>NC_139635.1:19534850-19832350 GCF_964638095.1 Poromitra crassiceps
TGTCTCAGTTTTAACGAGGAAATGCGCAATGCTGCAACAATCAGTCACGTTCTGAACCGGACCTTGCACCCGTAATTATTTTACAGCGGGGCATTCAAAAATAAGGTGGATAAGGATTTTTCAAAACGTCTATGGAAAAATGAATATCAGATTAAATCCTTAGGTCACATGCAGAACCCGGAAGAGGGTGTGACTTTGGCACTCTATTGTTGGGCATGAAACTGGTCAGATACTGAAAATCAGCATGATTTTCAATCTGATTATATCAGTATTCTTTTCTCTTGTGACACACATTTCTGCTGATGAAATTCAGCTCAGATCAGATCAGATCAGATCAGATAAACTTTATTGTCCCCGAGGGGAAATTTGTCTTGGGCTACAAAGTGCATTACAGCATGTCGATCGGCAGTAACATATACCAACAAAAGAAAGACAAAACAACAACAACGTGACAGCAAGACAACAGTAGCATTTCAACTAGACATTGCACAGAACCCGGGTTGAACAGGCGGTGCCTGTTTAGGCAAGAAAAATGCCATGATGCCTTGAAATTGACAAGCAAATTCACTTAAAAACGCAACAAAATGAGGAATGGTAGGAATATTATTTGAATATTTTAGTTTTGTTTGACATCACACCTATAACATTACCATTGGGTTCAATGAGATGAGCATTCATTTGATTATTTATTGTTTTATCGTGATTCTGTACATGAACCATATTGTGATATATATTGATATCGAGAGAAATCCTCATGATTATCGTGATATTGATTTCAACCTTGTGCCCAGTGGGTGATCGTTGCTACCTGAACCCTAGCTGCATGTGTGGAATTGTAAGGTTAACAGGTGCATGTTTCGACTCTCTGATTTACAAGACCCTCCTCAGACCACAGCTGCTCTGTGTGTGTGTGTGTGTGTGTGTGTGTGTGTGTGTGTGTCGGTGTGTGTGTGTCGGTGTGTGTGTCGGTGTGTGTGTGTGTGTGTGTGTGCATGTGTGTCGGTGTGTGGTCTCTCCTTACGGTGTTTTCCAGGAGGCAGCCATCTCTGCCAGACTGGCAGTCTGCCACACAGACACTCCAAATCAGTGTTTTGATCACTTTGGAAGCAATATTACATATTTAGCATTTTATAGCTTACGCCTTTAAAATGTATATTGAGTACCATCTCTAGTTATTTGGTCCATTTATAGTTTTGTTTGGTTTACTCTGCGGCCTTTGGACACGGCTTGTCACATAATTTGCTGTGAAAAAATCCAATAATTTTTAGTCTAGTTATAGTTTGTGTTCATACCATCTATGATCTTTTAGTCATATAATAAACTAAAAGTCTATAATAGAAATTAGAACACGGCTCTCTCGAATACTCGATTCTGATTGGTCAATCAACAATATTCACCGGTCATTATTTCTCGACAACCGACCGCTGCTCTGCCACACCTGGATTAATCAGTTGGTAAGAGCATTTTGTCCGCAGACGCTACTAATTAGGCCAACCAGTTGCAGCTGTGGTGTCTTGTGTGCCAATTACGAATGAAACCGCTTTGTGTTGAAAACGCTATTAAAAAATCTATTTGAATAATTATTTTTGTCAGATTATTGAATGATTTAGTTGTAGGCCGTGTTCTAAGCGGGATAATGTATACTGAGCCGGTGATTACTGGAAATAATGACCTTCAGGTGAATATTAAGCCCTCCGCTGCGCGTCGGGCTAAATCATTCACCTGTCGGTCATTATTTCCACAGTAATCACCGGCTCAGTATACATTATCCCTTACTTATACCACGTTTGCTGTTGATTTTGACTCAGATACAGCAGACCAGCAAAGCTTACAAATAATCTAAAACAAATAAACAAACAAAAATGTGTCTTTAGTAATGGACAGCTACACATACAGCGTCTTCCATTTGACGGGACATTCTCTCCAAAGTGCAGACATGTCCCAGACTGGCAGTCTGCCACATATAACCCAACCCCCCCCACCCGCCCCCCAAAATCAGTTGGCCCTTAGCGGTTGTGAAATCACTGTAAAGTAAACCATGCCATGGGCTTATTGCTTTATCATGGCTGGCTGTGCGGGAACATAGACAGAGTGACCTATAGAGAGCTACTGTGTCCAGTATGCGGTTTCACTCCAACTGATCTTCCCCACACTGATCTAAACGGCACCACTGGCAAATACCATTTTAGTATTTTATATTGTACAGGCTTAGGCTTATACACGTTCTGATATATGATCATCAGCAATAAGGGACCTCTTTATAAATAGGTTATTTAATGTAAAACTGTTGTGGTGTTTTTTCCTAGGGCGCTTGTTATTATAAGATTGGAAAATGATCTACACGTATATGTATTGTCAATTAATCCGCTAAATTCCTCAATTGTAGCTGTTTGTCCCCTCTGTGAGTTTTGCTGCATCAGAGGCTGCCCAGAAATAGAGGCAGTAGATCTGTTACTTACTAACAGATCACCCCCAGGGGGGTGGGGGGGGGGGGGGGGGTTGCTGCTTGCTCAGCGGTCCGTGTCATAATTGAATTGCCATGTTGTGGCTAATTTACTACACTACAGCTGTATTTAATGGTGTGTTTTATATAGATGTAGGTCAGGGGTGTGTGTCTAAAAGTGCCCCCCCCCCCCTCCCGATGTGTTCATTGATATAAGGGGGTCAGGGGGGTGGAGTGGGGGTGGAGGGTATTCACATCCACGGCTTCTATTTCCAGACCCCCATTCGTCAATGTCCCTGTTAAAACCCAAAGGTGACGAGTGAAATGACTCCCTACATTATTCCATCCAATTTGGCATCAAACGTCAATGATTTCCCCCAAACCTGTAGGTCCGTAAGGTCACTGTATGCCCCCCATGAGGTCACTGTATGCCCCCATGAGGTCACTGTATGCCCCCCACAACTATGAGGTCACTGTATGCCCCCCACAACTATGAGGTCACTGGATGCCCCCACAACTATGATGTCACTGTATGCCCCCACAACTATGAGGTCACTGTATGCCCCCCACAACTATGAGGTCACTGTATGCCCCCCACAACTTTGAGGTCACTGGATGCCCCCACAACTATGAGGTCACTGTATGCCCCCCACAACTATGAGGTCACTGTATGCCGCCCACAACTATGAGGTCACTGTATGCCCCCCACAACTATGAGGTCACTGGATGCCCCCACAACTATGAGGTCACTGTATGCCCCCCACAACTATGAGGTCACTGTATGCCCCCACAACTATGAGGTCACTGGATGCCCCCACAACTATGAGGTCACTGTATGCCCCCACAACTATGAGGTCACTGGATGCCCCCCATAACTATGAGGTCACTGTATGCCCCCCACAACTATGAGGTCACTGTATGCCCCCCACAACTATGAGGTCACTGGATGCCCCCACAACTATGATGTCACTGTATGCCCCCACAACTATGAGGTCACTGTATGCCCCCCACAACTATGAGGTCACTGTATGCCCCCCACAACTTTGAGGTCACTGGATGCCCCCACAACTATGAGGTCACTGTATGCCCCCCACAACTATGAGGTCACTGTATGCCCCCCACAACTATGAGGTCACTGTATGCCCCCCACAACTATGAGGTCACTGGATGCCCCCACAACTATGAGGTCACTGTATGCCCCCCACAACTATGAGGTCACTGTATGCCCCCACAACTATGAGGTCACTGGATGCCCCCACAACTATGAGGTCACTGTATGCCCCCCATAACTATGAGGTCACTGGATGCCCCCCATAACTATGAGGTCACTGTATGCCCCCACAAATATGAGCGGACACATATCCTTTTGAGAGTTTGATATGTTCAAATACCAGACTGTATAGTATTTCTGTTTTGTTTGTTTCTTTGCTTTTTGTCCCTTGTTGAGTTTGGGGGCAGAATTTGTTTTATATTGGCTGTTTCTTCTATTTCTTCTGCTTGCCCTAATACATTTCATACACTGACTTAAATTTAGTAATATTGGAAATACTGATCGCTTCTTTTTTCTTCTTCTTTTTCTTTCTTGGGATTGTATGTTAATTTTGGTAAGTTTGTTCTCTCCTGATATTTGAAGCTAATAGTAATTAGGGGTGCACCGATCACGTTTTTTTGCCACCGATCACCGATTGCCGATCGCCTATGGGAAATATCTGCCCAACCGATCATCGACCGATCACCGATTACCGATCACCGATATATAAACTCCTCAAAGAAAGTTTGGAAACGTTATTTTAGTTCGATTATCTCTCCCCTTTAATAATACCAATTGGCATTGTATTTTATATCGTTGGAAAGCCTGATTAGTGATAGGGCTTTTTTGTATAAATATATATATATATATATATATATATATATATATATATATATATATATATATATATATATATATATATATATTTTAAAAAATGGCTGATCGCCGATCACATATTTGAGGTCAAAATCGGCCGATACAGATTGCTTGCCGATCGATCGGTGCACCCCTAGTAATTAGTAATAGTATTAGTAATTAGTATTAGTAGTTTGTAATACTTTTTCTAAGTGTTTGTAAATACATGTTTGTTTGTTTGTTTGTTTGTTTGTTTTTTGTTGTTTTTGTTTGTTGATTTCACCTGACCTGTTTTTCTCTCTACCAATTGGTGGAGAGATATATGACCTATGGGTGCACTCCTACTTCCTGCTTCATTCTGATGATGATCGAAACATTACAATACAATAAAACTGACTGGGAGTCAATGCAGTGAGCGGATTCAATTTGATTTGTTCTGCTTATTGGACACAGTATCCTAACATGCTGCTGACCCACTGCCTCGGGTCTAATCCACACAAACAGGCCATGTATTTGTTCCCCCTAACTCCTAAAACCAGTCAGTCCACAGGAGAAAGGGGGCTACATGTTATTCTGCCCTAACTCCTACAAACAAGGCTACTGGTCATCCAGCCAGTCAGCCCAAAGCAGGGGCTTAATCTGACCTGTGGGCTCCAACACACAGCCTGTCAATCACTCAACTACCAGCCTGTCAATCATGCAGTTAGTTAGGGCTGGGCATTATATCAATATTAGCCTATATCGATATTGTGATATGAGACTATCATCTTAGATTTTGTCTAATAATTGCAATATTGTGATGTGGTATAAGTTGTCTTTTCCATGGTTTTAAAGGCTGCATTACTGTAAAGTGATATTATTTTCTGAACTTACCAGACTGCTCTATTTGTGCCTTTACCCACATCCACATTACTGATGCTTATTTATGAAAAATCTCATTGTGCAAATATTTTGTGAAAGCACCAATAGTCATCCCTGCTTTGTCGCAATATCAATATAGAGGTAATTGGTAAAAATATATATATATATATTTTTTTTTCCAATATTTTATTTGTCAATTTTCAGATTATCAAAAAAACAAAATAAAAACAAACTCAGACAAGAAAAGAAAGAAAAGTATACATATATATTACAACGTGGTGCTACCAGATGCATAAGGTGCTTATGTGCTTGTAAGAGATGTTCTGCGTGGGATCCCACACAAGGCGTCCATAAGAAACCAGCCGGGGAAATATTGTGATATTTGATTTTGTCCAAATCGCCCACGCCCAGCCCTCCATCTCACATGTGGCTACAACTGTACATTTAGCCCACTTCATAGAAAATACCCAGACAGAGATATGTGTATCAATCAGAGCCATATAGAAGAGTCGCGACATCCCCATTCACTCCAATGGACCACTTTTTTTACTCTCAAGAGTTGCGGATTAAGCAGCACTGTCGAGTTTTTTTTTTAGAATCAAATTGTACATTATCAGCTTTATTTTAGCATTCAAAAGTAGCACGAGACCCCTTCCTGGCTGTTCACTGGCTAATGAGTCACGCATTTTGGACCTCCACTGACGCCACTCTCTCTCTTGAGGACACTAGTATCAATATATTCATGTATTCAGCAATACAGAGATATGACTTTTGGTCCATATTGCCCAGCTCTACAGTCAGCCGTTGTCTCCTGGCCGAAGTGACAAAACAATCTGCAAAACATCCTGTAATTAATCAATCAGCCAGTAATTAATCAGCCAGTAATCAATCAATCAATCAATCAATCAATCAATCAATCGGGGAGGCAGATTTTTCTCACCCTAACAAAATGAGAGCTGTTAAGGGGGTTGATGCGTCCAGTCAGTCAGTCAGTCAGTAGTAGTGGGTAAACTGAGATAATCTGTTAATAAGGGTGTTAATCTGCCATCTGCCTGCCAGTCACTTGACAGTATAGAGACCATGTGCTGATCAGTATAATCACTGCCATGTGCTCAATAGTTACTATCAGCAAAGCCACTGCACACATACTGTGTCCCTGTTGTGGACAATAATCTCCATTTTAATGCTGTCATATTGTCCTGGCTTTAGCAAAAACCTCGTCTCTCCAAAAGGTGGTTGATTTCATATTGAAGTCATCTCATTTGATATTTTACTATCAATTCAATGCTGGAATTGAGGTCATAGTAATTTAGTCATGATTGCAGTTAGTGGCCATTAAAGAGAGAAAAAAAGAGATGTGCAACACACCGCAAAAACAATTGACTTGTCTCAGCTCAAGTAAAATCATGAAAATCAGTACATGAATGATTGCACGCCTGTGAGGGAAAATGATTTGAATTTATTCAATCATATGACGTCAATTTCATTTAATAGCCTAATCCTATGATTAATGTGAGAAAATACTACACAACTATACATTCCTATTGGAGGATAGAATACTGATATTATATCATTGAGTACCACTGGTACACTACAAGTCTTGCTTGATATCAGACAGAATTGTCATTCCATCCTCAGAATCAGTGGAGTGGGCAGATTCAAAGGGCTGGACGCAGGGAACTAGAATAAGTCCCTATATAATAGGAACATTATAGTGATTTTCATCAGGGCAGTAGCTTACAAATCATGCCAGAGAGAAAACAAGTAACTGAATATATGAATAGAATAGAATAGAATAGACAGTAAGCAGGCATTTCTGTTCTCTGTATATCAGTGGAGGATGTCAGAAAATGCAAGGTCATTTAGCTGAACACATTTTTGTTTAAGTCAGTGTGCTTGCTTTATTTTAGCGTTGTTGTTGTATAGTATAAAGGCTTGAAGCTTTACTTTAGCGTTGTAGTTGTTGTATAGTATAAAGGCTTGAAGCTTTACTTTAGCGTTGTAGTTGTATAGTATAAAGGCTTGAAGCTTTACTTTAGCGGTGTAGTAGTTGTATAGTATAAAGGCTTGGAGCTTTACTTTAGCGTGGTAGTTGTTGTATAGTATAAAGGCTTGAAGCTTTACTTTAGCGTTGTAGTAGTTGTATAGTATAAAGGCTTGGAGCTTTACTTTAGCGTGGTAGTTGTTGTATAGTATAAAGGCTTGAAGCTTTACTTTAGCGTTGTAGTAGTTGTATAGTATAAAGGCTTGGAGCTTTACTTTAGCGTGGTAGTTGTTGTATAGTATAAAGACTTTAACTACTGAGAGCAGCAACAAGGTGAAACTACAGCTTAGGCAGAATTAAGGAATTATCCTCTCTGTCTGCGTGTGTGTGTACAGTATCTCTCTGTGTGTGCGTCTCTCTCTCTCTAGTTTAGGCTACACTGCTAAGCAACACTTGTCTTATTTTAAACCTACCTTGTTTGTCTAACAGTAATAACGCTACTCTCCATTTTCTAAATGTTAAGGAATTCATTTGCTCAACAATCCCGTCAGGCTCAACTTTGTCTGCACTTAAACGGTTGTTTAGACCATTATCTATCTAAGGGTCTAACAAACAGACTTTACGACAAACAATACATCCATGCAACACAACCAGGGAAACGTTGAGTAGTTTGGTATTTAGCCTAACTATTATTAGGACTATAGTTCAGCCTTCATGGTTGCTAGGCTAGGCTAGGATATGTAGAAGCAGAAAGTGGTTTTCAGCAGCCTACCCGTCAAGTCTCCACTCTCTCCTCGTGCAGATTCAAAATAACGGCTCTGCTCCCTCCCTCCTGAGGGAAGCTCCAGGCCACAGAGCGTCATGTGTGGGCGGGGCTCTGGGTGTGTAGCCAATTGACAGTTGGCCAATCCAGTGACAAGTAGAATATCCCACACAGGTTTTATAGGGGAGAGACATTTCCACCAGACAAGAAATACTTTATTGATTTATTAATTCATTCATTCATTACACAAAAATACGAGGGATCAGCCGAGCAGCATTTTGGTAAACAAACCGGACACTACAATTACCGATCCTATTGAAGCTGTGCTGTGTGATTGGCGAAATAGTCAGTCAGATGATATATAACATGCCCAGTTGAGGGGTTTGATGTATAGATAGAGATAGAGAGATAGAGAGATAGACATATACAGTATATAGAGATAGCGCGATAGAGATAGAGAGATAGCGAGATAGAGAGATATAGAGGTAGAGAGATATATAGAGAGATAGAGAGATAGAGAGAGATAGAGGTAGAGATATACAGTACATATATAGAGAGATAGAGGTAGATAGAGAGATAGAGTACTTTATTTATACCCAGAGCCAGAGGGAAATTCTGGCGTTACAGCAGCAGTAATCATCAATAACATCAGTGACTTTCAACAACAATGAACAACAACAGTGACATAACTTATGTCCAAACACACAAAGAGGTCGGTGTCGGCGAGAGCTTAGAAAAACAATATATTGGCATAAGCAATATGATATACATATTGACACAGCTAGGCTACTACAGCGCTCTTTCATTTTCCGGAAATGTCCACTGTAGAGCATATTCTATTATAAAATAATATTACTCTGACTGTACACTATAGAGCATATTATATTAGATAATAATAAACTATGACTGTAAACTGTAAGTACAAATTGTGCAAAGTGGACATAGTGTATATACGTGTGCAATGTGCACGAGCAACATGTGGGTTTAATAAGTGTCATTATAGGAGGGGAGTGGAGGAGAAGAGGGCAGGGTAGTGAGACGATGAGTCTCCTCTCTCTGCATGTATGATTGATATATGGATATTTGATTAAAAAAATATATATTATTATATAAAATCCCCCATCTCTTCTAGAAAATAGAGGACCATCCTCCCTTGCCTCACTGGAAAAAAACCCTCTGCTCTGCATGTATGGGAGTTATTATATAATGGTTATTGCGGTGGGCATGAAAGACCTCCTGTAATGGTCTTTACTGTATGTACGGTATATGAGAAATCAGGTGGATACTTGAAGTGAGCGATACAGTATCGCCGATACTATAATAAATCCTAAGAAAGAATACATCCTTGAGTTTATTATCAGATATGACACAGGGAGGAGTGTTAAAGTAACAACGTCCCTATCCCCAGTAGTAGATGAGTTGGTGTTTGAAATGACGGAGGCAACTCCAACACGTTTAACAAAAGTGAAACTACGCGTTTGCCCACGGCGGCAGGCAGCCACCACTGACGATGGAAGATGAGGAGGCGACTTCGAGCCTTCCCTCGCCTGCAGCTGTGACTATAATAAGTAAAGTAGTAGGCCAACAGTAGTTGTAACGGGATAGAACAGTCATCAAAAGCGACAGTACGCAACAAGTAGTGAATGAGGAGATGAGTTTACATGTACCTTCACCAACACCTGTAGTTGTAACGGATAGAACAGTCATCAAAAGCGACAGTACGCAACAAGTAGTGAATGAGGAGATGAGTTTACATGTACCTTCACCAACACCTGTAGTTGTAACTAGACCTCTACTGTAGCCTACCTACTAGGCCAACAGTCAAGAGCAGTAAAAATAGAACGAAAACATGAAATAGATGAGTACACTACAGAGCATGAGCACGGTGGCTCAGTGGTTATATAGCACTCCTGCTTCGCAGCAAGAAGGTCCCGGGTTCGAACCACAGTCCGTCCCAGGACTGTGTGGACGTTTGCATGTTCTCCCTGTGTTCATGTGGGTTTCCTCCGGGTGCTCCAGTTTCCTCCCGCCACCAAAAGACATGTATGTAATACTCCTGTCAAAGACATGTATGTTAGGGTTAATAGTCCTGTCAAAGACATGTATGTTAGGGTTAATACTCCTGTCAAAGACATGTATGTTAGGGTTAATACTCCTGTCAAAGACATGTATGTTAGGGTTAATACTCCTGTCAGACATGTATGTTAGGGTTAATACTCCTGTCAAAGACATGTATGTTAGGGTTAATACTCCTGTCAAAGACATGTATGTTAGGGTTAATAGTCCTGTCAAAGACATGTATGTTAGGGTTAATAGTCCTGTCAAAGACATGTATGTTAGGGTTAATAGTCCTGTCAAAGACATGTATGTTAGGGTTAATACTCCTGTCAAAGACATGTATGTTAGGGTTAATACTCCTGTCAAAGACATGTATGTTAGGGTTAATACTCCTGTCAAAGACATGTATGTTAGGGTTAATACTCCTGTCAGAGACATATATGTTAGGGTTAATACTCCTGTCAAAGACATGTATGTTAGGGTTAATAGTCCTGTCAAAGACATGTACCGGTATGTTAGGGTTAATACTCCTGTCGAAGACATGTATGTTAGGGTTAATAGTCCTGTCAAAGACATGTATGTTAGGGTTAATAGTCCTGTCAAAGACATGTACCGTATGTTAGGGTTAATACTCCTGTCAAACACATGTATGTTAGGGTTAATAGTCCTGTCAAAGACATGTACCGGTATGTTAGGGTTAATACTCCTGTCAAACACATGTATGTTAGGGTTAATAGTCCTGTCAAAGACATGTACCGGTATGTTAGGGTTAATACTCCTGTCAAACACATGTATGTTAGGGTTAATAGTCCTGTCAAAGACATGTATGTTAGGGTTAATACTCCTGTCAAAGACATGTATGTTAGGGTTAATAGTCCTGTCAAAGACATGTATGTTAGGGTTAATAGTCCTGTCAAAGATATGTATGTTAGGGTTAATACTCCTGTCAAACACATGTATGTTAGGGTTAATACTCCTGTCAAAGACATGTATGTTAGGGTTAATACTCCTGTCAAAGACATGTATGTTAGGGTTAATACTCCTGTCAAAGACATGTATGTTAGGGTTAATACTCCTGTCAAAGACATGTATGTTAGGGTTAATACTCCTGTCAAAGACATGTATGTTAGGGTTAATACTCCTGTCAAAGACATGTATGTTAGGGTTAATACTCCTGTCAAAGACATGTATGTTAGGGTTAATACTCCTGTCAAAGACATGTATGTTAGGGTTAATAGTCCTGTCAAAGACATGTACCGGTATGTTAGGGTTAATACTCCTGTCAAAGACATGTATGTTAGGGTTAATAGTCCTGTCAAAGACATGTATGTTAGGGTTAATAGTCCTGTCAAAGACATGTATGTTAGGGTTAATAGTCCTGTCAAAGACATGACCCGGTATGTTAGGGTTAATACTCCTGTCAAACACATGTATGTTAGGGTTAATAGTCCTGTCAAAGACATGTATGTTAGGGTTAATAGTCCTGTCAAAGACATGTATGTTAGGGTTAATAGTCCTGTCAAAGATATGTATGTTAGGGTTAATAGTCATGTCAAAGACATGTATGTTAGGGTTAATAGTCATGTCAAAGACATGTATGTTAGGGTTAATAGTCCTGTCAAAGACATGTATGTTAGGGTTAATAGTCCTGTCAAAGACATGTATGTTAGGGTTAATAGTCCTGTCAAAGACATGTATGTTAGGGTTAATAGTCCTGTCAAAGACATGTATGTTAGGGTTAATAGTCCTGTCAAAGATATGTATGTTAGGGTTAATAGTCATGTCAAAGACATGTATGTTAGGGTTAATAGTCATGTCAAAGACATGTATGTTAGGGTTAATAGTCCTGTCAAAGACATGTATGTTAGGGTTAATAGTCCTGTCAAAGACATGTATGTTAGGGTTAATAGTCCTGTCAAAGACATGTATGTTAGGGTTAATAGTCCTGTCAAAGACATGTATGTTAGGGTTAATAGTCCTGTCAAAGACATGTATGTTAGGGTTAATAGTCCTGTCAAAGATATGTATGTTAGGGTTAATAGTCCTGTCAAAGACATGTATGTTAGGGTTAATACTCCTGTCAAAGACATGTATGTTAGGGTTAATACTCCTGTCAAAGACATGTATGTTAGGGTTAATAGTCCTGTCAAAGACATGTATGTTAGGGTTAATACTCCTGTCAAAGACATGTATGTTAGGGTTAATACTCCTGTCAAAGACATGTATGTTAGGGTTAATAGTCCTGTCAAAGACATGTATGTTAGGGTTAATACTCCTGTCAGAGACATGTATGTTAGGGTTAATAGTCCTGTCAAAGACATGTATGTTAGGGTTAATAGTCCTGTCAAAGACATGTATGTTAAGGTTAATAGTCCTGTCAAAGACATGTATGTTAGGGTTAATACTCCTGTCAAAGACATGTATGTTAGGGTTAAAAGTCCTGTCAAAGACATGTATGTTAGGGTTAATACTCCTGTCAAAGACATGTATGTTAGGGTTAATACTCCTGTCAAAGACATGTATGTTAGGGTTAATAGTCCTGTCAAAGACATGTATGTTAGGGTTAATAGTCCTGTCAAAGACATGTATGTTAGGGTTAATAGTCCTGTCAAAGACATGTATGTTAAGGTTAATAGTCCTGTCAAAGACATGTATGTTAGGGTTAATACTCCTGTCAAAGACATGTATGTTAGGGTTAATACTCCTGTCAGAGACATGTATGTTAGGGTTAATAGTCCTGTCAAAGACATGTATGTTAGGGTTAATAGTCCTGTCAAACACATGTATGTTAGGGTTAATACTCCTGTCAAACACATGTATGTTAGGGTTAATACTCCTGTCAAAGACATGTATGTTAGGGTTAATACTCCTGTCAAACACATGTATGTTAGGGTTAAGACTCATGCCAGTGCCCCTAATCAAGACACTGGCAAAAGAACTGGAGTTGGTCCCCGGGCGCTGCACTGCGGCTGCCCACTGCTCCTAGTTCTAGGAAGGTTCCTAGTAGAGGATGGGTCAAATGCAGAGGATGAATTTCCCCATGGGGATAAATAAAGGGGAACTTAACTTAACCACCCTGATCAATATAGGCCAAAGGTTTTGAGCCCGTAGAAGACAAAGGGTGGGAACGAGCTATCCATAATGGATGGTACAAATGGGTTTTGTATACACTAAAACAAATGACCTTAAAGGAATGTTTGAGGGAAATTGTGTTCCTCCAGTTAGGATTTCCACTCTACCAATGTGTGCAATTCAATGTAGGATGATGTAACGGATCTAAACAAAAACACAACTTGTTTCACTCACTTCCTAGTAGAGAGCTTCTGATTTTAAAATCCTGACTACTCAAAATGAGGCCCCCACAGATGATAAGATATAAGACCGGGGGAACATGAATGTTTTGCTAGTGGAGGTTATGCTGACCCCAGTCAAGATTGGCACCCGATCAACATAGGCATTACCACAGTGAACTGCAAGACAACATGGCTGTTAGCATGGTTTCCACATGCTAATATAACACCCATTGACCAGACTTGTCAAAACATCTCAATGACCATACCCAGTATTCAATTTATAGAGGATAAGAGCTACAGCTGGAGGATAAGAGTGAGCTTAGATGCATTTTTTAAGTTAAAATTGTGAAAGGTGTTGTGAATTTTAACTATCTAGCAATCCTAGACTATAAAATGGTGCGTTGCCCCGCTCTATCTGGTTCAATCCTGCCCAATCTATGACCTCATAACACATCAATCTGTCATATCCCGTTAGCCCATCTCTCACTGCTACTCTCTGTATGTACTCTTTGATACAATGCTACTCCTTAGAACACAATGCCTATGTGTATTTATTTGTTTGTATGTATGTACTCTTTGATACAATGTGACTGCTACTCCTAGAACACTATAGAGAGCCGTAGGAATGAGTCCGGAAAACATGGATGCTAACATTTCCGGGTTCTTCACTGTTTCCGCCTATGGGATTTTTGAATGGGTTTTTGGCGCGATGCTTTAAATGAGGTCTGTGGTTAACGCAGGGCCGTAGCGGCAATATACATTGAGAACAACAAACCGCCCCCAATATTTAAGCCTGATAAAATGTGTCCCCCCCAATAAATTTATGTAAAAAAATAAGAAAACCGATTTACTGCGCGATAGTTGTTCGTGGCATTACCGCGGCGCTCCTATAGGGGAGAGCAGAGCAAGGAACTAACCATTCTACTAACACGGAAATTGATGTAAGGGGTATATATACCACTCCCATAACATGTGTTTATCACTTAGGGTGTCGAGTCATAGTCTATTTTTAATTTGTCTTTATTGAATGTTTCAAAACTGCATGTTTAAATAAGAGTAGGCTAATTATTATTTCCACCCACCACTCATTTAATTTGGTTAGTTACTTTCATGTAGAAAGTTTGGAAGGAACAAGCGGCATGCTGGGAGAAATATGTAAGCTGCTACCTTGTGTTGATTTGTTAGTCGCTGACTAGCTAGTTCATCATCAGGGCCGGATTAACACAGTGTGATGCCCCAAGGTGACCCAGACTTGAAGTGCCCCCCCCCCCCCCCCACACACACACACAAAGTGAAATTTACTATGGCAATAAATACCACCGATTTACATGACTATTGCTAAAGTAGAGCCTCAGCACACACATACCAGACACAAGACACAATGTAGATGTGGACTAACATCATCACACATTATTACAATTGGGCTAATTTAATTTACAAGACTCTCAGCTTTCCAGTCACACTCAATTTCTGCAATTCCAATATTGTTTAGGGGTCCTATATGAAGAAATATTCAGAATAGGCAAAAATAACATTTATAATGCATGCATTTTTTTGGAAGAATAAAATGGATTACCATAAATTGGGCATGTCTGTAAAGGGTGACTGGGGTACCAATAGAACCCATTATTCTTCAGATATCTTGAGGTGACAGGTCAAGGGACCCCTTTGAATATAGTCTCGGCTCCCAGACGTTTGGTGAGCTGCGCCACCAAACGTCTGGGAATTTCACTGTCAGAAACTGTCTGTCCGAGCCCGGCGAGAACGGCCGGCAGCAGACACGCCTACATTTATTATTAGAATTTTATTTGGTAGCGGCAATGCCATTTATCATAGTCCTAACACAGAGCATGAAGCTGATATGCTCCAAACAAAATTTATAGCTGTTGTTTATTTTACAATAATGTTTCCTACCCGGAAGTGGTCCGCTTGCTACTGTGAGTCATCAGCAGGCTCTGTAACGTTAGCCTCGGGAGTCTGGCTTATCGCTGGGGAAAAGACCTCTAGCCGCCGGGGCCGGATGAAACACGTCCTATTAACTCATTGAGTGCCAGCCACTTTTGGAGAACGGAAGCTCCCAGTGCCAGAGTTTCAGAGCGTTTTCAGTGATTTCTCGAGGCCCACAGAATATTGTGTGATATTACTATGTAAACACCGAACACGCACCAAGAACGAGGAGACTCTCTTCTATCATCTGCAAAAAAAAGTTTATTGATCCCATTTTCCGTTCTTTAGTTATGAGCCGGAGAAGATAGGCTGTTTTGAGCAAAAAGACAGTTTTCAAATTATAAGCTGAGATATTCAGCCTTTTGTGAAATGCAGCATTTCAAGCACATTCACTGACGCTAGCTAATATTTTCTAATGTAGTGACGTGGTGTAGTTCTGTGGAGCCTGCGTGCCCCACCCCCCTCTCCCCGCCTCAGCTGCAAACTCCTCCCCACACGCACCCAGTCTATTTTTTGGAGCCTCCGTTTTTGCGCCGGGCGGGTCCCGGCCGTCTCCCAGCGCGACAAGGAAATGCCAAACGAGACTGCAGGGATAGGTTTGGCCCTTCGGCGTCGGGTGCTGCCTTTCTGGCGGGTAATCGTGTGGAGAAACTATATGCAGACAGACAGACAGAGGCAGAGGAGCTCAGTTGTGTGCGCGGATTGACTGATGTTCGCAGCCCGACTTCAGCTGCAGACAGAGCAATCTATATGGCTCTGGCTGCAGCATGCATCGGCTTCTCTTTGATCACAGCTTTTTGCTGTAGTTTTCCGGACCTTTCTGTAATCTGGAGAGCACTGTCGCCACCTACTGGGTCGGTAAAATAGGTTATAGACCTCCAATAGCTACAATATTTGTACAGGAGATGCACGAGGCTTTGATCCACGTCCCACCGCCAAAAAACGCAATTGACGACTTTAGTCGTCTTTGGCACTCTACGTTACTATTCGAATTGATGACTAAAGTCGTCATTGGCACTCAATGAGTTAACAGGTTATGTTTGTTTCTAAGTGATTAATATGTTTCTCCGCAAACGCGGCAATGTTTTGCGAGACACTGGTTCTGCATGAGCGTCACTGCGCCCAGAAAGCAGGCCCGCCCACAACACTCATGATTGGTTCTCCGATGCAAGGCTTTCAACAGCGCCACCTAACGTTATGCAAAGATTTAAATAGTAATATTCTCAGTCTTACAGGAGTGAAACGGATTAAGACTTAGGGCTGAGTCTACTTTGAATATAGCATGTCCGTTTTTCCCTTTCCAAAATTTTGTCTAAGTTTGGAGCGGTATTTACCCCCCTTGCTGACAAGCTAGCATGTCCTGGTTGGTATCAATGGATGCCTTAGATCTTCTAGTTTCATATGATATCAGGAGCTTCGCTCTAGCTTTAAAAATGAGCCCGCTACAACCCGGGCAGGGAGGGAGAGGTGACATGGAGGTGAGTGAGAAAAGGTGAATAATGACATCACAACAGTCTGATCTTAATGTTAATATTCCTCTAATCTGGCGACAAACTGGGCAATTTTTTGGGGGCGCCGACCTTTGGTCGCCTCCAAATTTTTCCGTCCGTTCCGCCGTCCCCCCCAATGTTGAATCGGTGGCTACGGCCTTGGGTTAACGCAAGCTTATTCAAACGCGAACCTGTGTTCAGCAGGATAATCTTCACACATGAGGACCACTTTTATGAGTTTTTAAGCTTTTACGTGCCGTTAAAAGGGCGGCTAGCTAGCTAAATGAGACTACACTGTTGAGTCGACGGGGATATTATACGTCATCAAGCCAAAGGGCGAACACGGAAATACTCTTTCCCTCACCTGCCTTTCCGTTCAGTCACACAGCTATTGCCCACTCGTTCTTTCAAACTAGATTTATTAGTAAAACATACGCGCTATATCAGTGCACAGCAGCGCACACACTGACACACACAAGCTCCTGTCACCATACTGTCAAAACCTAACCTCACGTCACCAGGCTCTCTCAGAGGAGAGAGACCCCAACACTCAGGCGCGCCCAGCCGCCCCATTAGCCAATAGAATTTTAGAGAAACGTGATGTACCTCTAGACTGACCAATCAGAAGCAGTTAAAGACGAGCAATACTAGCAAGTTAGTTTGTCACACAAAGTGTGGCGCTGTTTGACAGTGTTACCAAACTATAAAGTGACAGGTCAATGTTCTTAACGTATGCCCAGATTTAACCCAGGGCTACAATTGTGTCGGGAGATGATTTACAGGACAGTGTCGTGCAGATTTTAATTTGCAGGTTTTTGATGAATAATAGTTGCGAGTTGGTTTCTAGTTATGTTTAATACACGTATTTATTTTATTTGTGCGTGTGTCTCTAAGTGATTGCTAACTAATTGGGTGCATGTTCCCCATCCCACACATTGACATACAATTATTTTTCATATTTATATATCTCAATGGTCCCACACACTGCTCTCCGTCAACTCACAGTAACAACACTCACTAAAGGTTGATATGGCTGTGGTGATGCGGAAGCCTACTACACTGTGTAGTTCTGGAATAGCTTAGCATGAGCTTTTTACTTCTAGGGCTCGCATTTACGCTTCAAAACTCATGAAAGTGGTCCTCATGTGTGCAGATTATCCCGCTGAACACAGGTTCGCGTTTGAATAAGCTTGCGTTGCCCACAGACCTTATTTGAAGCATCGCGCCAAAAACCCATTCAAAAATCCCATAGGCAGAAACAGTTAAGAACACGGAAGTCTGGGACTTCCGCGTTCCGACTACAAAAATACGTCATCCCTGCGGTGCTCTATGCCTATGTGTATTTATTTTTGTCTGTATACAGTATACTCTTTGAAGACCATCATAAATGATCTGTCATTACATCTTTCCATATTCAACAGTAGCCTACTAGAATAATAGCTCCTCTCTTTTGACTGTATTTAGCCGTGGCCTCCGTCTTGGCCAGTCGACAAAACATTGTACCAGCCTTAAAGTGACGGCTCACCCTAAAATCCAAAATACATATTTTTCCTTTCACCTGTATGGCTATTTATCCATCTACATCGTTTTGTGTTCTCAGTTGCCCGAGTTTTAGAGATATCGGCCCTAGAGATGTCTGCCTTCTCTCCAATACAATGGAACTGGATGGCACTCGGCTTGTGGTGCTCAAAACGGCAAAAACTTACATTTGAAAAACTCAACAGCAATGTCTCTTTCCAGAAACCATGAGCTGGTTATTCAAGATAATCCACAAACCTTGTTGTGAGCAGTTTCTGTAGGAACTAGACTGAACTACACCCACTAACTGCTAGCTAGTTCCTACATGAAGCTGCTCACAACTGGTCTGTGGATTATCTTGGGTAACCGGGTCATTATTCAAATGTATGTTTGGCCGAGTGCCATCCAGTTCCATTGTATTGGAGAGAAGGCAGAAACTCTGCGGCTGATATCTCCAAAACTCCGGCAACTCACACAAAACGATGTAGATGGATAAATAGCACTGCAGGTGAGAGAGAATGTATGTATTTTGGATTTTAGGGTGAGCTGTTCCTTTAAAGCTATACTCTGTATTCCTCCGCTTACAAGCTATATTAAACTGAGACCAACCTCTGACTCCACAATCTTTATTCAAGTGTTTTATAAGCCAAAGAGCAGGAAGCCGCTGAAGGTGGAGCGAAAGCTGCTACTGTCCCCGTTGATCGTGTACCCTGAGCGGAGCTTCATGTAGACCCTGTCACCCGGCTGAAGGTCCAGGGCCAGAGCATTGGAGAAGTAGGTGTATTTGTCCTCATCCGTGTTAGTCGGGTATTCGGAGTTATACATCTGCTGATCGTTGTTCTTATAGAGATACACTCCCGTCCACTTATCGGTCGATGAGCTGAAGGCGGTGAATCTGAAATAGTAGACTCCTCTCACTGGTGCTCTGAAGACACCTGCAGCAGAAACAATCCCAAATAAAAGTCTCCATCAACTGAGCTCCCATTCCTGTTCCTTCCAGGAGAACAGTGTACATCAGTGTCTTAAAAGCATGATGGTAATATAAATTATCACCCTCAAGCGCTCAAGGAAATAAAACACATTATGGATATTTTGGATTTGGTTGATATCTGGAGACTTAAAAATCCAGAGTTAGTTAATTTTACGTGGAGGAGGGGCCATCAAGCTAGTCGTCTAGATTATTTTCTTGTACCTTTCTCTATGGTGCCAAAAGTTAAAAAAGTGACAATACATGGTAGGATGCTATCTGACCATCATCTAATTGGCCTTTACATCACTTTGACTGATCTTCCACGTGGGAGAGGCTACTGGAAACTAAATCAAAGCCTACTAAATGATGATTGTTATAAAAAAAAGACAAGTGACTTTATAATAGAATTCTTTAGACACAATCAAGGAACAGCTGATCCACATATTGTATGGGATGCTTTTAAGTGTGCCTTTAGAGGACACTCAATACAACAATCCTCTATCAAACAAAAACAGTTTAAGGAAAAAGAGAAGCAACTTGTGGCAGAAATAGAACAATTGATTTTTAAGCTGGATCAAAGTAGTAGTGGTGATATAGAAACCCAACACTTATTAGAGAAAAAACAAAATGAATGGGAAGAATTGGTAAAGGAACGTTCAAATATCATGTACTATAAAAACAAAGCTAACTGGATGAAAAATGGTGAGAAATGTACAAAGTTCTTCCTAAACTTGCAAAAAAATAATGCCTCAAAAAAGAACATACAGAAATTGGTCACAGATGATGGGACAGTTCATGTTACTCCAGGGGATATTTTGAAAGAGGAGGCAAAATATTTTAAAAACATATTCACCCTTGAATTGCCCCCATTGTCGGTTAACGAAAATCAAAATATTGACTATTTCCCCAAAAATAACGCCAAATTAACAAGTGAACAAAGAGAATTATGTGAGGGGCTTATTACAGAAGACGAACTATATAATGCAATTATATCTTTCCCAAAAGGTAAAACTCCAGGTTTGGACGGTTTACCAGTGGAGGTTTATCAGACTTTTTTTGAGGTACTAAAAGAGCCCTTGCTGGCTAATTTCAATTACTCATATCAAAATGGCAAACTATCAGCCACACAACAAGAAGGTCTAATCTCCTTACTACTAAAACAACAACCAGGGGGCGCATATAAAGACCCTGTTCTCCTGAAAAATTGGAGGCCCCTTACATTACAATGTTGTGATGCAAAGATTCTGGCTAAATGTATAGCACTTAGAATAAAAAAAGTAATACCAGCTATAGTTCATCATGACCAGACTGGCTTTTTACCTGGCAGATACATTGGAGATAACATCCGTCAATTACTAGAAACAATAGAACATTATGACACCACACAGAAACCTGGGTTAGTTTTTATTGCAGATTTTGAAAAAGCTTTCGATAAAGTTAGATTAGATTTCATATATGAATGTTTGAAGCACTATAACTTTGGAGAATCTCTTATAAATTGGATAAAAGTGGTGTACAGCAACCCACAATGTAAAATAATAAATAACGGGTACTTCTCTGAGAGCATAGTACAATCACGAGGGGTTAAACAAGGTTGTCCTCTGTCTCCATACCTATTTTTATTAGCCATCGAAATCCTCGCTAATAAAGTAAGAGCAAATAAAAATATCAAGGGATTGGAAGTAATGGGTTTGGAAACAAAAGTGTCAATGTATGCCGATGACTCAAATTTCCTATTAAGTCCAGACAAAAAATCCCTTCAATTCCTCATAGAGGATTTAAATATATTTGCAAAGTTATCTGGACTGAAAGCAAATTTTGATAAGTGTACAATACTGCGTATTGGGACACTGAAGGATACAAGTTTTACACTTCCTTGTAATCTACCAATAAAATGGGCAGATGGAGAAGTGGATATACTAGGAATTCATATCCCCAGGAAAAAACTTGAACTGGCTAAAATTAATTTCAATAGAAAAATTGAGAAAATTGACAAAGTGTTGCAACCATGGAGACGGCAACATCTGACCATTTATGGTAAAATAGTAATGATTAACTCATTGGTGATCACGCACCTCACTCATTTATTTATGGCATTACCAACCCCAGAAGAATCGTTTTTTAAAACCTTTGAACAAAAAATATTTCAGTTTATGAGAGAGACATCCCTATCCCTTGGCACAAAGTTTATAGTTTGATATACAAAACAACGGTTGACTCATCACTGCGCTCTATCCAGCTTAAACTATTGTATAAAATTATTGCCACAAAGAAGTTGCTTAACTCATTGAATGCCAATGACGACAGCTGTCGTCAATTCAAATACTGACGTAGAGTGCCAATGACGACGGTTGTCGTCAATTGCGTTTTTTGACGGTGGGACGTGGATCAATCCCTGATACATCTCTGGTACAACTATTGTAGCTATTGGAGGTCTATAACCTATTTTACAGAACCCTTAGGTGGCGACAGTGCTCTCCACATAACAGAAAGGCAAGGAAAAAACAAAGAAGAAGTCGTTATGGAAACGGAAATCGCATCGCATCCGTATGCATCGATATGCTGAAGCACGTTACTGCAGCTGTGCCTGCAGCAGCCAATCTGCTCCCACAATTGAGCCGCTCTGTGTCGGTTGCGACAGCACATCTGCACATCCACACCGTGGAGTTATTATTCTCAACTGGAAGCATCGTTGCCGGTGACAAACACACGCGGAACGCTGTAAAAAAGCCTGGCTGTTCCGCACCCTTCACTGTGCGCACAGCAAACTCAGCAGAGAGCCACCACAGACAGAAGGAGGAGTGTGCAGTTGAGGCGGGGCGGGGCGGGGGCGGGGGGGGGGGGGGGGGAGGGGGCACGCAGAGCAGCACACACACAACACCCAGACAGACCCAGGCAGCAGGACAGGATTGACAAACGCAAGCCAGAATATCCGATACCCACCAGCAGCAAATCAAAACCAGCAAGAAGCTGCAACCAGCAGCGCACGCAGGGGCCAGCGCTGCTGGTTGTAGCTAAAAATATTATTCTGCCAAACAAAATTCCCTGGCCTAAACTGTTTTATTGAAGGAAATTATTTTTGAGGTGTGACTACATTAGAAAAGATTAGCTTCAGAGTCAGTAATGTGCTTGAAATGATTAATTTCACAAAAGGCCAATTATCTCAGCTTCTAGAAAAAAATTGCTTTTTTTGGATGAATCAAGCTATCTTCTCCGGCTCATAACTAAAGAACGGAAAATGGGATCAATAAACTTTTTTTTGCAGATGATAGAATAGAGTCTCATCGTTCTTTGTGCGTGTTCAGTGTTTACATAGTAATATCACACAATATTCTGTGGGCCTCGAGAAATCACTGAAAACGCTCTGAAACTCTGGCACTGGGAGCGTCCGTTCTCCAAAAGTGGCTGGCACTCAATGAGTTAATATTTGTGGCATAGAAAATTCTCCTCATTGCCGTTTTTCATGTAAGGAGACAGAGTCTATTGACCATCTCTTTTGGTACTGCCCCCTGGTGGCTATTTTTTGGTCACACATACAAAGATGGCTAAAAAATCACAGCATATTGGTAGACCTCTCACTGCAAATTGTACTATTGGGTGACTTAAAAGTGCAGGATAACTTCATAAATAATATAATAATACTTTTGGGGAAAAGTTTTATCATTAGGTGTAGACATTTAGAAGATTTGTGTTTGGAAAGATTTAAAAATTATGTTAAACACTATAAAAAGTTGGAGGACTATATGTCTCAAGAGGGCCTACAACGGTTTGTTCAGGAGAGATGGGCTACTTTGGGTGTGCGGGAGGACTGGGTATGAGCAAGTTATGTTGGTGCCCATTGCTGTTGTTTTATGTAATATGTTGTGTATGTAATATGTTTTGGATGTGTGTTGATATTTTTTTTTCTTTCCCTTATATATTGCATAGTACTATGGGTATATGTAAGTTTAGTGACTATGAGTGCATTATCTAACTGTTAGGTCAGATGTACTTCAGAACTTGTATCCTTTTTTCTGTCAAATCAAATGTAATGTAATAATGTAATGTAAAAACAAAGTATGTCCTCCAAAAGTGGGGGGGTGGTGGATGGGTTTAAAAAAAGAAAAAAAAAAGAAAAAAAAAAGAAAAAAAAAAAAAAAGCATGATTGGGGTTAACAATATATAGCGATTTACACTTCCAATTCATTTCAAATAAAATGTACATTTAACATGGTGAAAAGAATCAGGTGTGTGTGTGTGTGTGTGTGTGTGTGTGTGTGTGTGTGTGTGTGTGTGTGTGTGTGTGTGTGTGTGTGTGTGTGGGGAGGGGGGGGGGGGGGG
Organism: Poromitra crassiceps; assembly: GCF_964638095.1. Taxonomy (NCBI): domain Eukaryota; kingdom Metazoa; phylum Chordata; class Actinopteri; order Beryciformes; family Melamphaidae; genus Poromitra; species Poromitra crassiceps. The sequence continues at coordinate 19,558,383 of NC_139635.1, forward strand.
GGGTGGAGGAGTCACTACCTGTATTGGAGTTGTACCGTCCTCCAACGTTGGTGAAGACTTTATCGTAGACCAGCGTTTGTCCGGTGCCGCTTACTCTGGAAGTCAGAGCGGCGGAGAACGCCACCTTCCGGTTGTCTGTGTGTGCGTGCATGTGTAGCAGGAAAACACAATAAAAAAACAGTATTGAGATCTTTGCATTCAATGTAGCTTTTTATGACAGAATCATCCGTATTTGTGAAACACTGACAGACAATGACAGATGGATTTTAGGTCAAATTAAACCCTTTTTGAGAGGAAATCATTCAATCTAATTCTGAGTTCTTGTTTTACCAGCCACGTGCAGTGAGGGGGGGGAAGTGAGTTCTCAATTAGTGCTGCACGATTTGGGGAAAAGGTGCGATTAGCGATTAGGGTGGACAATATTGCGATTGCGATTGTGATTGCGATATAATAAACAAGAGGTATCTAGGGATGTGCCGGCATGAGTTTTTGACGGTATGATAACCTTGGACAAAAATACCACGGTTTCACATATCACAGACTAAAATACATGAAATATGTTACAATTTAAAATATATTAAAACTAAAAAAATAAAACAATTTGAAATTAAATTATCTTTACAAAAAAATAAAACATTTTGAGACATTTGCCTGTCCCAAACATGTAAAAAAGAAACACCAGTCAAATAGAAACTGCACTGTGTTACAGCACATAGAAGATGGCTCAGCAAAGTTGCAAAGTTAGTTACATGTCTGTCCAGCAATACTAATGAATGATACACCCCGTTTATTTATTTTGTAGCGACAGATGGCCTTAAACGCCACACTCACGTGACGCTTCTTGAGAGAGAGAGGTGAGAACGTGCATCTGCAGACTTTTAACGAGGGACCATGAAGGTGTCATGTGACAGGCTAGTTAGCTAGCCTGGAGGTGATGCTGCCAGTGCTGGCAGCTGCGACAGTGTTTTGCTATCAACCTTGTTAATCTTGTTATATTCTTCATCACAGCGGGTCATCCCCACTGTGTACTTAATCGCGCACTAGTTCTGCATAAGCACCTGCAGCTCTCTCCTTATTTTACTGACGTTCTCACTGATCACACGGCTGTACATGCGTTTCTGAACGAACGGCTAGCTAGTTATTAGCATAGCTTGCTGTTAGCGATCATGGATGTTCTCTCTCGCCCTCTCGGTAGATAATATGTAACCTTGCTGCACATAACATTACTTATTTGCAGGAGTGCATGGGAGAAGTCTCCCGCTAGTATTGATGCCCAGTGTGATGGCAGAGAAACGTGTGTTTGCTGCATCGCGTGTAACGTTAGTTTAGAGGAGGCTCTCACACACACACACACCCACTCAAAAAGACGTGAAAAAAATAAAATAATCGCACACTTTTGCGGTTATGTAATCGCACGTGCTGACATCGCGATTGCGATTGCGATTCGATTAATCGTGCAGCACTATTCTCAATCATGTGAAAAATGCAACATCTGGTCTTACTGATGGCACGAAATGAAAACAAATTCTGATACTTTTTAAATATTACCAGGTGACTTTAGTACTTAGTTTATAAAGTTAGAACACTTCTAATTCAATCTGTCTTTTAGCGATAATTACGATTAACTTTAGGTATTGATATTCTCATATGCTTCAGGCTGTCTGAATCAAGTATGCTCTTTCATTTTTACTCACTAAATTCAATATTTTAATATTTATCAATTTATTCAATAATAATAATAAATAATTATATAGCCTACTTACACTTAATTATTATATTATATATTTAATATATCTATAAATATTTGCCAAGTGAAGTCAATACTTTATATAGGTACAAGCAGCTCAGTGTGCTTCAGAGAAAAGTAATTAAAGATAGCAACAAGTAAAATTGCAATAACACACAACACAAGATACATAAAAAAAAGTTATAAAACAATAACACAGTAAGGACAATAAAATATTAATAAAAACAATTGTAAAATAAGAGGATGGAACAACAAGAAAACATACAGGGCTCTATTGACCCCCTGGCCTTAAATTTGCATTTATGGCAGGGCGCCAGGCCCGTAGCTACCATTGAGGACACCGAGGTCATGACCTCGGTATTTTCCACACCAAATTTTTTTTTTTATTTTTTTTTTTAAATAGCCCTGGTCCCCAGATCTATTAATCTGTCATTGATGTTTTAATGCGAGAGTTGATCGGAAATGCAACAATTTGCTTCCTCTCTGTGTGCTATAGAAGAGAGATAACTCACAACATTCAGATTTTGCATTGAGGCTAGATTGGGGCTAGACTTTGGGGACAGTTCTATTGAAGTGAATGGGTAAGTAACTCCCCTGTAAGTGATGTTTGTGTAGATGGGCCATTGTATTTAATTGAGCAGTATTCTGCCATGTGACCTGTACGCAGAATATAAATTATATCATATGGGGAGACATTTATTTTTTGTATAATTTTAAAGCAACAGCACAGTAAAGACATGATGTATGTAGTTCTTTATAGATCTAGCCTCTTCATTTTGCTCTCAAAGTGCACCAGATTGAAGCATTTTACTTTAAAATGGACAAAATTTTCTATCCGGTGGGGCACAGCCCCCCCTGGTCCTCCCACGCCGCACTAAAATGACCTCCGTATTTCTCAAACCCTGGCTACGGGCCTGCAGGGTGCAGCGCTATTAGTGGGCATGGTCACGCACATTCCCAAATTTTTCCTTGACGCTAATTGCCAGAATGCCCGGCGCTAACCATTCCACGCCTTTTTAAGCGTAGAATTATTCACAAGTGTTGGATCGGTGATCTCCAGTAAACCAATCACATTCATCTCTTCCAAGCTCCGATTCCACAGAGCAACTCCAGTCCGGTCAGAAAAGCCAGAGAGTGAGAGAGAGCGAGAGAGGGGGAGAGAAGTCTGTATCAGTCTCGCACCGCATCGTCAATACACGTTCCCTAATAAAACGGTTTTGCCGGCTGGGAGGCTTAAACTGTCAATAGTGTCTGGCAACATGGAAATAACTATTATATTTAGCTGATTGATGGATAGTTTCCCATTCAGTCCCTCTGTTTTGGCCACTTCTTCCTTTCACTTTTGGGACATGGAAGAATTGTCTCCAGCACAGTGCTGTTGATGAGACGAGAGAGGGGGAATCCTGGTGACAGTGCGAGCTTCGCTGTCTTGCCCCTCTGTCTGCTCTTTTCTTTCTCCTCGCCTGCTCGTACGCCCCGGAGAATAATATTCAGGTATAGAGTCGTTTCTCCATGCGAGCAGGTGAGGAGAGAGAAAGGAGCAGACAGAGGATCGAGACAGCGAAGCTCGCGCTGTGTCACCACAGAGGTGCATCCCCGAAACACTGAATAAGGCCTAGTTTTGAAAAGCGTTAACCGCAAAATCAACGCCCGTTAGGAAGATGGCTTTAGGCTGGTATTTATTCGCCCATTCTGACCTATTCTGGCACTGCGCCACGCCTCTTCAGCGCAAAGCACATTTCGGGGCGTAAAAACATTACGTATCCTCCCGAGTAAGCGGTAGGCTGGTGTAAAGCGTCTTTTTTTGCGTTTAAAGTCCCTGGAAACCAGAAATATTTTTTTATTATTTAGCATTTTGAGTTCATCACATCACAGGAACCTATGTTAATTAGGGGTGTGCCGAAAAATCGTTTCTTAGATGCATCGCGATGAGACACGTAACGATTAAAATCGATGCAAAATGTTCGATTATCGATTACTTTTCCTGACCACACAAACAGAGTCGTAGCGCCCGGAACGAAAAAAGCCGGCCGGACAGTTTGAAGGGACGGACTCATAAGACCAACTGTAGACAGAGAAAATGCTTGCAGGGGCAACCACGATTTAACATGCAACAAAATATGTACAGCAGCAAACAGCAAAATATACACCAAATAAATATGTTTTAATACTTGTTGTGAGTGACATACTGTATATGTGACATTTTATTGCTGTTAAATTCGGGACGATGTTACTAAAATTATGTGAAAAATGTGATGCATGCTGCACGTGCGGTGTGTCTGAGTACTGACTCAGACAGGTGGGGCTGCTCGCACACAATCACAGCGGCTGCAAGACGCACCGTGAAGATATCAAAAGCAGATGAAGTCTGGCTGCATGGGTCCAAGCCCCGACTAAAGGTATCATTATGCTTCCCGCAGTGAGTGTCCGCACGGAAAAGTGAGTCAAATCAGCAGACGTGCCCCTCCAAAAGGCTCCTGTGCAGATGGTTTTCGCCTGGCTGTGCACAGCCCGAATTGTGTAACTACATGGACGCGGCTGGGCGGACAAAGTGGAGTTTTCAAGACTCCCGCTCACTTCCGCGAGCAGAAACCCACACAGTGTATAAAAGCTCCACACGTTTCCTCGTCAAGATTCAGTGTCTCTCATTTCCGTGCGACAGTCCAAACTTCAAGCATAATTCCAGCTTAAAGCTTAGCTGCAAAGCATGTAGCCTCAACAAGCCTAGTACACCTCAACCAGGACATCCTTCAAAAACATTTTACCACCACGTATATGTGCTGAGGAATGTTTTGCATCCCTGCCTCGTCAGCCTCTCATACGGAGTGAGAGAGAGGGAATGCTCAGTGCAGCCAAGGCCAAGGCCGCTTCTGGGCCTTTTGGGGCCCTATGCAACATGTTAGAGTGGGGGCCCCAAACCACTGTCATCATAGTATCCCTGAATGAACATGAGGAGGCATAGGCTACTTTATTATCAATAACGTTTTAATTAACAAATTAAGCACATTATGAACAATAACTGTTAAAAAAAAATATGAAAATGAAAGTTCACAAATATTAGTTAAACAAATCCTTTCAGTGCAAATGCATTATAAAACAAAAAATAAGATTTGTTTAGAAAACGAAATTACACAAATGTGTTATTATTATTATTATTATTATTATTATTATTATTATTATTATTATTATTATCATTATTACTACTACTACACCCGGTGCACACACTGAATAGGCCTATTATACTTTAGAACACGGCTCTCTTGAATACTCGATTCTGATTGGTCAATCAACAAGATTCACCGGTCATTATTTCTCGACAACCGACCGCTGCTCTGCCACACCTGGGATTAATCAGTTGATAAGAGCCTTTTGTCTGCAGACACTACTAATTAGGCCAACCAGTTGCAGCTGTGGTGTCTTGTGTGCCAATTACGAATTAAACCGCTTTGTCGTTGAAAACGCTATTAAAAAATCTATTTGAATAATTATTTTTGTCAGATTATTGAATGATTTAGTTGTAGGCCATGTTCTAAGCGGGATAATGTATATTGAGGCGGTGATTACTGGGAAATAATGACCTTCAGGTGAATCATTAAGCCCTCCGCTGCGCGTCGGGCTCAATCATCACCTGTCGGTCATTATTTCCCCCGTAATCACCGCCTCAATATACATTATCCCTTACATATACTATAATACTTACTTTTCTGTCACATCGTCATTATTAAGCCGGCTTATGACTGCATAGTATCTTAATTACTCAAAATATAAGGCGATTAAAATTGGGCAACCATATTTTTATTCGGGCAACCAAAAGCTCTTGCCAGGTTGCCCCTCCGGCAACCACTTTTAAAAGTTAATGTCGAGCCCTGAACATGCTAGTACCGAAATCTGTGAAAACAGCAGAATAAGCTATTTGTTTTTTTATATTAATCCTAAATGTGTGAAAACAGCAGAGAATTTTGGTTAAAAGAAAAGAAGTCATATTTCTAAAGGCACTTTATTTAAAATAACCTCACCTGTAATTTGTTGTGAATAAGAGCAGCTTTTTGTTGTGGGAAATGTTTTGGATGTATTGTTTGGTCTGATTGATCTAAATAAAAGATAATGGAGGTAAATTTGTTTGTTTACTTTAATTAATGGATACTGACAAAGAAATCCTGTATGGGGAAAAAGCATCGAAAATCGTGATTAATCGTAATAATCGTAATAATCGATTAATCATCGAATCGTAGCACCCTGAATCGTAATCGAACCGAATCGTGAGGTGCCTAAGGTTGCACACCCCTAATGTTAATAAGCCACCAGCCAAATTTGAACGATGATGAACGTCGCAAAGTATATAAATTTAGGTTTGACAGTCATGACAAAAGTCATGAGAATCAATTCGATTTTAGACTATTTTCTCCCGCGGACTGTGTGGGCGTGTCCCGTGTGTGTGCGTGCAGGACTCCTCCTCCGAGAGAGAGAGAGAGAGAGAGAGAGAGAGAGAGAGGGAGAGAGAGAGGGAGGGAGGGAAATGGAGAGAAGGAGAGAGAGAGACTGTGTGTGTGTGTGTGTGTGTGTGTGTGTGTATGTGTGTTCGCTCGTTGCTCGGAGAGGAAGAGAGACTGCCGCTGCGACTGCACAGCGCTATTGTGTGTGTGTGTGTGTGTGTGTGTGTCAGTGTGTGTGTGTGTGTGTGGGCACGCGTGCATGTGTGTGTGTGTGACAGTGAGAGAGAGAGAGAGCAGGCAAGATAGCGCTCGGCACACAGGCACACAGAGCGGGAGGGAGAATGTTTTGGAGTCAGTGTGTAAACATGAGTGACAACATGAGGTCGTATTTATTTTAAAACAGTCAGTTTCGGACGAAAAATATAGACTTTGTGTGCAAAAGCCTTTAATGTAGCAGTTCTCACTTAAACCAATGCGTACCACATTAATTTCAATGTGGAATGAATGCTGATGATTATAGCAGACTGTTTTTTACTTTTATCTTTTAGTCTCCTCAGAACGTTTTCCCCATGCTGTCACAAGTATGTAACTAGACGTTGCCAGATAGGGGCGATATTGTTTTCACAAACCGCACATCCATCTGTGTATGGCGTGGCCAGAGCCAACATCACGTAAAAAAAAAGAGCCAACATCACGTAAAAAAAAAAAAAAAAAAAAGAGCCAACATCACGTAAAAAAAAAGAGCCAACATCACGTAAAAAAAAAGAGCCAACATAACGTAAAAAAAAAAAAAAAAAAGAGCCACCATCACGTAAAAAAAAAGAGCCAACATCACGTAAAAAAAAAGAGCCAACATCACGTAAAAAAAAAGAGCCAACATCACGTAAAAAAAAAAAAAAAAAAAAGTAGTTAGCAGGTGATTGGATGAAGTGTCTGTCTATCACTGTCTGGGATATGACGCAGTAGCTCGCCGCCGCCGCCAAGCGAAGCAGGCTAACTGAAGCTAACGGCTGTTAGCTGAACAAACTGCAGCTGTTGGGTGCAATCATTGACTGTTCAATTTGCCATTCAAAAGAATTAAGAACCGCTGACGTCTGAGGATGAACACTTTGGTCATCATGGAGTTAGGCGATGATTTTTGTTGTATTTGTACGTTAAATGTAACAGGGTTGCCAACTTTGGGTATGTTGCTGGAGTGAGATTTTGATACTGTATATCCTGGACCACAGCCCCCCTAGGGGGGTCTGGGGGCATGCCCCCCATGAGAACATTTTGTACATTTTAAATAGTGATGCACGATATATCGGCAATCATATCGGTATCGGCCGATGTTAGTCATTTTTTAATATATCGGTCATATCGGTATCGGTCACATGTTGCAATGTTAATATCGGTTATCATTATCAGCCAAATTCTTCACATTGATATGAAATAATGCAGTAAATCTATGATTTATGGGCTTTTCCAAAGGCTTTGCAAATAAAGAAATGCATAACTTTTTCAAATTCAGTGTTTTTCAGTATGTACAAAATGTGATGATCATAAAAATGTGGTTTTATACAGATCATATCGACATCGGTAAATAACGGTTATCGTTCATAACAGCAATGTTAATATCGGTTATCGGCATCGGCCAAAATTTTCATATCGGTGCATCCCTAATTTTAAAGTAAAAATGAATCAATCTGGTGCACTTTGAGAGCAAAATGGAGAGGCTAGAGAATAAGAAACACTGTGACTACTTTAACTAAAAGAATAAAGTGCATTAGTTAAAATCTCCCCAAAAACCTTGGGGGGTAAAAATGTGATGCTGTGTAATGTGAGAATTGGAGATTTGTACAATTTTGACAGTGTTGACGATTGGATGACAAGCACTATTTTCTGAAAATTGCTCAGAAAAATACACTTCAATGTACCTGGACATCCCATACTATTTTATGTATCTACATTCTTGGTCTAGAGTAGAGAGTTTAACAAGGCTGTGACTATCCTAGAGCTCACAATAGGCCATTTTATATATGACTTGTATAAGGTCAAGTAAAAAAATAGTATTATCACATTTTGAAATGGTTACTATGAGGCCATATTTCATCACAGATTAATCTGATTGGGCTCTTTAGGATTCACAAGAGCTTTGTAGCCATACCAAATGTATACAATTCCATGACTGTTTTGGTCCCACAGTGCAGAAATAGGGAACCAAATCAAATATAATGGGTTAGTCTAAATGGACTAGGTACCTGGCCCCTGGGCCGCGAGTTGAGTTATCACGGGGTTAGACAATTCAGACAATCCACACACACGCAAAGGAAAAGGTTTATATTACATGCAACATACCATCAGTGATGTCACTTATCCTTATGGAATGAATGAATATCTCCTCCCCCTTTTCTCTTTTGACATGACCCTATTCAAGTAGCCTATATTACCAAAACATGTTGTAGCCTACAAGGTTTAAAATCTAAGTAGCCTATATACTGTAGGCTATTAGCATCATTCATTCCAGGTAATGGCCAGGGGTCAGGCTGGCCAATGAAAGAAGAGGCAGGGACAAATAAGATAACTCTTTCAATGGGGTGAGGTTTCTTGACTCAGTGTAAAGATGGCTCTAGGATCCAAACATCGCCAAAGTTGCAGTGCCGGACATCGTTATATTCCTAGTGGGAATGTCCAGCATCTATACGCATACAGTATGGCACAAGACGTCTTTCCTGGATTCCGGGGATCTCTCTCATTTCGGCTTGAGTTCCGCTGAGGTTTGCATACCGCAATGCTGCGCAACTAACCCTGTGACGTCCACCGTATACAAATATCTCCTCATATATACACATACACAAACACGCACGCATGCACCTCCCACCACACCACCCTCTCTCCCCCACCCCATCCCCCCCGCCTTCACACATCCCCCAGCTTTCGCACCCTCCTCCCCCCCCCCCCCCTCTGACACGACCAAATTGGCGCTGTATGTATGGCAGCCTCTTGCGTTTGTTGATGAGCTAGTTGCAAAGGGCGCATGCTGCGACCGGCAGCAAGGAGTAGACTGTCTTTTGGTATCCTGTACATATTACACCAAATGTATATGTATTGTATAATATTGAAGTGTGCCTTTATTACTTTCAAACTAGTAATAATGTTCTGAGTGTATCTTTTAAAACCAGTACTGCCTGCTGTAAATCAATTTGCCCTCCTGGGACATTAATAAACTTGAACTTGACCCGTTAAAGGGTCTATAACCTCTCCATGCAAGAGAAGGGCATATTGTTGTTAAATGCACCTGTCTGTTCAATGAGACAGAAGAGCAAAACAAACATCCCAGCACCTTCAGAACTCCAAACACATTTTTTGAAACGTGGTGATCTGTAACTTAACGTTATAATAGAGCCCAAAATAGGCATGTGGGGATCATGTCTATGTTCCCCGGGTTCTATGTTCCCCGGGTTCTATATTCCCCGTTTTTCACTAAGAGGGTTCTATGCTAACCTCCCCCAGACCCTAACCCTACCCCTAACCTCTCCCACCCCCCATGCCTAAACCTAACCTCCCTGTGAAAAGCGGGGAACATAGGACCCTTTTTCATAGAAAGGGTTCTATGTTCCCCGGTCCCACAAAAACGGGGAACATAGGACCCGGGGAACATAGGGATGACCCCGGCATGTGTTGTCCAGCCACGGTGGCTTGGCATGCTAGCCCCGGTCCCGGCTGGTCCTCTAAAATTGAAAATCCAAATTTGCATTATTTAGATAAACTGACGTCATAACAGGGATCTACTACAAATGTCTTTGTCTACTACACATTTTAAAAGTTCATAAAGTGCCATATTAGCATTTGTAGAGCAAAAACTGTCAGCATTAGCTAACATCAACTAATGCTAATTTAGCATTAGCTGAATGTAATAAACAGGCGGGCGCTTGTCGATGGCATCACACATCAGCCCAAAGCCCGTAGCTACCACTGATTGGTTCAACCGGAGCATGCAAGGTTAACAAGTATGTGATGAAGGGAAGAGAAACAAACACATTCAGACATATGTCTTTGTAACATTTGGAAGATGAAGGCCTGGCCTGCTTGAAGTCTCATTAGGTATTTAAAGCCCCTCTTTACCTTTCTGCAGCTTGTTCACATCCCTCTCGGTTTTGTTCACTCTGCTTCCAAGGGACGACAGTGCAGAGTCTTGAACTGGAAGCACAGAGACAAATCACACCAAAGGTATCATTTTACCAAAAGTATTAATTTTATAATTATATGAAAGAGACAAAAGCAGGAAATCTTGTGTAGCCTACTCAGGCGGCAGGCCCGGTTCTACGGGGGTGCAAAAGCATGCATTGCACCCTTATTTTAATTGTCTGCATGCTCAGTTGAAAAGTAAAAAAAAACAAAAAAAATTAAATAAATGCTACAGCTGCACACTTACTGTTTAAACTTGAATTATAGTTGTTGTTTTTCTTTGTTCTTTGATGTGATTTTATGGCTTTTTGGCACCTATATGTAACCTTTTAAGGTTGAGATAATTGTATTATCATTATATGGTCCAAATATTTCAGCAAAGCACTTGAAACACTTGAAATATTCTTGCTTGGGTGGTATCATTCTACTTGAAATGATGGTCAAATGCATTATTTTTAGTAAAATAACATGTCAAATTTTTTGGGCGGCCTTCGGCCGGGCATCAGCACCCCTTCCTATCTGGGATGCACCCCTAGTCATCTTGTTCTGGAACCGGCCCTGAGCCTACTGTAGCTGGAACCAGGATTTTTTTTTTTTTTTTTTACTTGATAAATGACCAACAGTTAATCGATTATCAGAATTACTATTAATCACCGAATAGTTTCAGCAGTCAGCACTCATAAATATGACACGAAACATAACATGTGTGTGTGTGTGTGTGTATATATAAGTGATGCGCGGGCCACAGTTATAACCGCGCTGACCACGGATATCCTGCCCCGCGGGCGGGCCAGATCATAAAAATAAACATTCTGATTAATAGCGGATGGGTTGCGGGCGGTTGAAACGATGTATCATTAACCCTTGTGTGGTGTTCATGTTTTTGTTACTCAGCCAATGTTTGCGGGTCTGGTGGACCCGCCGCATTATTGGGTTTTTAAATCAATACAGCCATAACAATTTATGTAAAGATACTTACCAGATGTTTAATTTATCCCAATTACTAGCAATGAAGAGAGCATATGGTTAATATTGATCATTTACCTCTGTTAGATCACATTTATCAAAGTGCTATCCGTTTTTTATGATAAAATGGGAAAAAAGGAAAAAAGCTTCTCTCTCTTCAAAAATGATCTCTAAGGCCCTCTGAGCAGAGAATCTTTCCGCCATCTTGAGATGCAGAGCCACAACAAAGCAATGAAGGCAGCGCAAGAAAATACAGAATGGTTCATTCATACATATAAGATGTCCGGGTCCAGTGGACCCGGACATCTTATATGTAATAGAAATGTGTAGGGGGGGTGTATGGTGTGTGGTCATTAAATATGTATTCTGATATATGTTCTTCACAGAAAATGAGCCAAAGTCAGTGAGTCTCAGTTTGAAAAATTAATTAATTGTATCATTTTTCTTTTAATAAAAAATGAAAACGGGTCCCACAGACCCGAACACCACACAAGGGTTAATGAGGAAAAATAATATTAATTACGTTCTCTAGTCTATGAACGTATTTTAAGCTACATTTTCCGTCAGGCACATTCTTAGTCGCCTATTGTAGATCCCAGGACCCACGGTCGTAAACCAAACAATTCAGCCATGTGCTCTCCACTTTTCGTCCAATAGACCCCTTATACAGCTTGTCAACATTGAGCTGCGCGCGCAACGTGTAGGCAGAAAACCCTCAGCCCAGCATTCACAGACAGTGAAAAAGCCCCGCTGTCAGGACTGCTCTATGCCCATCTGCAACACACAGTTATATTTTAGTTTTAAAATGCAGTTCTCGGCTTACTACCACAGCTTATCGCCTAGTGATAAGCAATGTTATGCATCGAAATTAACATGGTTTAATGGGATATGTCTTACAGACCCATACGCACTGGCGCTGTCAATTGGCCAAGCGTAGTGGCCGGCAATACATATCGTGCATTCCTTTATAACTGGGGATAGCGTAGATAATTATTCTGTAACTTGCAAAGATATATTGTTATGTTGATAATGCACACAACTCAATAATGACGTTATGTAACGTTACTTGGTCGTTAACTAACCGAGCGATGTGGCTGAGCAGCCTACAGCTACAGGCAGCTTACCTGATTATGAAGAGCACTACAAAGTTGGGCATTTTTAATGATGTCCTCGTTCCAATCAGTTCAACTCAATAATGACATTATTTAACGTTACTTGGTTGTTAACTAACCGAGCGATGTGGCTGTTACTAGCAGCCTACTACAGTTTACCTGATATGAAATGAGCGAGCACTGCAAAGTCGGGCATTTTTTACGATTTCCTCTTTCGGCTTGCAACCAAAGACACCTACGGTTAGCATAAAAGCAGTATGAGTTGACGGGATTCGGTAAAACTTTAGTCCTTGCTTTTAATGCTAAGTGCCATAGACGACCTAACTCGTCTTACATAATCCAGCGCTTAAGTGCCAAGGACGAGCTAACTCGTCTTACATAAACATTTTTTTTTTTTGACGGTGGGACATCAATCAACCCCTTTTACATCTTTGAGATAACTATTTGGAGCAAGAGCATGTGTGTAATCTATTTTACCGACCACTAAGTGGCGACAGAGACCGAGAGAAGCCACAGCCATGGGACCCAAAAGCCACGGGACCAAAAGCAGCCGCCTCTTCGATGGCGATTTTACAGTCAGAAGCCCGAGACACACACACAGAACGGACAGAGATCCCTTCCCCCCAGAGCCGCGCAGCAACGCGCGAACACACACACACACACACACACACACACACACACACACACACACACACACACACCGCGGGAGCAAGCCATTCAAGGAGACGCGATTTTACAGTAATCCATTTCAGACTCGTCTTGCCCGACAGGCAGACAGGCAGGCAGGCAGCAGCAACGCGCTTCTGACACGCCCGCTGTTAGGAGGAAGGAGGAGAAGACACACGGAGGGAGGAGTTTGAATGAGAGGGGTGTTTCCTGTTGTTATGGAGGAAATTACTGTTCAAAACTATTGTTTAGAATGTCTGACGGTCTTACTGATGCCAAAAATGAATGGTTAAAGTGACTGTTTCACAAAAAGCCATTTATCTCTGAATAAATTTCCAGACGCTGAAACCATGCTGTACTCAACGGCTAATATCTACATAACTACTAACTCTGCAAACTAACTCTTTTAGACAGAGAAAGCACACATTCTATTAGTTATTTTTAGATGATTGCTGTTCATGAATTCTTAACAGAAAAGAATCCTCGGCTGTTCTAAAATGAGCCAGAATCGTCAAAAACACCCCTGGCACAACTTACCTACAGGAATGAAAACATGGCTGGCATTCAATGTGTTAATGCTAACCGTAGGTGTCTTTGGTTGCAAGCCGAAAGAGGAAATCGTTAAAAATGCCCGACTTTGCAGTGCTCTTCATAATCAGGTAAGCTGCCTGAAACTGTAGGCTGCTCAGCCACATCGCTCGGTTAGTTAACGACCAAGTAACGTTACATAATGTCATTATTGAGTTGTGTGCATTATCAACATAACAATATATCTTTGCAAGTTACAGAATAATTATCTACGCTATCCCCAGTTATAAAGGAATGCACGATATGTATGACTAGGCTTGGCCAATTGACAGCGCCAGTGCGTATGGGTCTGTAAGACATATCCCATTAAACAACGTTAATTTCGATGCATAACATTGCTTATCACTAGGCGATAAGCTGTGGTAGTAAGCCGAGAACTGCATTTTAAAACTAAAATATAACTGTGTGTTGCAGATGGGCATATCCTGACAGCGGGGCTTTTTCACTGTCTGTGAATGCTGGGCTGACGGTTTTCTGCCTACACGTTGCGCACGCAGCTTGCTTTGTTGTCATTGTGACGTAGGCGTATAATTGGTGTATACATACACACATACATACACATATATAACGAAATTAACATTTCTATTCTCCCGTCTCCATGCTCCCGTCTCCCTCTGGTTGATTCTCAACTGTCCCAACTCCCACGCTAGGTAAATACAGTAAGCAACACATGTGACTTAAGTGTGTAGGCTACAATAAAACAGAACAGACAGGTTTATAAAAAATAAATAAAAAGAAGAAGTGAAAAATACATGCTGCTACTGTCGTGTAAATCTATATATTACTGTCAGGTCATCACAGCAAATTGGAATTTTGATGTCATCACTTCCTAGTAGTGAGCTGGATTCAGTGTTGAGACTCATTCATCATTGGACAATAAAATGTCAATCTTACCGATCTATCCAATCAACAACCAATTAGGTTGAATAAATTAATTGATTGGTAGTGATTGGTGAGGGCTGAGGCTTCACTGTTCCATGTGAATCGCATGTGTTTTTCAACCAATCATAGATTAGCATGAGATAAATGACAAAGGAAATGAAACGCCATCAGGGGTAATGTTATTCTACTGTACCCCTGAGGGCACCACAGACAGTGGGGGACAGTGGCAGTGGGGCACAGACTATGTCTGCATGCCACTCCATCAGTGGCCTACAGGTGTCACTGTCGAAGCACATGAATACCATGCATTTTATTAAGAAAGAACTAGGGCTGTCAGCGTTAACGCGTTAATCGCGATGCGATTAAGGGCAGACCATAACGCGCTATCTTTTTTTTTTTATCGCGTTAAGTTAATCGCATGCCGCTATTTTGTCCCTTCGTCGCACCCGTACTTGTAGTCAAGCCGGTCACAGCGATTCCCTGTCTCCTGCCTGTACAGGCATTAGGGGTGGGGGAAAAATCGATTCACTTAAGTATCGCGATTTTTAATGTCACGATTTTTTGAATCAATCTTTTATTCCAGAATCGATAATCGCATTTTTTCTGTTTATGTATGAAATGTTACCACTTTCGTCCATCACATTATAGAGCGCTTCCCTCTGCTCCGTGGCTCATACAGCCAATCGTGTACCTTGTTAGTACAAGTGACACGGAAACAGCCAATCATTTACAGACAAACTCCGAGTGCACCCGCCCCATGACCCGCCCCCACTCACACACAACTAATCAGAGCCGAGAGTCCTGGCTGACATCTCCTGTCCTGGATTAAGCAGCACTGTCGAGTTGCAGCAAAATAGACAGTTTGTGTTGTACTCTGAAAGGGTTCCCCCCCTTGGAATCAAATTGTACATTATCAGCTTTATTTTAGCATGCAAAAGTAGCGCGAGACCCATTCCTGGCTAATGAGTCTCGCATTTTGGTCCTCCGCTGATCGAGTTTCAATTCGTGTTAACGTAACGTGTTAACATGTTTTCTATCTATTAATAAGTGCCTGGGAAATTAACGTTAAAGGTCCCATTCCGTGCAAAAGCTGTTTTTACTTGTAAATGCATATATACTGCTGGCATCCCTCCCTGTAATGAGTGGTCACAAGCTCAGAACTGCCACAGTTGGATTTGTCCCTATTCAGCTTCCCCCTGCAGTCTCCTTCAAGCCACACCCCCAAACGCTCTGTTCCCCCAGACGGGGTATCAGGACGTCACGATGGTCCTCAAGCATACTGCGCGCGTCTCTCTCACACAAGCTATCTGCACCATTTTGTCTATAGCCACAAAATTAACACTTCTAGCTGGAGCGACGCCAACTGTACGTGATCCAGCAACTGCGGAGGTGCATTCGGTAAGTCTAGGCATTTTGAGATGTCCTCTTTAGCGTAGCAACGTTAAGTTAGCGATAGCGTTAGTTGTGGACACAACCCAGCGTGCTGGTCCACATACGCTAATCTGATTGGCCGCTGGGAGCCTGGGGCGGGCTCTCCCTCAGCGGCCAATGGGAACTGTTAGTTCTGAATATATTATAGAAACAGACCATTCTTGGGACACAACGAGATGAGGAAGGGACAACTCCGTCACAACAAATGGGGTTGCTATATTTTCGACAAATTAATCCAGAATCATGTTTTATGGACCAGAGACACACGTTTTTAAGAGGTTACAGCTGCACGAATTGGGACCTTTAATGTTAAGACATCAATTTCACAAATACGGACGTCTGCAGCGTTCCTTTACGGAATGGCATCCACTGTCAGCAGAGACAAAGTTGAACTGTTAGAAAGGTTTTACTTGTACTTTGGGACAGGATTCACAGGAATTACTCGTGTCATCTATTGAGCACACAGCTTATAACTTTATGTCTTCTGCTTGGGCGGAGTTTTGATGGGTATATTGATATGAAGAAATGTAGCCTACCGCATTTTCAGCGAGGCAAGGCTTTTTCTCGCCCAACCAGGGGCGCGCGGTCCCCAGCGCGGTCGCCCTCCAGCCCTACATAAGCCTATGACATATTTGTAGTTAAGCAAGCAAAGCAAAGCAAAACCCAGGCTTTTCCACACCTCTGATTCACCTAATGTTAACACTACAACCCTGAAATACACGTTACCAAACGTTTTTTTAAGAAGGCTGGCAACCCTAGGCTGTCATCAAAGTAAAACGTCACCATGTCTGTAAATTACTGCTTGCAGTTGCACTCAGAGCATGTATGTGTGTGTGACAAATTAGACCTACCTGTGTGCCTTGAAAATAAGGTGGTTCAAAATGAAGTGGCTAAATGCAACATTTTTCTTCTCATGTTTTTTATTAATAAAAACGGGTAATTAAAATGATCAATAATTATCGATATCGACTGATATGAAAGATGTTATATCGATATACTTTTTAACTATATCGCCCAGCCCTACTCATGATATAATATACAGTCTCTAGAAGTGTATGATTCAACTTTTCCCATGTTCTAGAATAAAAAAGCAAACAAACTGAAAAAAAGAAAATAAAAAAAGAAACAAAAATCGCAATAAATCGTAATATCGAATCGCAATAATCGGAGAATCGCAATACTTAAGAATCGCAATATAAATCGAATCGGCACCCAAGAATCGTGATAGTATCGAATCGAGAGATAAGTGAATCGCCACAGCCCTAACAGGCATGGAAGAGAAAGACAGCAATACGCTTCTAAATGGCTCGTTTTACTTTAAAAAAACTCCCAAATGCCACAGTGGACAAGTCAACAGTAGTTTGCACCTTGTGTAAAACGGAATTAAATATCACCGAAGTACAGTGAGTTTGAGCTATCTCCTAAAAGCTAAGCATACAGTACCAGAGCAGCTAGTGGCCAGCTAGCAAGCGCGAGACTCATCACTCATTCTTCCTTCAGAGTCTCGGATGCGCGGGTCCTCTAACCACTGGGAGGTCGGCTCCAATGGCTTCACGCGATAGACACGTTATCAATATACACTAGGGGTGTCACAATATATCGTCCCACGAAATTTCGCGATAGTAAAACGTCACGATATGTATCGTTGAGATGAAATCTCATATCGCCAAAAAAAAAAAAAAAAAATCAAAAAATAGACTAAGAAACGTCTTTGTTTGTTGAAGTTCAATCTGTGGAAAGTAGTTCAGTTGAACAAGTCTCTGAAGAGACACATGAGAAGTTATACAGGAGAGAAACCATTCAATTGAGTTTCTGGCAAAACTGTTTACTTGACAGGAAAAACTGAAGATGCATAAAAAATAGATTAAGAAAAGTCTTGTTGTTTGAGTTTGAAGAAAAACTGAAGATGCATAATGAGAATTTATACTGCTGAGAAACCTTTTAGTTCAAAGTAAATCTAAGTGACGTGTAACTCATTCTATTTCAAGATAAGCCTTATCTCCAATCTCATGTTTTTTCTAGTTGTTATTGTAATAACAATTTCCCACAACAGCCAGGTTGTTTTGTATTTGTGCATTTCAAATAAAATACTACTTTTCCAGTCATATATTGTCATTATTCAATTTAAAAAAAATATTGTTAAAATCGTATCGTATCGTTATCGTGAACCCAGTATCGTGATACGTATCGTATCGTGAACTGAGTGTATCGTGACACCCCTAATATACACAGTTTCCAATACCGAGTCATTATTCACATGGAAGTGCCAAAGTTTTGAGCTCAGACACAGCCTTCTTCGGCTGTGTTATTTTGGGTTTCGACTGCTCCACAGCGCCAGCGCCGGAAGTATCGGTTCTGGAGCGTGTACTGCACTGTTTACAATTATGCATTTATTTTCTATTCAAGATATATTTTGTAGACATTGTTACCTCCTGTCTTTGCACTTCTATTGATCAGAAAGTACATTTATTTGCCTTAATTTGATTCCCAATCACGACACACTGGTAATAATTATTAATATCGAATTAAAAATGCTTTGAAATGCAAAATAATGGCATTTTAAACATGCGATACAAAGATGCGATTAATCGTGATTACAGTTAATCGCAAGATTAATCACGATTAAGAAAATTAATCGTTTGACAGCCCTAGAAAAAACACATTTGATTGATATTTTATTTCAAAAATATATATATAAAATCCCCCATCTCTTCTAAAAAATAAGGGAGGCTCATCCTCCCTAGCACTACATTAATAACCTCCACTATGTATACTAAGTAAAACTCTATAGTGTAGTAGGCTACATTAACAATAAGAGTACAGCTTTATAACTGTCCTTTGTAATATAGGAGCAGTGTAGTAGTGAAGAGACTAAATCTGCAAATTACCTCAAAGAGGGGATGCTGTTGAGAAAGATTTGAGGCCATCTTCAATTGTGCCAAAACAACATTGGAGAGCTTTGTGCAAAGATAGAGGGCCACTGTTGCATTAATATTGATTTGCATGCCATTAGTCTTGTTATTATGTCTTAGTGGGAATACTCGCGCATCTCTCAGGCGGCAGTGTAAAAAAACAGAATTCTCCTTTTAACGAGCAGGTGGGTGAGCCGTACACTCTCTCTCCCTACCCCCCCCCCCTACCCCCCCTCTCTATATGTCTCGGTTTCTCTCTCCCTCCCTCTAGTAGTCTTTCTTGTGTTGGTATTGCCCTTTTCAGAGGTTATTATGGTTAAAAAGTCCAGAAATAGGCATAGCAGGTATATAACCTATGTTTTACGATATAAAAATATCATATAAAAAAAAAAAAAAAAAATCGAAAAAAATCGAATAAATAAATAAATCAGCCCCCTCCCCAGTTATAACCGCCCCCTCAGTCATTTCATTCTGGCGCCGGCCCTGCACGATATGTGTCACGAAAGTGATGGAAGTGCCATCATCAGTGATGGCATAGGCTCCAGTCTCACAGATGTCAAGTCTCCAGAGTCTCATCAATAGAATTGCGTATGTGGACGGGCGGTGTCTGTTTGTCAGTCGCGTTTTGTGTCACGAAAGTGACATCATAAGTGATGTCATAGTCTCCACCCTAGAAATCGAGCGCTCGTAGCGCGCTAGATTACTAGAACAATATAGTTCCTCCAGGTACTGCAGTAGTATCTAAGTGAGTAGCTGTGATGTGGTGTTCCCCGGGGCGTCTCACCTGAGTTCTGCCTCTCCAGATCCTTTGCGTTCTTCTTCTGCAGCTGCAGCATAGTGTTAGCAGTGTCCAGCACCGCTGTGAGAGCTGCTGCCTTGTTCTTCAGCTCCTCCACCTCCCTCTCTGTGTTGTTCGCTCTGTCTCCGAGGAACGACACTGCAGAGTCTTGAGCTGGAAGCACAGTAACCTACAGAGAGTCTACAGAGCATTTGTAACTCTGCCTACAGAGAGTCTACAGAGTATTTGTAATTCCGCCTACAGAGAGTCTACAGAGTATTTGTAACTCTGCCTACAGAGTCTACAGAGTATTTGTAACTCCGCCTACAGAGTATTTGTAACTCTGCCTACATTGGGCCCTATTCTCCCACAGGCCTTCGGCGCTAAAACGGGCCTTAAACGCAAAAAAACGTGCCTTGCGCCTGTTTTGGGACGATATCAATATGGCTTTACGCTGCCAAATGCGCTTTAGGCCGAATGGGCGTGGCGCAGTCCCAGAATGGGCCAAAATGGGCGTGTCGGCGCTAAATACCTATCTTCCGAGCTGGCGTTAATTTAGCGCCTTGCGCCTTTGAAAAGCAGGCCTATTCCTCCCCTCTCTCCTCTGTCACCCTTACCTGTGTCACTCTCTCCCTCTCTCCTACTGACAGGAGCAGGCATTGGTGTGCGTTTACCAGTTTATTGTGAAATAAATCCTTCCGCGTTGAGTTACTGTCACAAGCCTGTGTGACAACGCGTCCAGCCTGGGTAAAACAACTCCGTGTACCGCTTTGAGGCTGCAGGCAGTCTGACAGGCACAATACGACTGTCTCTCTCTGACTGCCTGTGAATGCCCCAGCATGCAATTGGGTACTAAATTTCGCTACTAAATAGCAACTAAATGAGGCGAAATAGATATAAAAGGTCGATCTAAAATAATGTGTAATGGTAACACAGCCTGCAATTGTAGAACATTTCAATATTGGACCAAATAAATAATCGAAATTAAAACACCACCCTAAGTGAAACATATATGTCCTCCTGGGCCTATATATATCCTTTGTCGATTTAACGTCATTTAGATAAGTGTCAGAGGAACGCGCTTCAGAACGCGCTTCTACTGTCATGTGCTATACTGTGATGTCCGCTCCAATAACTTTGCCCAACTTCACATTTAGTTTTACAATAAAAACACATTTATGCAATGACTTTACATAATGTAGGGTATATTTATGTGCATCATTCTACCTGCAGCAGGGGAGAGAAAACGATATCATTCTGAACAAACTTTCACCAATATAAAATTAATCTCATCATATAGGGATAGGCTATATTTTTGTAGCTGATGCCTTTAGAACATTATTTTCACTTTGATCTTGCTATAGTGTAGCGTATTTACATGCTTGCAGTATTGAAACTGCAGTTAGATTGGTTTGAGAAGCATAATAATATGGAATAATAGCCTATAATGCAGACAGACAGACTGGATGAAGGGAGGGGGGGGGGGCAGAGCGTTTGGCTTTCGTCTGGTTTTGCGGGATCACTGGAATTGGAGCTAAAAAGGCAAGCGTGCGATTCGTTTATTGCACTTATCCAATGAGCATGACGGTGCATAATTTTACGCCTAAAAGGCGTGGTTGTAATGCTTTGGGCTGCATCTAGCGCCAGCACGACGATATCAAGTGCGCCTTTCCACGCCCACTGCTTTGCGCTGCGGCTGGCGCTCGGCCTAGAAACTGCGCCGCTGCAACGATAGAGCCCAGAGAGTCTACAGAGTATTTGTAACTCTGCCTACAGAGAGTCTACAGAGTATTTGTAACTCTGCCTACAGAGTCTACAGAGTATTTGTAACTCCGCCTACAGAGTATTTGTAACTCTGCCTACAGAGAGTCTACAGAGTATTTGTAACTCCGCCTACAGACAGTGGCGCTGGAAGTACTTTTAGGTAGGGGGTGCTGCAAGGCCGTAGCCACCGATTCAACATTGGGGGGGATGGCTAAATTTGGCGGCGACCAAACAATTTTGCCACTTTGTCGCCAGATTAGAGGAATATTAACATTAAAATTAGACTGTTGTGTCATTATTCAGTCACCTTTTCTCACTCACCTCCATGTCACCACTTGCTCCCACTGCTGTGTTGGAATCCTCATTCTCTCTCCCACCCTTTTTGGACTTTTAGCCATATTTAGAGGAATATTTAATTTTAAATTAACATTAGGATTATACTGTTGTGATGTCATTATTCAGTGTCTTCTCCTCTTCTCTGCAGCATTACTCAATTTACCCTCAGGACTCAGGGACAGTGATAGCCTACCTGCTATTCCTCCCATATATCCAGGGCCGGATTAATAGTACCATGGGCCCCGGGGCTATTCATTTTCTAAGCTATTTATTTAGCCTTTTAGTCATAAAGATTATATCTTCCAGACTGAAATGTTATAACAGAAGTGGAGTATTGGCCAGAATTACATGAACATTTGGACACTTATTCAGCGGGTATTTTCCATGTTGCGTTCAGGTGCACTGTAAAAAAAAAAAAAAAAAAAAAAAATTACATCTCTTGCCACCAGGGGGTGCTGCAGCGCCCACCGCACCGTGCTTCCAGCGCCGTTGCCTACAGAGAGTCTACAGCGTTGTAACATTTCAACAACTTAGTTGAGAAACAAACAAAATATCCTCACATGGGAGCTCTCACAGTGTGCCGATATTTTGTTTCTTCACCTTCAGTTAGATTTTTGATCCAGCAGCTGAAAAAGTATTTTTGGATGTGAACCCTGAACAACTTATTGGGGGGTTACACTGGTGTGAGCTACGGGCCCTCCCTACCTGCCTCTTCCTTCTCTATTTGCATGCGTGCGAGTGTGCCGTTGCAGTGTGCCTTGTTTAAGCACCCTTTGCACCAAGCACTTTAATTGCGTGTGTGTGTGTGTATTGTACACGCTTGGTGTGGTAGGTACTTTTACTCTTAAGCTTTCTCGTATTTTACTCTTATCCAGTCAATCCCTCACTCACTTTAGTTCCAGTGCCCCTTGCTTTTACAATTCCCCCTTAGTAGTTTGGACATTTTAAAGGTGCATTTCAATGTTTTTGCAACTTCGCTGTTTTTAGCATTGCGTTTGAATAAATCTGAATCATTTGGCATATGCAACTAGTCTGAGCTTTTCTAATAAATAATACACACTTTTATACCTCGAGACCACGTCTCTACTCCTCTCATTGGTCTTTTACCATTGTAACAAATCTGTATGGTTTATCTGTGGGCATTAAAGCCCTGGTATTTCCTTGGGTGAAACTCCCTAGGTGGCGTTGTCAGTTATCTAGACCTGGTCACATATAGAGTGACAATTTATGAACATACCTCCAGTACATATTACACTGTGTGGAATGGCAAGCAAACAATATGTTGAATCTTAACTAATAAGTTGTTAAAACATCTACAGACAAAGCGAAACAGTTGAATTGTTGAATGTCAACCAATAAGCTTGAAATGTTACAAATACTCCGTAGACTCTCTGTAGGCAGATATCCAAATAAAGTGTTAGGCTAGTAGGCTACCTATATCTTCATCATTTAGTTAGTGGAGACAAGATGACCAACTCAAAACTACTGAAAACCAACATCTTGAAATCCACACAGTAGGTGTAAGCAAGTACGGTACTACTAGCTGTCATGTGCCGTTCTCTGGGGCGTCCCACCTGCGCTCTCCCTCTCCAGATCCTTCACCTTCTTCTCCTGCAGCTGCAGCTTGGTGTTAGCGGTGTTCAGCTCCACTCTGAGGGCTGATGCCGTGTTCCTCAGCGTCTCCACGTCCCTCTCAGTGTTGTTCACTCTGTCTCTGAGGGACGACACTGCAGAGTCTTGAGCTGGAAGAACACAGACAAATCACACCAACACTTTTATAGATTTGGTTGTTGTTGTTGTCGTCTTCCAGTGTGGCTGAAAACATCCTCAACTTAAAGCAGACGGTAACAAGTCAAGTCCACATTTACTGCGTAGGCTATACAGAGTTCCTACACATGTATGGAAATCTCCGGGTAAGTGTGGAAAACCATTGCGTATTTTCCAGGTATTCCAGGTAGGCACGTCCAGCTGGGAGGAGGCCACGGGGCAGACCGAGGACCAGGTGGAGTGATTACTTCTCCACACTGGTCTGGGAATGAATGCCTTGGGATCTGCCAGTCAGAGCTGGTTAATGTGGCCAGGGAAAGGGAATTTTGGGGGCCCCTGGTGAAACTGCGACCTCCATGACTGCAGATAAGCGATTGATCATGGATGGATGGATGTACATGTAGGCCTACATGTCGTAGTGGTGATGTTCAGGATTCAAACTTGGCTCTTCCAGTTCAATTCATCCTTGTGCCACGTTGCCTTTTATGTTCCCGTCTGTGTTTGTGTCTTGCTTAACTGTTAGCTTGTTTTTAAATGCTGCCATTTTGGCCAGGTCTCGCTCGAAAAAGAGATCACTGATCTCAAGTGACTACCTGGTCAAATAAAAAAATAAAAAAGGATGTTTACATGTAGTGTGTACTGGCAGGCCCAGTTTTACAGGGGTGCAAAAGCACACATTGCACCCGTATTTTAATTGTCTGCATGCTCAGTTGAAAAGAGTGGTAAAAAAAAGGGGGGAAAAAAGAAAAAAGAATTACATCATAATAATAAAAAATAATGTGGCCTAGTAGAGTGTTGTATGTTCTGAAATACTTACCGGTATGTTGCAATATTCTTTGCTAAACCACTTAAACTTGAATTATAATTGTTTTTCTTTGTTCTTTGATGTGAATGTATGGCTTTTTGGCACCTATATGTAACCTTTTAAGGTTGAGATAATTGTATTATCATTATATGGTCCAAATATTTCAGTAAAGCACTTGAAACACTTGAAATATTCTTGCTTGGCTGGTATCATTCTACTTGAAATGATGGTAAAATGCATTTTAGTAAAATAACATGTCAAATTTTTCGGGCAGCCGGCCTTTGGCCGGCCACTGGGGGCGGCCCGTGCAGGGCACCCCTTCCTATCTAGGATGCATCCCTAGTCATCTTGTTTTGGAACCGGCCCTGTGTACTCGTGGGAATGACTTATAATTGTAGGTGATGGTAATGCAGGTACTATAAATACTGTAGTACATATTTGCAGGTTTTAGTGCAAGAACTCTGTGTTACAGAATAGTCCCATCAATATGATTCTGTCCCAGATAATCATACCACAATATAAATTCAGCTATGCACATTCAAAATTAAAGATAGCCACTCGTACATGTGTCATTGACCATCTGTAAATTAGCACCATTGGATTCCTCACACTTAAAAATGTAGGTTTGGCTACACTGGAATCTTGATTCTAGGTTATCTAGGAGGCAGTATATTGAGACACTAGTGTTTGAAGGTCACCATTAAAAAAATCCAAGACATACATACTGACATCTGAGAAAATGGAATATTTTATGACTTGTTATGCTGTAAGCAGGCGCGGACTGCATAATCGGGCACGTCGGGCAAATGCCCGGTGGCCTGGCCTGGCCTGCAAATATATTTTTTGGTGCCCACAGTCAGGCCACTCACTCACTGAGCAGCAGGCCAGGCGCCGCCTACTGGTTTACTAGTGGTTTTATTACTTTATTAGTTAGTCTGAAGTAATAATTACACTTCAGGGTTAAAGTGGGTGCATCTCATTGACTGCGTTTACATGGACTTGAGTATCCCGGTTATGAGGCTTATCCTGGTTTTGATCATATTTGGGATATGGCGTTTACATGGAAGAGAGAGAAAGCAGGTTACTCATATCCCTGTATACATGATAAGTAGTAGTATCCTGGTTACTGATCACTGCATGCTATTTGCGCAGGCGCCTGTGATCGTTACAATACAAACCGGGGTCATTATTATTATTATTTTTTGCTTATATTGGGTGCGTGTGACGTGACGTCATTCACCTTTTTTGGGCAAAGACGTGGGATTCCCTTGGATTCCGTCTTCATGGTGGAGTGTCCCTGTTTGCACGCAGCGCGCGGCTTTGGCTTTAATTTGAGTCACAACACCTTCGTCCTGTAGTCTGTATACTACAGACTTGAATAGGGCAGCATTTTGATGCTTTCTCCTATCTAAGCTGCCAAGCATTTAATTATTTCATCACCGAAATACAAAACTCGGCAAAACTCTTTCCTCATCGCTTCAGAAGTGAGACTTTTAAGTCGAATTGCACTGACATTTGCGCGTGAGTATTTCCAGGTAAAACGATTAGGTATGTGCGGGACCTACAGCAGCGAGGTTAGAGAGGAAAATGCCTGGAGTCTGACGGCGGTCTGATGAGGAAGTAATCGTGTGGCACTTCGCGTTGGAGGGTGTTCACGGTGTGTTTCGCGTTGTTTGGTCATGAAATGGAGGGGGGGGGGGGGGGATGCCTGCAAGTCTGCTGCCTTTTGGAGATGAACTGAACTGAAGCCGCGCCTGCGCAGGAAGTCTGCTGCGGTCAGAAAGCAGGATAAGGTGTATACATGCAGCAGTATCCCGGGTTCTTTCGGAGTACTCCACCTCGCATAACCGGCTTTCTCAAAACCGGGATAAGGGCTTATCCAGCTTTCTGAAACCGGGATATGATGTTTACATGCGCAAACACAAAAACGGGATACTCCAAAACCCCGACAGTAACCGGGATACTCAAGTCCATGTAAACGCAGTCATTGTAAAATTGGACTTTGGGCTTCAAACGGCCCAAATCTGGCTTCAAACGACCCAAATCGGGCTTCAAACGACCCAAATTCGGCGTCAAACGGCCAAATTCGGCTTCAAATGGCCCAAATTTTTCGCTGGCACGCGCGTCGGCCTGTATTGGCCTGGCCTGCTTGGTATCTAATGCCCGGCCTGAATTATGGTCCCAGTCTGCCCCTGGCTGTAAGGTTTTCAAAAACCTATAGTCATGTCAGTCATATAGATCACTTAATAAATTCAAACGGAAGTTTAAAGATTTGATATTAAATAGATATACAGAATGGATTTTATAACCTTTCAATTCAATTGTGGTTGTTTGTGTATGTGGGAGTGTGTATGTGTGTGTGAGTGTGTGTGTGTGTGTGTGTGTGTGTGTGTGTGTGTGTGTGTGTGTGTGTGTGTGTGTGTGTGTGTGTGTATATATATGCGTGTGTAAGTATGTTTATGTAGTATACTACAAATTTACAGTATTAGGCACGACTCTATGGTATGTGATAGTATTTCAATCATGAGAGACCGGTCGGTAGGTTTAACAAGATACTTTATTTAGCGAATGGCATGCATGGCAAGTACTTTGGCGTATGACTCCATTGTAAGATGGCGCTCCTCTTGAGGTGAGAGTCAAGTCAAGTTTATTTGTATAGCCCTAATTCACAAGCATGTCCCAGAGGGCTTCACAGAGAATATCTCTAGCTAATTCTAGCTGACACAACAGTAGCAAATTACAGAATAATGATAACACATTGAACAATTGATAGAGAAATATAGAAAATATAGAAATATAGGGTAGAGTGGAGGAGAGAGCAGGGGAAGGGAGGGAGAGCAGGGGGAATGTGAGAGAGTGATGAGGTGGGGAGGGAATGGGAAATGTTGGGGAGGATAGGAGGTGGGGAAGGAGCAGGGGAAGGGGGAAAGGAGAGAACAGGAGAGGGGAGGGGAGGGAGAGCGGGGGGATGTGGGGGAGGAAACAGCAGGGAGAGGGAGGAGGTGGGGAGAGAATGGGAAATGTGGGGGAGGAGAGAACAGAGAAGGAGAGGTGGGGAAAGGAGCAGGGGAAGGGGGAAAGAAAGAGAATGGGTGCTATGCTTTAAAATAGAATGGATGCCAAGGGGGGTTCGGGAAAGGGAGAGGAGGGCTTCTGTATGAGCTAGGATAGAGAATCCCCCCCCCCCCCTTCCTCCGTGGGGGATTCTTCAGGAGTCAAGACTCGTTGGTGGTGGACTGGGGAGGTGGGTCGGTCTGAAACAACAGCTTCTGAGTATGCTCTGGGGGGAACGGGGCAGCCGTGATGCAAACTGCTGCTATGATCCGCCAGAGGTCGGGGGTGACGTAGGACCCTTGCTATATTATATGTACTAGGATGGACTGGCGACGACCGACGTCATACTGGACGGGATCAACTGACGTCACGCTTGGGCTTGACAGACGTCACGGGCTGATCAGGTAACGTGAATATGGCGGCCTTCCTGATTGAAATTTGGTTGAAACCTCACTATGGAAATAATGTGAGTATGCACATCTCATAAATATTAATATAGTATGATAACATGTTATTACATTATAAGTATACTTTAAAATAATTTAATATTCTTGCTTGGCATTCTCTTGTTTATATTTCTTTATCTTTCTTTTGTTTTTTCACCATGTTCGAAATAAAAGAAAATCTAAATCTAAAATGTGTTTTAGATGTTTTTGCAGGCATTTTGAGATTTGATACAGATTTAGTTAGTTACTTTATCATAGTTACAACATGGTGATGAATAATTATTTTCATAATCATCTTCATCATATAAAATTGTGCGTTGGACCGTGCTAGTCAAGATTTTGTGGGCGGTGTTACTGTAGGCACGTTTTGTGTTACAAAGTGATGCAGCAGTTAACTAGCATGAGTCGTGTCAAACAAACGTTAATATCTCAAAAACTATACATCACATCGCTTATATTTTTACATTCTCAGTGTCTTTTTAGTAAAAAGCACAGCCTGCTAGCGCGACACACTCAAGGCTAGCTCCAGAGAATCCCATTATAAGCTGCTGTTTGTTTACCAACACTGATCTCTCGTATTGCACAAATCACTGATGATGTCAATTGTCACATAATATGCAGTCACTGATGTCACACTGTGATGTCCCTGTTGTGACACAAAGCGTGATGCAAATCGTGACATCAGTGATTTGTGAAGTGTTAACTGTCGTAATTTTTAAAACTAGAAAACTTGCGCGCTCGATTCCCGTCGCCCACCCTGCAGCTTGCCCGCTCGCATATGTCGCCCGCAGCTCGGCTGCTGCATGGCCTCGCCTGCTCTGGCATGCGCATGCACAAATCACTGATGTCACTTGTGTACACACATAATATGCAGTCACTGATGTCACACTGTGATGTCCCTGTTGTGACACAAAACGTGACGGAAACCGTGACAGTGATTTGTGAGGCAAATTTACCTTCACAGCAGCCATTTTGTGGCTAAAAGGCAGGAAGTAACACAGATGCAAGCAGAACATTAATGAGGGTTTCCAACTTCCAATCCATTGATATCGGTGTTCCAGTGTTGGGGCCCCCATTAATCTTTTCCAGGTGACATCAGTGATGTCATAAATCCCACAACATGTTGTGCCCATGGCGCATCGTCTCCACCCTAGAAATTGAGCGGGCGTGCTACACAGTGACATCAGTGATAATAATAACGAAGTAATGTGAAGATAAAACTTTGAAATTGATGAAGTATTGACAGCCGTTTTTCCCACATGCCTGGTGCAGTTGAATTGTTAAAGGGGCCCTATTATGCATTTCTTAATTTTGTATCATATATATGTCGTTACAATCTTGGATGGTCATATTAAACATGGGCTAAGCTTCAAATAAATATGTGAAAGTGTTTTAATGTTACCCCCATGAACCCCCCCTCCCGCCCATGAACTCTCGTAGACGAGATGACATGGATTTATGCCGATTTTGTGCGAGAACCATAGTTTTGGTGACGTCAGGCAGGACTTGTTACCCTGGCAACAAAGTGTTGCGGCCGGCCGGCGCGCAGCGCACGCACGCCCTAGCCCCCACCCTTCCCTGTGTTGACATTGCTCCAGTACACTGCCGACCGACAGTAGCGCTGCTAATTTCCACTCGTCTCGGCCGTATCTGCCTTTCACTTTCACACAAAACAAGGAGACGACTTGGAAGTGAGCCAGGATGTAGGACTGAAGTGGTAAGTTCTGAAAATATGTGTCTCATTCCAGCATCGGTTGTACCTAGCAGCTAGGAAGCGCTAACGTTACTTACCACCGGCTGGGTAATGTTAGCACTTGCTATTAGCCTAGCAGCACAGCTGCCTTTCATAGACATGAACAACCGATGAATGACGAAGGCACACATTTTCAGAACTTGTAACGTTAGTCCAACTTGCTGACTTCTCCAAGTCCTCATTTTGGTTTGGTCCGTGTAGCCTTTTGCTAGGAGAGGCACACTATAGTCACAAGCATTTGGGAAGTTAGCTAACTAGCTACATTAGCTGTTGTGTTGTGGCTTGAGTGTGAAGCTCCCCGGGCAGGGCGGGGAGCTGTAAAACAATTATATAAACGAGCAAGGGATTGTCAAAACGAATTTGACCATCGATAACAAACGTGACTTGGGCGTAACAAGCAAGGCTATCAATTGATATATCAACATCCCCCTAGCTATCTATCCCCTAGCTCCACTCGGCCCGGGCTGTGCCGGGACATTTCCTTCGGCGGCTGGCCGAGCAGGGCATCATGTTCCGCGGCCAAACACAAAAACTCCTCGCGCTGCCCTCCTGGAGTATTTTCCGGAGGGTGGGGGTTCAAGGACAGGACCTAAAACAGAGCGTTTCATACAGAGGCTGAACTGAAGGGGGCAGTGAGAGCCAGTACAAGATAAACTGAGTTTTTTCAACTATGAATGATGCAATAAGTTACTCTACTGGAGGCCAACAATAAAATAATAATACATTATATTAGCAAAATATGGGCCCTTTAAACTAGTGTAAACAAATAAGCTGTTAAAACATCTACAAAGTGAAACAGTTGAATTGTTAAATATCAACTAATGTCAACTAATAAGCTGTTGAAATGTTACAAATACTCTGTAGGCGGATATCCAAATAAAGTGTTCGCTAATCTTTATCAAGTTCTTGCCGGTACTATAACACTACCCCATTGACCTCCCCAATCCCCCCCCAAAGCGTCCCACCTGTATTCTCTCTCTCCAGATTCTCCACCTTCTTCTTCTGCAGCTGCAGCTCAATGTTGGTGGCGTTCACCTCAGTGTTGGTGGTGTTCAGCTCGGCGTTGGTGGTGTTCAGCTCCGCTGTGAGAGCTGCTGTCTCCATCCTCACCTCCTCCACCTCCCTCTTGGTGTTGGTCAGTTTGTGTCTGAGGGACGACACTGCAGAGTCTTGAGCTGGAAGCACAGAGACAAATCACACCAACACCTTTATGGATTAGTTTTGTTGTTGGTGTCTTCCAGTGTGGCTGAAAACTATGGGCTTAGAACAGTCTCATATCTATTGAGCACACAGAGGATCCCACGTGAACACAGGGAGAACTATGGGGTCAGTATTAGGGCTGTGGCGATTCACTTATCTCCCGATTCGATACTATCACGATTCTTGGGTGCCGATTCGATTTATATTGCGATTCTTAAGTATTGCAATTCTACGATTATTGCGATTCGATATTACGATTTATTGCGATTTTTGTTTATTTTTTTCTTTTATTTTTTCAGTTTGTTTGCTTTTTTACACTAGATTAGAACATGGGAAAAGTTGAATCATAGACTAGAGACTGTATATTATATCATGAGTAGGGCTGGGCGATATAGTTAAAAACAGGGGCAGACTGGGATCATAATTCAGGCCGGGCATTAGATACCAAGCAGGCCAGGCCGATATGGGCCGACGCGCGTGAAATTTGGGCCGTTTGAAGCCAGATTTGGGCCGTTTGAAGTCCAATTTTACAATGAGATGCACCCACTTTAACCCTGAAGTGTAATTATTACTTCAGACTAACTAATAAAGTAATAAAACCATTAGTAAACCAGTAGGCGGCGTCTGGCCTGCTGTTCAGTGAGTGGCCTGACTGCAAGCACCCAGTCGATTCTGGAATAAAAGATCGATTCAAACAATCGTGACATTAAAAATCGCGATACTTAGGTGAATCGATTTTTTCCCCCACCCCTAGTCAGTATAGTCTCATATCTAATGAACTCTCGCAGGGTTTTTCACGAATGCACATGCTTTGTTTCGCAGTTGTATTTCGGACTCACTAATGCACACGATCTGTTTTACAAATGCACATTCTCTGGTTCGCAGTTGTATTTCGGACTCACTAATGCACACAATCTGTTTCGCAAATGCACACGCTCTGGTTCACAAATGTAATTTTTATGCAAACTTGTAATATAGATTCGGAAATGCACACGCTCTGCTTCACAAATATAATTTTTATGCAAATTTGTAATAAAAATTCGGAAATGCACACGCTCTGCTTCACAAATATTATTTTGAAGCACACTTGTAATATAAATTCACAGATCATGCGAATTGCTCAATGTGCATTTACAAACTGCTTCTCATTTGTGAACCTCTGTCTACGGTGAATTTTGAGACTCCCCGGACGTGCAGATCAACGAATGTCACCACTGGCTGATAAAGCTGTCAATCAAATGTGATTCTGATTCATCAGCCAATCAGGTGTGTTTGCTTTCAACAATCATATGGCTCCTTACATTTGCACTAGACTACAACAACAGCTACAGAGCTAATGGCTACATCCCAGCCCATTCTGAGATGGGTTGTTAGTGTTTTACGGACAACTCACTTTCAAACGGCATCCTGGACAATTTATCGGTCTTATCAGCCTCGAGACGGCCGGGAAGGATTATGGACGAATTACTGGATGTTACTGTGGCATGTTTGGTCGTGTTTTGGCTTGCGATGGCTGCGGGGAGCGGGGAGTAGCTAGCGTTAACGTTACCTTGAGCTAGACTGATAGCTACAAGTCTATGCATTGGGCTAGTAGAACATTTGTCCTGCCTGCCCTGGACGGTTGGTTTTTATAAAGCTCTGCTTGAACACTTTCCCCACCCGATCGCTAGATTTACGGTGGTTCCATACCTGCTACACCAGCTAAATGGAGCAGCTACACCGGGCTCCCGTTCCAGGCTAAGACCACAGCACAGCCCTTCCCATTCACTCACTCCCAGTCCCAAGCCTCAAACCTGGGCATTTCTGAACACTTATCTGTTACTGCAGTCAAACAATATTCCATAAGCACGATGGTAGTAACGTTAGGCATATTTACAACTGTTCCATTATCCACACAAGACGGTTATGTTATGTTAGCGGAGCTTCTGGGTGGTATATGCTCTATATTAGCTAGCCGCGTTAGCAAGTAAGCTAACGTTATCTAGTTAATTATAGATCAAATATTACATGTGCAAAAATAAACCAATCCAGTCAAGGGGGGGGGGGGGGGGGGGATAATGGGACATATTAAACAATAACAATAATAATAATAATAATAATAATAATAATAATAATAATAATAATAATAATATAATAACCGTAGCTAAACTAATCATAATAATAATAATGGAAGCCGTAATCATAGGTAATCAATAATCATAATAGAAATGTCAGTTATTATAATGATAATGATAATAACCATAGTTATACTACTACTAATAATAATAATAGTAATTATAACAGTAATAATAGTTCAGGACTGGAAATAGGTCAATATAATAATGGTAATTTAGTAAATAATAATAATAATAATAATAAATAAAATTAAACAGTCAATCAAACAACCAATTCAGTCAAAAAGGGGGGCAAGATAGTGGGACAGATTCAACAATAATAATAATACAATAATTACAATTTTTACAATAAGTATATAATTATTGTATTATATTATATGAAGAGAACTTTGCCAGGCTCTCTATTTTTTCTTAAAAAAAAACAGGATTATATCGTCAGATATATATTTATTTCTCCTTTGTAGCATTTTCTTTAGAAGTATGTAGACGTATGTAAAGCCCTGATATTACACACTCGGGTACAGTAGGTAGCACCAAAGACTGTCCCCTCTGAGAGAGCCTGGTGACGCGAAACGAAAGCTGGCGGATGGAGGGAATGCGGAAATGGAGTCAGAGTCAGAAATTGAAGCGGGAGAGTTTGAAAAGAACAAAAAGAAAGCAGTCAGTTTTGGGTGTCTAGGCCCAGCCATGGAGCTCATAGGCCCAGCAGTGACAACCTGGGGCTGGGGGTATCCGCCCTGGGTGTGAGGGCCCAGCCCTGGAGCTCATAGGCCCAGTAGTGACATGGGTGTCTTGGCCCAACCATGGAGAATCTACATGTGTGTCATATAAGGAAATTCTCTAAAAATCCATTGTTGAAGCGACGGCCGAAAACACTGTTTGAGAGTCTAGAGTAGGTATTGTAGTTAGCCTGTAGCGAGAATGGATGTTGTGTGTAAAACTCAGGATTTCTCATGAGTTCTGTGACTTTGTCAGGTGTGCCGGGCTCTATCTCTCTGAGCGTACCTTCGATTTGGCTAGAATTTGCTCACAGTAGGCTTTGGAGGGTGCCCTAGCTGTGAGCCAAATTTGCTGGAGTTGTGTTTACAGGAAGTCGGTCCGCACGGCCATTAAATGTGGTCAAGTCAGCCAAAACTGGACGAAAAACACCTTTATTGCGATCATACTGCCCCCGCTCGACGCAATGACCCAAGATTTGGCACACTGGTTTAGACGTGAGGACTGATCACCTGTGCAAAATCTGGAGTCGTTACGCCTTTAGCGGGCTAAAATATTGCAAAAAAGCATTTGTTGGTGTATATACAATGGTACGCGAAAACCGCTTTCTGGCAATTATACTGCCCCCGCTTTCCGAAATGAGCCAATATTTTACACACTAGTTCAGACCCGCCAATCACATGTGTCAAATCTGGGGTCGCTGCGACTTCAGCAGCCCGTTTATTGCGAAAAAGCAGTTTTGGCGAGTAATCTCATCATCACAAACATGCTTTTTTGCAATTAAAAGGGGCCCTTCGACCGCCGAGACCCCAGATTTGGCACAATTGTTCGGTTAAGGCTGCTATACGAGAATACAGAACAATAAACCCCAAATTCTTCCGATTTTTTCCCCCCCTTTGATCCAGCTCTCCTCAGGATGGTGTCAGGCCCTTATGCCCTAAGACCATCTGACATAGTTGGTCCAATGTGAGCAAAACATATTCTGAACATGATAATGCTCCGATCTTTTACTATGTTGTACACACCCCACTGCCTGGATCACTTCTACCCGGTCCTGGGCCACTGTTTTCGGCTTCCTGGTTTGACCTTTGACCCCCACATGCCTGGAGCTCACTCTACCCAGGTATGGTGCACTCCTTGGGGGTTGTGAGACCCAGGCCCCCACCCCACTGCCTGGATCAACTCTACCCGGGCCTGGGCCACTTTTTCCGGCCTGCTGGTTTGACCTTTGACCCCCCATGCCTGGAGCTCACTCACTCTACACAGGTTTGCTGCACGCCTCAGGGGTTGTGAGACACAGGCCAACACATCAGTGACAACACATCAGTGACATCAGATGATGTCATTTGTCATGATGTCATCAGTCATTTATCTGCACATGGACATGCACAAATATTAATATGCGTATGTCATATAAGCTCAACACCTATATCTTGCATAAATGATATATATATATATAATGATTAAATATGGTAACATATAGAGCAGAACCATTTAAAAATTTGCCATATATATGTTTTTTGTACATGTGCATTAGAGATGCGCGGGCCGCAGTTATAACCGCGCTGACAGCGGATATACCGCCCATCGGTGCTAAATTTGGTGCTGTTGATGCCGCAGCCGTCATACCACATCGCCAGACTGTGTGTGACAGGGCAAAAAAACACGCTGCTGAAGAGAAGAGCAAACTGGGGGAAGTCATACTAAAAGTGCTTGACGAGGTCGGTGGAGTTGCTGTTACCACTGATATGCGGACAGACGACTTCAACAAAAGGGCATATAGAGTCCTTGAAAAGTCACTACATTGCCGCCGGGGAGACGTGGCAACTGCAGAGTCGGATTCTGGCTACAGTGGAATTTGACTGCAATCTCAAAAAGACCGGCGACAACGTCCATGACCAGATCACCAGTGTGTTGAGGGGTTATGCAATACCAGCGGACAAAGTTGTCTTTGTCAGCGATAGCGGCCCTAATATAAAGCCTGCTCTCTGGCCGTACCACTGGATCCCATGCTCTGCACACATACTGAACATGGTGTTGAGACACAAGGTCAGTGAGAGAAATGCTCCAGAAGGCATCAAAGATGTGGTGGAAATGCTGGATGCATGCAAAGGCCTCGTTACCTTTCTGAAGAGAATCGGTGCTGTTGCAAGCTTGGCCAACACTGTGATCCAAGAGTGTGAGGTTCGCTGGAACAGCAAAGTCAACATGCTGGAGTCTGTGCTGAAACAGTACAGTGACATCAGACAGCTCCTGGAAGAGAAAGATCAGCTGCATCGGATGGAGGGCATCTTTCCAGACCAGCTGAAGCACTTGATCGAATTCCTCACTCTCTTCGAAGAAGCCATCATCGAGCTGGAAGGAGAAAAATACCCCACAATCCACATGGTGATGCTCTGGTTTTTCAAACTCAAGAAACACTGCGAGCCCAAGTTTGGAGATCCAGCATACATACTCCTACTCCGTGCTCACGCATCCACCCTGCTTCAGGAGAAGATGATCCTGTATCCCACTCACAAAGTGGCCACGTTTCTCTGCCCCAGATTTAAATCACTGAAGATGTTGGCTCCAGGGGACAGAGATGAGGTGATGAGGCAAGTGCGGGACCTTGTAAATGAAGACCACGATACACTGACAACCAGGATGCCGGAGGAGAGGAGAGTGACACCGAGGGCCCAGCCTCAGGCACAGCATCGCGGGAGGACAAGGTAAATTTGGCCTAACTATTATTTTATTATTATTATTATGTTATTATTATTATTATTATTATATTATTATTATTATTATTAAAGGTAATAATAATAATAATAATAATAATAATAATAATAATAATAATAACCACCTGCATTAAGAAACCTGTCCGATAACTACTGCTGTGTATAGGCTTGGCTACTGCAGGGCCTATGCGTTCACGTTGTGCGTAAATGCGCACTACCGGTAAAATACCAATTAGAAGCCGACTTCCAAATTGCCGCGGGTCCCATATTTAACACATTGACTGCCAGCCGTTTTTTTTTTGCTGTAGGTAGCTTTTGCCAAGCCGTTTTTTTGAGGATTCTGGCTCATTTTACAAGAGCCGAGGATTCTTTTCTGCTTGGAGTTTGTCAACACAAAGTTCACAAAAGTACTAATAGAATGTGTGCTTTCTCTGTCTAAAAGAGTTAGTTTGTAGAGTTAGTAGTTATGTAGATATTAGCCGTTGAGTACAGCATGGTTTTAGCGTGTGAGACAGGAAGCTGAGATAATCGCAGTTTTGTGAAATTCAATCAAACACGCAGAACAGTCACTTTAACCATTTATTTTTGGCATCAGTGAGAGATCAGACATCCAAACAATATAGTTCCGAACGCCCTCGCCTTCAACTCCTCCCTCCGTGGGCGTGTCTAGTGGCTTTCAGCCTGCGTTTGTCACAAGTGAGTGCTCTGCTGCTGGGAGCCTGGCAGGGAGTTTGAGCAGCCTGCCTCCCTGGCAGCGAGTGTGGATACTGTAGGTCTCACTCGTCTCTTGGGTTTGAGAGCCCCGATGAAGCCCCGTGCGACTCTAGGCTTTATGCTGCCCACCATGGACAGTAGCTACACAGTCCATTTCAGGAAACCCCCACCGCAGCAGCGCGAAACCGTCCCCGCCTACAGTATGAGAATGAGGCTCGTTCGTTTCTGACTGTAAAATCGCCAAGCCATTTCCTTGATTTCCTTCCTTGGAGGAAGCAGCCGCGGGAGGCGGCTGCTTTTGGTTGACTTTATATCTGTCGGGAGAGGACCGTCGCCACCTAGCTGGTCGGTAAAATAGATTATACACTAGGGGTGTCACAATATATCGTCCCACGAAATTTCGCGATAGTAAAACGTCACGATATGTATCGTTGAGATGAAATCTCATATCGCAAAAAAAAAAAAAAAAAAAAAAAAAAATTCAAAAAATAGACTAAGAAACGTCTTTGTTTGTTGAAGTTCAATGTGTGGAAAGTAGTTCAGTTGAACAAGTCTCTGAAGAGACACATGAGAAGTTATACAGGAGAGAAACCATTCAATTGAGTTTCTGGCAAAACTGTTTACTTGACAGGAAAAACTGAAGATGCATAAAAAATAGATTAAGAAAAGTCTTGTTTGAGTTTGAAGAAAAACTGAAGATGCATAATGAGAATTTATACTGCTGAGAAACCTTTTAGTTCAAAGTAAATCTAAGTGACGGTGTAACTCATTCTATTTCAAGATAAGCCTTATCTCCAATCTCATGTTTTTTCTAGTTGTTATTGTAATAACAATTTCCCACAACAGCATGTTTTGTATTTGTGCATTTCAAATAAAATACTACTTTTCCAGTCATATATTGTCATTATTCAAGTTTAAAAAAATATTGTTAAAATCGTATCGTATCGTATCGTTATCGTGAACCCAGTATCGTGATACGTATCGTATCGTGAACTGAGTGTATCGTGACACCCCTATTATACACATTCAATACTTCCAATATCTCCATAGGAGACGCGGGGGGCATTGATCCACGTAGCACCGTCAAAAAAAATATATATATATTTTTTGACGACTCAACTCGTCGGTGGCAGTGAACAGCTGGATTGTGTTTGACGACTCAACTCGTTGTTGGCAATTAACGTGTTAAGCGGGGTCTGGATACATATTTTGTACATAAAAGCAGGTCGCAATTTGGCGCCCGGTTAGTTTTTTCAATGTTTGTTTTTTACCTTTGCGATCCTGTTGAATGCATCTCCCAAACACAACGAACAAGAAAAATCGGATGAAGAAGACGAACAACAAGGAAACGAGGAACAGGTTAAAAAATTTGTTTTCCATCAACATCTGATGATTCTGAAAATTGTGTAGGCATTTCCTGAAGATTTTTATACACTAAAACCGACATCTCTGGTGTAATAATTATTTTGAGAAATGTGCCTATGGTATGTTTCCCTGCCAGCGGGCATAGAAGTCGGCTTCTAATTGGTATTTCACGAGTGCGCTACTGAAGAGGGTAGGCTCCGTGAGTGATGAACTTTTTAAAAATTCGTTTTCCAGCAACACCTGACAGTTATGAAAATTGTGTAGGCATTTTCTGAAGATTTTTGTAGGCCTACAAATCCGACATCTCTGATTGAGAAATGTGAGTATGATAGGCTATAATGTTTCCCCTGCCAGCGGAGGAGGCAGTGCATGCAACAAATAATCTGCTCACATGATGATCATGTTCTCTCACCTTCAGCGGAGAAAGTTTAGTGGTAAATACCGGTAGGTCACAGTTCAGCTCAAATTTTATTTGATTTCATGTACAGGCCAGAACTGGCATGCAATGCTCTGCTGCGCTGAGAGGGAGGCACGGCTCTCCCCATAGACAAGCAATTGTGTGGGGGGCTGTAGCCAACTGATTAAAATAAATGGTTTAAATAAACAATTTCATACTATTTACAATCTTTGCTGAGCAATATCTTTGTACAAAAATAATTAAAGCAGGTCCCAAACTGCCGCAGGTCCCATATTTACGTGGGGTCTGGCTACATATTTTGTCAATTAACGCCCGGGCTAATAATTGGTATTTTACGGTATTATTATTATTAATATTATTATTATTATTATTATTACCTTTTATTATTATTATTATTATTATTATATTTCTACTATGATTATTTATTGACCTATGTTTATTAATATTATTATAATAGCAAGTCACCACCACTATACCACTTTTAACAGTTATATATTATCTTAATTACATCCCCATCGCTTATTATAGATATTTTACACATAGCTATCAGTACTCATCTCCATCCATAATTGTACTTTTTACATTTTACACACAGTTTGTTTTTATACACAAACAAACCAAGATACTGTACATCCTGGTCGCTGCACTAGTACCTCCTCTGGTCGTTGGGGGCGCCTGTCTGGGTGGAGGGGAACTGGGGAGGTAGCGTGATCCTCCCACACGCTACGTCCCACCGGTGAAACTCACTCTCGGGTGAAAATAAGCAGCTGGTGACTGCACATGTATTGGAGGAAGCATGTGCAGGTCCACCTACGGCCCTCCCCAGATCCGGCAGAGGGGGTGGAGCAGTGACTGGGACAGCATGTGTGTATGTGCATGCACGTGTACATATTGAATATCAAACATAGGCCTACATATTAAAAATAAAATTATACTTTTATGATGATTTTGAACGTGGCACGTCGGTTCTCCTTTGCGCTGTTTTCCTCCCTCGCCCGCCCCCCCCTCCCTCCTTCCTGTGGTCTGGTTTGGGATTGGGGAGGCCAATGGTCATTTACATTATATTATATAAATGAAAGCCCTAATGAAAAAAATAGTAATTAGTGAAAGCCCAGGTCGTTATATCGGTCGCGCAAGGGCACCGTGTTTAGACCAGGGAGCAGTTGCCATGAGCGTCAAATATGACTTTGATGGGTTTACATCAGCGAAACCCCAAGTCGTTATATCCGTCGCACAAGGGCAGCGTGTTGGGACGGAGGAGCAGTTGCTATCAGCGTCAAAGATTACTTCCATGGGTTTACATTGGAGTTTAGTTGGAAAGCCCAAGTCGTTTCATGGGTCGCTCAAGGGTACCGTGTTAGTAAACAAGCAACGCACAAGGGGCGTGACTAAGCGTCAATATGCTGCGCGCTCGGAGTGAGAACGGGTTGTGTTTGCGCGAGGCATGCAATATGCTGTAATTCTCTCCATGCGTAATAGAGTGTACTCACTCGTGCGAGGACAGAGGGAGCTTATTGACAGATCGTCTGTGGTGCCAATGACCCTTCGGGTTATGAAGGTAAATAGCCTATGTCCATTGTCCAACAAGTTTTCTCAATTAATTTCCCTCTTTGCGATGTGATAAAAGTTTCTCAGTGAGTTATAGTTGATTGCCTCACTGAATTATCTGCTAATACCCAATTTTAGCAGCATAATTTGATGTCTTGGCGTGGCAAGGCTGTGCGTAGTATGACATCCAAAAGGAATTCCACTTTCCACTGCGCAAATACCTCTCTGCGCTGGGAGCGCAGCCGTAATCTCCGTGCAGCGC
This sequence comes from Poromitra crassiceps, assembly GCF_964638095.1. Lineage (NCBI taxonomy): Eukaryota > Metazoa > Chordata > Actinopteri > Beryciformes > Melamphaidae > Poromitra > Poromitra crassiceps. The sequence goes on from NC_139635.1 coordinate 19,599,045, forward strand.
ACCCAGCGCAGAGATGTATTTGCGTGTAAGAGGTCCTTTTCAAAGCTCTTAGCGCAAACTTGCGCGCTGCTGACGATAGGGTAACGCCATCTATCCCACATTTTAGCGCTGAAACGCCTGCTTTGGCATGTGGCAGCCAATGCCCAGTACAATTATCACAGGCATGCACTTGTGTCCGCCCAATTTGCATTGCGCACAAATGCTAAATTAGCGATTTTGGGAAGATAGAGCCCATTGTCTTTTACGTTCATCATCTCTAATATTCTGTTTTTTGTCACTAGAGAATAATCTTCATCCATCCATGATGGGGCAATTAGTAGAGACAAGACGACGAACTATTGTACAATGTACTGAAAACCAAAATCTTCAAATCAATTAGAGGAAATAAGGTGTGGAAAAAGTGTGGAGTTTTTAAATGAAAGCAGCAACATACAGGCTTCCTACAGAGTTTCAAAGGGATCATTCTGCTTATTTCACTGTGTGAGGTGGTGTATCAACAGAGGTGGAAAGAGTACTGACAAATCCTACTCAAGTACAAGTATTGTTACTTTAGTCAAAATTAAGTACAAGTCATTTTTGGGCGACATTTCCTTTGGCACTATGGCCCATACTGTACTGTTGGTTAGCACAGCGTCAGAGTGGAACAGATCTCATTCTAAGCATAGCTGGCGATATTAACCATTTGTTAACCCTTCCATATCTTTACAATGTTATAGATCATTTTAAGAAGTGCAGGCTCACTCAAAGCTCTTATTTTTTCCATGTATCAGCCAATACAGATTCTGTACACAAAGAGGCCATTTACACCTGGCGTTAACATGCATTTTCTGCAATCCGATTGCAATCTGATGGCAGAAATGGTTGTCCTATCAATCCGCATACAGTTGCTGTATCCAGATTGAGAGGACACATTGCATGTACACTTGTGTTCAATGTGTACACAATGCATCCCCCTGACCACACATCCGGAGGTGGTTTGGCCGATCAGATTGCAATCCTTCTTCAATGAGTTTTGGGGGTGTTTACACCTGTACTTTCAAGTGATAAAACACAATCTGATTGCAATCTGATCACAGAAAACGCATGTTTAATGCCAGGTGTAAATGGCCTCAAGGTGTTGCCCAAAGTGGGATTGAAGGCTTCCCGCTTTTTCATGACTTAAGTTTGCAACTTAATGTTTTATATGCTTAAATGTGTATAGATACTTACTAAATTTGATACTTATAGCTTCTGAAATATGTATGGATTTAAGGCACCTCCGGAGTGTCCGGAATTCGATACAATTCCGTACTAGCCATGTGATGTGCGGTTCTCTGGGGCATCTCACCTGCCTTCTCCCCTGCCAGAGCCTTCAGCACCTTCTTCTGCAGCTGCAGCTCAGCGTCTCCCTCAGTCACTCTGTGCTCCAACACTGAACCAAAAAGAAAACAAGCTTTAATCAACACTGGACAGTTGTTCTTTCTTTCAATACAGCAACATTACATGTTGGCTTTTTTATAGAAGGAACATCAGCAGCAAAAAAGACCGTTTTGGCGACCGTACCAAAACTATAAGAATTAAAATTACTTACTTGTGTAGCGAGTGGAACCAGTGTCCAAAATTTACTTTTTTGCCTAACTGCCAATGGCTGATTAACTTTTAGGGGTTAGATGAAAAGGGTTAAATCGGGGTGGGGGGGGGGGGGGGGGGGGGGACTGTGAAGACTTTTTTTTAACCAGAATCAGAACCATTTCTATACACATACCGTTTGAATAATTCACTTATAGTAATCAGGAGTACGCTATGATGTGCAGGCTACCCAGAACCCACTGGGCTCCACGGGCTGGCGGTCTGGATTGGCAAATTAGAATGTTCAGAACGTGAAAAAGCAGCATTACCAAATAACATAATATTGTTTTTTTGTTTTAGTTTTTTTGCATTACGCACGGGGCAAGGACAAAGTCTTACAGTAAAGAAAAACTTCAATGAGGTATGTGCCTCAAAACAAACATTTTGGGAGGATTATTCAGTTGTACCGGTAATTATTATCTGAAGTGTGCATAAATGAATTCCACAGCAGAGATTTGTGTTAATGGACTGTGATCCACTTAAAGCCGATCGAGCTGACCCCAAGTGGCGTGAGGGTCGGTCACGTATCAGACTGAAGACAGATATCCTGAGATGAAAGAGGGTTGAGACGCCATAGGCGTGTCGATGATTTGATTTGACAGTTCAGGGCACTGGACTTGGCATCAGCCAATCCTGGCGTGTTCCGCCCCCAAATCGAGTGTGTTGTGGTGCTATGCGAATGGGCTCCGGGAGAACCAGGCAGCTGGCTGCTTATGTGTGGACCGGTGCGGACATGCCGAGGCAAGAGTGCTGCCTGCCGGATTGGAGCGTCGACTAGCCACGGTAAAGAGCCGCGGTAAATACAATATTTCTGGAATGCAAGTTTAACGAACCAGTTACATGTGCTATGCATTCTACATCAAATAAAAGACATTCCCGTTTGCGTTTTATTTTGTATGTTACATACTTATTGGCCAAGTTATTAGTTAGTTTATGGGCTAGAAATTCTACCAGGTTACAGGCAGTAGCGGCCATTTTGCCTGCAGAATTTCCTCCTGAAGATTGATTGACAGCTGTCATGTCGTGATATGATTGGTTGAAATGGGGTAGAAATTTGATAGTACTAGCTGACGTCAGCAAACTGTAGATTACGGTTATAAATGAAATCTTGAAAAATTAACTTTTGATGTGAAAGTGTGAAAAAGGAAAGATTTGTTATTTTTTGCAACATTATTGAATAGGTGCACTGAATACCCAGGTATGTGAACTAAAATATATAAAAAGTCATTTTTGGGTTCAGCTCGTCTTTAAGCAATAGATCACGACACGCCGTGATATATGCTCCTTATACCACACCTGAGGGTCGTGCACCCTTAGGTGTGTATAATGAGCATATATCACGACACACCGTGATATATGCTCCTTACGCTGGGAACACACCGGTCTGTGGAGCTGCGCACTGCGCGCAATTCGGTGTGGACTGACAGATCAGTTAACTTGGTGTCCTAATGTAAACTGGCTGCGCACAAGGTAACGCCGCACAGCTTACGTGCAGGAGACGCTTGCGGTGTGTTTTCACCGTTATAGCACATCTAAGGGTCGTGCAGCCTTAGGTGTCGTATAATGAGCATATATCACAGCCTGAAGTGATCTATTGCTTTTATAAAACAGTTCCCAAGTATGGCAATATGAAAGGAATAAACAACTCCAATTTAAATGTCTGTTATTCAGAAATCATACTCTTGGCTTCCTGCACAGAGCCGACGCAGTTGCTGAACAATGTCAGATAGCAACACAGTCTTGGTGACAAACAAACGGCTAACATTCGTGTGGTGTGTTCTGTTGTTTAATTATATGTTGTGAGTAACAGGAAGCCTTGTGGAAGGTAGCCTATAGGCTGCTGGGGGCGGGTTGTTATGGTTGGTTACTTCGTAGAGCTACACAGAAGAGCTACAGAGTTGACATGTTGCTACGCTAACTAAATAGATGTGATCATAGTTCAGTTTGTTTCACTGTTTGCTTCTTGTCTGCCTCTTTTTTAATCTAACGCCAGTTAGATGGGTAACTTTGGCTAATGCTTCTGCTAACATTAGTTAACGCTAATGTTTCCATTTCGGTAGGCAGCGCTAGCAAACGGCTAACTAGCTGTCATATACTGATGACGTCACTAGCACGATTCAGACGGCAGCCCGTCTTTATTGTCACATGAACACACTACAACACATGCATGCGGCCACTACACACACTCATGCCGACGGTGGCCGGTGAAATATGTCCTCTGCATTTGACCCTTCCAGGCTTGTCCTTTCCTCCAGGGGGCAGGCCAGGAGCAGTGGTCGCTATTTCTTTCCAGCGCCCAGGGACCTTCATTGGACCAACTTCAGATGTTGTCGTCACTGGTCGGATGACGATCTTCTGCATGTTTTTAGTGGGGGGTTATGTTCGGAGGAACCCCCTGGGGCAGGAGATGACAGTAAACAGTACAGTACCGCAAGGCACTCTGGGTGTTGTGGTGCGGAGCTCCCATTTGCAAGGCTAGGAGGCTAGCTAGCTACCATTTCTTTTCTCAGTTTTCTCATAACTGTGGTATATTAGTGTGGCATACGTTAAATATACCACAGCTGTGAGCCAATCAGATTGCTTGATTTGAGAGAGCAGTTTTATAATTTTCAACTTTACTGCGACATGACCAAACAATTGGGAGCAGTGAAGATGCATGAACGAAATTAAGATATTAGAAATGCATGCATCGTTGATGCATCGTTTGTGTGAGAGAGAAAGAAAGTGAGAGTGCGTGCAGTGCTCAGTCCTGAGTAAGACATCTGGAGAGCGCATGCAGTGCTCAGTCCTGAGTAAGACATTAAGGGCTATATCTTCCGACAGGCGCTATCCCCTAATTGCGCGGGGACTGCCCCCTAGTCCGATACCTCACGAGTCTGATACCTCACGAGTCCGACACCTCATGGTTTTGGGTTAGGGTCTGGGGGAGGTTAGGTTTAGGCGTGGGGGTGGGAGAGGTTAGGTTTTGGGTTAGGGTCTGGGGGAGGTTAGGTTTAGGCGTGGGGGTGGGAGAGGTTAGGTTTTGGGTTAGGGTCTGGGGGAAGTTAGCCTCTTTTTTCGGACTCGTGAGGTGTCGGACTCGTGAGGTATCGGACTCGTGCCATGGCACCAATTGCGCACCAGTTTGCGCGTGCCTTAAGGCATGGGAAGATAGCAGTCCGCCTTGCGCCGTCCGCCAGGTGTTCTGCCGAGTCCCCTCCCCCCCCGCTCAGCAGCAAAAAAAGCATCCCCACCTCACGGGAGCTTACTTGCAATCATTTATACAGAAATGTAACTGTTTAAAAGTGATATAATTGTCTGGTAGACGTGACCTCCCTGATTGCTAAGTTAAAACAGCCCCGAATTATGTTGGGGATGCAATTCTCGGCAGGGTGCGCAAACGTTCACACCACGTGTCGCAAGCGCAAATTAGAGCCGTGCCAAAATCATCTGCGCCCCAAAATGCCTGCGCAAATGGGATTCGGGCGGTGTTAACTATTGTGAATTGTGAATTATTCACAGGCGTGGCCAGGCAAGGCTGGGCATTACGTCAATCAAAACCAATCAGATTCCCGTCTTGCAATGGCTGTTTGTGCGAGGCATGCAATATGCTGTAATTCTCTCCATGCGTAATAGTGTACATACTCATGCAAGGACAGAGGGAGCTTATTGACAGATCGTCTGTGGTGCCAAGGACCCTTCGGGTTATGAAGGTAAATAGCCTATGTCGATTGTCCAACACGTTTTCTCAATTCATTTCCCTCTGCGATGTGATAAAGGTTTCTCAGTAAGTTATAGTTGATATGCCTCACTGAATTATCTGCCAATACCCAATTTTAGCAGCATTTTGATGTCTTGGCGTGGCAAGGCTGTGCATGCATAATGACATATCCAAAACAAATTCCACTTTCCACTATGCAAATACCTCTCTGCGCTCGGAGCGCAGCCGTCAGGGTAGATAGAGTCTGGGACCCCATAGTCAGAACACTTGTGGGACCCCCACAAATATAACATTTTTATTTTTATTTTTTCCAAATAACTAATTTTTCGATGTAAGAATTAGTATTAATTATGTTAACTAGATAAATAGGCTAAATAAGAAACATGTTTTCAGTTTTCCCAAAACAACCGTGTGAATTGTTGTGTGAAATAGGTTGCATTTCACCTCCAAGCCACCATGCGCCGCCCATGAGCGCGTGTTCTACTACTACAACCGAGTTGCGGGGAGAAGCCACAAGATGCAACCATCACGTGATGTAAACAGCCGCCTGAGACAACAAGATATTAATCTTTAGTATAGCGTTACCATGCCACCGAAAAAAGGCTGAAGCTGCCAAGCCTGCTTCGGTTTCAGAAAGAAACAAAGAACAGCTTCAGACAACGGACAACAAGGTTGCTACTAGCTAGTAGCTAAGCTAACGTTATGGTCGTCTGATGAGGATGTGGACGCAGGCTGAGAGGAGAGGAGACTGACTTTTCATTTTGTAAGTACTGGTATTTAGCCTACAGTTTTTTGTTCTAACAAGAGGCTGCTACTGTATCTGCTGAAATATGCTGCCGTTTGTTAAGTGCAATTTGTTTTTCATTCATACGTTCTTGATTACCTGTGCACATTCTAAGGTTACTCTCGTTACTTCCGGTCTGTTGTTGCTATGCAACGGTAGCGTAGGCCGTAGGGGATGGCTGCCCCATTCATCCGTTTTCTTGTTGTTTTTAGATAGCGTTTCTTGGGGAGTGCAGAGAACTGCTCGGAAAGCAGCAAATTGTATAATGTATGTATGTATAGGACGAATCAGCGTGACGTCACTTGACACCCCGCAGCAGTTAATAGTATGAGTTGTTAATATCTCAAAAACTATCACATCGCTTGTATTTTGACATTCTCAGTGAGAGCAGAAGTAGCTCAAGAGTTTGATGTATAATATATATATGTCCTGTTAAAGTTGTGTGAACTGTCGCAGTTTTTAAAATGTAAACAGAGTTAGACGGCAAGAGTCAGACACACAAGCCTTGCGCCACTTGGGCTCCATAGGGTTCGATTGCCGTTGCCACCCAGTGACGTGGTTTGTTTACCAAAATGCTGCTCGGCTGATCCCTCTTATAAGCATGATGTATTTATTTTTGTAGTTTTTGATTTATAAGTGCAGAGACAGAGTTCAGCAATTTTGTCTCATTTGTAAAATTTAATTGTTTTATTTTATCAGATGCAAATAAGTAAATATCATGGCATTATATAGCTATCGGAGCGGAGGTGAGTGGGAAAAGGAACAAATTGATGGTTAAGAGTAAGACTGAATAATAACATCACACAACAGTCTAAACGTAATGTTAATTTAAAATGAGATATTCCTCTAAATCTGGCTTCAAACGGCCACAATTTGAGGAAAAAACTGCCCACAGTTTTTTGGGGTACAACTTGTAAGGATTGTGCATTTGTGGAATGAGCGACACAGCTAAACGTGTGGGTAGCGTCCCCAAAAAATTTGTCAAAATCCCCTGCAATATTCTTCTGTTGGTATTCACTCTTGTTCTGAGTTGCTTGGTGGATTGGATGATTGCACTCTCCCACAGAAAAAAAGGAAAAAACACATGTTGGCCATTTTTACACTTTATTTATTTGACACTGTCAGGGAACTCCGTAGCATGTGGAAGATCCATATACAGCCATAACAGCTTGGCACCTCCACCTCATGCTGGTCACCAACCTAGCCACATTTTCCACACCTGTGACTGGCACACACCTGCCAGCACTTGAAGCTCAAAACAAGAGTGAATGGCACATTTTTTGAAGGCGCTAACCACACGTTTAGCTGTGTTGCTCATTCCACGAATGCACGATCCTTACAAGTTGTACCCCGTTGTAAAGTTGACTAATCAGGCTTTCCAACAATATAAAATACAATACCAATTGGTATTATTAAAAGGGGAGAAATAATCGACCGAAATAACGTTTCCGAACTTTTTTTGATGAGTTTATATGGAGGAACCCCACGGAGCACGGGGAGAACTAGCCTGGGTAAACCCAGCCCTCAGTGACCTGCTCTCAGACCTGTTCTCAGTCACTAGGGTCTGGTGCCCCGCCTATGCTAATCGATTTCTAGCGGTTGTTGCGCCCCCCCCCCCCCCCGATAGACCGCTCCTTTACGTAACCGTCATCCAACCAGCTTAGTGCACAGAGCACATGCGCAGTGCAGCAGATGGCATCATCACTCTGCGACCTTTGTTATTAGCACGCCAGCTACCTACACTTTGATTCACTAGGCTACTGCTAGCTAACGACCACAACAGCAGCGCGATGGCTAGCACCAATGTGAACGATTTTTGCAGGTTGTGTAAGAGAAACCTTCGTTCTAAAGGCAAGTTGGGCAGCTGCAAACCACTCGAGAAGGGGGTATTTCTACGCCTGGAGAGGGTTGGTGTGAAACTACACCAACAGGAGAGCAAATCATGTCGGATTTGCCAAAGGTGTTCCAATTTCATTTTAAGAGCAGAGGAAACATTGAATACTCTCCAGAAATGGAAACGGAGTGAAGAATCAAGCTCAGAACAACCAACCCTGGTAGCAACGCCAATAAAACCACAGACACTGAATGCAAGAGCCTTTGCCAGTCTGCAGACTTCATCCTCCGGCGCTGTTCGCCTCAGGACTTGAAGGCCTAACGTTGTAAAATGGACTGTATACATTCTGTGCTAATAATGCTAGCATGCTAACATCCTTTTCACACACACACACTGAATATACCGAAATGCTAGATTTGATCATGGACTTAACGCTAATGTTAATCAAAAACGGCCGCAGTCATAACGGTAAGGTGTGTTTGACCTAATTGAAATATTAACGTTAATGCCCTCACATTTCAGCGTGGTTACAGATAAACCTATTTAACGCTAGCTAGCTACAGTATATTTTTGGAGGCGTTAATGTGAATGTCATGACCTAGTGAGCGTAGTATTATACTGTATATTATACATAATCCAGATGTAACCTAGCTATAGCTAGACGTTAAGAGGTTAGCGTGAATGCGACTGAGACCTGACATTACTGGCTTGATATCATATTCCAGATGCAACCTAGCTAGATGAGCTCCACACTGCTGTATGAGTAGGCTACAATCAAATGTATCAAGCCTTGATATCATATTCCAGATCCAACCTAGCTAGCTAGATGTTAAGAGGTAGGAATATACCGAAATGCTAGACTTGATCGTGGACTTAATGTTAATCAAAAACGGCCACACTCATAACGGTAAGGTGTGTTTGACCTAGTTAGAAATAACGTTAATGCACTCGCATTTCAGCGTGGTTACAGATGTAGCTGACGCTAGCTAGCTACAGTAGATTTTTGGAGGCTATAGCGTTAACGTGAATGTCATGACATAGTGAGCGTAGTGTTATACTGCATATTATACATAATCCAGATCATATTCCAGATGCAACCTAGCTAGATGTTAAGCTCCACACTGCTGTATGAGTACAATCAAATCTATCAAGCCTTGATATCATATTCCAACGTGAATTCAGCTGAGGGGTTCGCTCCAGAACTGTTGCATTCAATATTTGTACACGTTACTGTGCAGTAGTTAGTGCAGGCTAGTTAATTGTTGGAAGTAAGGGTTTTGAATTCTAAAAGGCTCACAGCACATGTTGTTTCTGACTTGGATTGATTAATCAAAATTTTCTAAATCTTTACTACTGTACTGTCCATTAATAATGACATCAGGTGACAAGCTGAAATGTAAATTCTTATAGCAAATCTAGGTAAATTTCAGACTTTAACGTAGTGTCTTGTCTGAAGTGAATACAAGTGACCTATATTTTTCAATCCTGTCTTTGAATAAAAGTTGTACATTGTGTTATACTTGAAAACCATGTCTTTGCTCCCTTATTTGTGTTCACAATTACAACAAATCTGTATGGTTTATCTGTTGGCATTAAACCGTGGTATTTCCTTGGGTGATATTCCATATTTGTCATTAAACCTAGCTGTTCACATCTGCATTTTCTACAAATTGGGCTAAATTTGCAATGATGAATCAAAGCCACGTGAGATATCACAAGTAGCCTACTTTTATTAAAAAACAAAATAAAATGCAAAGAGAGGTTTCCTTCTCTAACTATTGGTGCGTTCACAAAATATTTACACAATGAGATTTTTTTATAAATAATCATCAATAACATGGATAATGATGACATCTGCAGCTGCTGGACGAGAGACAGAAGAAACTACGAACCGAAGATTGGAGCAGAGGACACTACAGAGAAACTTAACCGACCAGCACTCTGCTTCAATCAATGAATGCTTATAAATAAACCATACACATGAGAATTACCGTTAACGTTACAGCATTTAATAACATAAATATGGTGATATCTGGTGGTCTGAAATTACTCTCTCTAGCTACAGTAGGGTAACTGGCTCCTATTGTGTCTTATTATTGTAACGTTTGAATCAGCGTTTCATAACTATAATAGCCTAATGTTACTGTAGCCTGGATGACATTAGCTAATGCTACCCAGCCTTCCATTGGCATATGCTGCCTCACAAATCAATCATTGCAGCCGGACTGGTCATTTGGTTCAGCATCAAAATGGGCTGAAAGATTGAGTAGGCTAAATAAACAATACACATGAGAATTACAGTTAACGTTACAGCATTTAATAACGTTAATTTTCGTGTACCCGATGCCAGGATATTTTGTCACTTTGTTTTCATCAAGTTCTCTGGACTTATATACACAAGCTCACAGCGTCCTAACAGGTTAACGTTATAATCTCAGGAGAGATTGAGTAGGCTAAATAAACCATACACATGAGACCATGCCCAAATGGTCTACTGCCCAGAAGCGTCACTTTACATGTTTGGTAGGGAATTATTTTAATTATGTTAAACCAGTGTTTATCTTCCATAATGCATTAAATCATAATCACAATGCTATGAAGACATTAGCTGATCACCACAGAGCTGCACAGACAAGTTTATCAGATAATTTCGCCGTAAAATGTGTCCGGTGATCAGCTCTGAAGCCCCGGCTTGTATGGTCCGCTAAAATCCGATTTCGATATAGGTGTTATTTTGATCAACAGACCTAGCATCACATTATTCAGTTTAAGGATCCTTATGTGGAAACATTTTGAGAACCACTGTTTTGAAGTACTATTACTATAGCTGTTTTCATTCTCACATGACAATACAACAGAATAGAGTATCAAACAAAAACATTTTTATTCGGTTCCACCATGATTCCCACATTAACATTAACAGCTGTTTTCACTTGAATTTCCTCAACGTAGTTGCATAGCCATATAGCTAGCCATATAGCTAGTAGCTAGCTCGGGAGCTATGCTTTAGAGAGGTCAAATGCTAACGGCTAGGTAGTGCTAAGCCGCTGCAGCTGTTACACGTCATTGACAAAGACGCACTCTCTGATTGGCCGATCACGGCAGGACTGATGTTGGCAGTCACGCCGTCACTCATTGGCTGCGGGTCTGCGTGGGTCTTTCAATCGCCCCAGAAATCGATTTGAATGGCCCGGAGTCTAGACGCTAGTGACTGGGAACTGGGGAGCAGGTCACGTGGGGGCTGGGTTTACCTAGGCTAGGGGAGAACATGCAAACTCCACACAGAAAGGCTCTTTCGACGAGATAGCCCACCTGGGCAGTTCACACTGAAGACATGGGAGGAACACACCCTCAGCGCCCACAGCATCCCAGGTGGGAATTGAACCCAGGACATTCTAGCTGTGAGGCGACAGCGCTACCACTGCGCTGTGCCCAGGCCCGTATTCAGCTATGAGGTCACCGAGGTCCGGACCTCGGTAAGAATTTGAGAAAAAAAAATGCTCCATGGAAAGCATGGAAAACACGGGAATTCGCCTCCCCTTGCCATGTCTGGACCTCCCCAATTTCGAAACCCTGGATACGGGCCTGGCTGTGCCCCCAATAAATAAGAATGGAATTTTTAAACTAAAGGATTTTTTAAACTTACAAACAGCCATTTTACAACTGACTTGGACGCTATTGATCTCAAAACAACGCTAGGACGGCCAGAAACGCCGCGGACATCGCTGGGTGAGTGGCCAAATCATAATTATTGCCAGGAGATGGGTCCAGGTAAAAAAAAAACGAAATTCTCCTTTAAGTAAGTGATGTGTGGTTCTCCGGGGTGTCCCACCTGCGTTCTCCCTCTCCAGATCCTCCACCTTCTTCTTCTGCCCCTGCAGCTCAGTTCTGAAAGCTGTTGGCTCCTTCATCTGCTTCTGCAGCTGCAGCTCCTGCTCCGTCGCCGTCACTCTGTGGGTCAACACTGAACAGAACAAGCAGCTTTGAACAAACGCTCACAGACTGGACAGTCTTCGATCGATCACACAGTCATGGGCGATTATACGTGGTGCACTGGCTGCACGTCCAACCCCTAGTGGCCAGATGATTTTTTTACTTTTTACTTTTTTTTTAACCTTTTATTTACACAGGGGCAGTCTCACTGAGAGCAATGCTGTCTTTTTCAGGAGTGCCCTGTTCACATTCACACACACATTCATACCTGGAAGCTGACCAGTACAACCACAGTCTGATCTGTTGGCCACTGAGCAGCTCCACTGGAGCGGTTAGGGTTAAGGGCCTTGCTAAAGGGCACCTCAGTGGTAGTAATGAGGGAGGGGCAAGCGCTGCCTTTTCACTTTCCCCACCCAGATTTATCCTGCCGGTCCCGGGGATTGAACCGACGACATTCTGGTCACAAGCTCGCTTCTCGCTTTATGTGGCCACCACTGCCACATAAACGATTTAAACCAAATCTAATCGAATATATTATATATATCATGTGTTGTAGATATCTATATATGTTGCTGTATTCGACAGTATTCAATGCAATTTCTCGATTCCTTGTGTTTCGGTAGAAAATAAATCTGTACTTGACCTCTCAACTCAGCTCACGTGATGCGCGCTGGTCGTGGTACTACGGGCTACTACGTGCTTGCGTCAGACGTCAGCGACAGCGTGTCAACAAAGGAAACATACCGAGACAGACGAGACAGAGATATTCAACATGGCTAAAAGGGTTAACCAAACTCTCGACTGATTTTTCAAGTACTGTAGTTGACGTGGTGTTAACTATTGTGAATTGTGAATTATTCACAGGCGTGGCCAGGCAAGGCTGGGCATTACGTCAATCAAAACCAATCAGATTCCCGTCTTGCAATGGCTGTTTCCGCGAGGCATGCAATATGCTGTAATTCTCTCCATGCGTAATAGTGTACTCACTCATGCAAGGGCAGAGGGAGCTTATTGACAGATTGTCTGTGGTGCCAAGGACCCTTCGGGTTATGAAGGTAAATAGCCTATGTCGATTGTCCAACACGTTTTCTCAATTAATTTCCCTCTGCGATGTGATAAAGGTTTCTCAGTAAGTTATAGTTGATTGCCTCACATATCTGCCAATACCCAATTTTAGCAGCATTTTGATGTCTTGGCGTGGCAAGGCTGTGTATGCATAATGACATATCCAAAAGGAATTCCACTTTCCACTACGCAAATACCTCTCTGCGCTCGGAGCGCAGCCGTCAGGGTAGAGAGTCTGGGACCCCATAGTCCAGAACACTTGTGACACCCCAACAAATATAACATTTTTATTTTTATTTTTTCCAAATAACTAATTTTTCGATGTAAGAATTAGTATTAATTATGTTAACTCATTCATGGCCAGTTTAGGACTGCCAATATTTAGCTCAGGCCAAAGATTTTCATAATTGTTGGTCATATTTCAAGACCCACAGTAAATTATCTATTAGCACCAAAGTGATTTGCAATACCTCAAAATGAAGATGGACGTCTCTGGGTTCACCAGAAAAAAAAGTGAGCTTTTAGCATGTTCTGTACTCTACTTATAGCCATTTATATATACCCTGTTTTCACCAAAAACGTCTCTGAGAAGAGAAATTGGAGAAAAAGGCATTTTTGTAAAGGACACAATCTCAGGCAGAACTCGCTCTCAATTCTTTTATTTTGAACTGTATTGACATCAGACATGTAAATACTATTCGTTATGACACAAATGACAAAAATATATATATATATATATATATACATGAAGTGCTTTTTTTACATTCAACAATACAGTTTACTCAGTGTGAGTGAGTGTGAATGTGTGTGTGTGCGCGGGGCCCATGTGTGTCTCTTTACATTACATTACATTTCGTCATTTAGCAGACACTTTTATCCAAAGCGACTTACAATGTCACATTCTGTCAACATTAGTGGAATCAACTGTGGAACATCATCTACACAGATACACCCTTGCAGCAGTAGAGTAACATCAATGGTTTTTTTTTGTTTTTTTTGTTTTGTTTTTTTTTGGGGGGGGGGGGGAGTTTGGGGTGAAGAAGGGGGGGAAGATGCTAGATGGGGCGAGTTGGGTTTGGGGTGGAGAAGGGGGGGGAAGATGCTACATCAAAAGGGTTAGTTCAGGAGGGACTCAAGTGGAGCTTGAAAAGGTGAGTTTTTTTTCCAAAGGTGGACTCACTGAAAACTAAAATAAAAAGTTGAAAAAAGAAAAGAAAAGGAGTTTTCAATCTTCGGCGAAAGATGGGCAGGGATTCGGCAGTCCTGACCTCAGTGTGGAGTCAGGCTTTACAATGAGCCCAGTCAGGAAGAGGAGCCCTAGGAAGGTCTTCAGTTCAGGGAGGTCAACAGGTTTCCATGCATCGAGCCTTACACTCGTTGCGCCAGCCTCAATTTGCTGCTGTGCATAGAGGTTGGTCTGGTCAACAACATACTGGAGCAGCTCTTCGGTCAGGATGAGTTCCAGGAAGTCCACTGGCTTGTCCGACTCCAGCGCAGCAGCACTGTTGAGCGGTCCAGGAACTGCAGTGAACGGGATGTCCTCTGGCTCCCACGGCACTTCATCCATGCAGTACCATTGCTGCTCTGGATACAGGATAGGTGTTATAAAAATATAGAAATACAAATACATTACTATAGCACACTCACACACATTGCACACACGCACAAGCTTGTAGATCAGCTATATTGGGCAAAGAGGGAAAAGAGGGAAACAAGATCTTTATTCTGAGATGTGGGCTCACTGGGTTGTGCAACAATCGGCTCCTCATCTGAAATAAAAGCAACATATCCTCAGTAAACTATATGATCACATTTAGTACAGAGAGACAGTGTAGTGTACTAGTGTCTCAGTAAACTATATAATCACATTTAGTACAGAGAGACAGTGTAGTGTCTCAGTAAACTATATAATCACATTTAGTACAGAGACAGTGTAGTGTACTAGTGTCTCAGTAAACTATACGATCATAGAATGCAGAGAGACAGTGTAGTCTCACACACACACACACACACACACACACAGATGACATCATTACTGGGACTTTGTGTGAGTGTGATGACATCATCACTGGGACTTTGTGCGTGAAGCTGGTACTGGTACTGGTACTGTCTGTACAATATGCATATATATCAACAACAAAATTACTCCTTACCGCGATCATCAGGGTCCTGTCGCATTGGAGTCCAGTCTTCCTCGCCCTCGACATGGACAATTGGCGACGGTGTGACCATCTCCTCTTCAGACGACTGGGAGCTTTGTGATGGCTGAGAGTCAAAGTACACCACAGCACGGGAAAGTGGCCATGCTGCTTGGCTCTGTGTGAAAGCAATTTCTGTGGCGAGGCTGCCAAGCTTTACGGGCTTCCCGAACTACAATTTTGCGTGATCTGTGTTTGAAAGAGCCTATAGTCACTTTCAATGTAATCCCGGCGGGTCTTTGCACGGCGCAAATGCGCTCTGGAAAATGGCTCCTCCTGGGAAATCCTGTCTGTTGCTGTGTTGTCCTCGTTCTCCTCAGCGTCAGAAAGTTGTGACTCCGTCTCGTCTCGTTCGGGCTGGGACACAGGAACGGGGTCCGGCTTGGGTTTGGGACCAGGCGCTGGAACCAGATCGATCATGTTGGTCACGGGTTTGACTACCGCAAACAACTCATCCAGCGTTCGCTGCCCTGCAGCAAGGCGACCAGCTCGGGCAACGCGCCGAGGGGCGTTTCAATACTTTACAAAGGTAAGACTAACAAAAATATAAACAGGAATGATCAGAAATGATAGGATGGAATGTGATATATTACACAGGATAACAACAGCCACCTCTTCCACCAGGAAATATAGTAAGAGGAAGAGGTGAGGGTATCAGGAAGTTTAGAGGCACTGGGAAGGAGGAGCAACACTACAAGAGGCGAGGTGGGACAATTACAGTACATGACAACAGAGGTGGAGGTAGACGAAAACTGACAGGTATATTACTTGAAACAACAAAGAAATAACATATATAGTGTAATTATATAATGGGCAAATCACATCTGTTACATAAGCATGATGTATTTATTTTTGTAGTTTTTGATTTATAAGTGCAGAGACAGAGTTCAGCAATTTTGTCTCATTTGTAAAATTTAATTGTTTTATTTTATCAGATGCAAATAAGTAAATATCATGGCATTATATAGCTATCGGAGCGGAGGTGAGTGGGAAAAGGAACAAATTGATGGTTAAGAGTAAGACTGAATAATAACATCACACAACAGTCTAAACGTAATGTTAATTTAAAATGAGATATTCCTCTAAATCTGGCTTCAAACGGCCACAATGAGGAAAAAACTGCCCACATTTTTTTGGGGTACAACTTGTAAGGATTGTGTATTCGTGGAATGAGCAACACAGCTAAACGTGTGGGTGGCGTCTAGGGATGGGAATTGATAAGATTTTAGCGATTCCGATTCCATTTTCGATTCTGCTTATCGATCCGATTCCTTATCGATTCCCTTATCGATTCTCATTGGGCAAGGGAAAAAAAAGACTACAAACGGGTTTATTAACATTAATTTTCTTTTATATTATTATTATTATAATTATGAATTATTATTCAGCTCTGAGATCAGATTGCTCTTTTCAATCCCATACCAAGCAGGGATCAGTGTCTGTTAAACTGGCTCTGTTTGGGGGTTTGTATTTTGCGAGCATCTTTGTCATCTCCCTATTGAAAATATATAGTGGGAATGAATGAAACAGAACTAGTGGTTAGAATTATGACAACATGCAACTTTGACATTTTACTTTAGCTGGCATGTCAGACAAACTAGTCACTGCTCAGACGGTGACATTTGTTTACCCTCGCCTCGGTCATTTTACTCTTCCCTGCCTGGGTGAATGGAGGGGCTAGAGGTGCACAAGAAGTACTCGCTGCAGCCTCTGACCTAGAGCGACTACCAGCCGACAGGGTCTGGAGGAGTTTACTCTCCATTATAAACAGATGACGCGCTAACGTTAGCTGCGCTGCTGTTAGCCGCGCTGCTAGCCACGTTATCGTCACTCTGTAGCACATCAAAAACGTGATATTCCTCCAAAATTATTGCATGCTGTGTGGACAAATGTTTCTGCATATTGCTAGTATTTCCCCCCTTTGACGAAATAGAGGTTTTGCAAGCAATGCAAGTGGCACTGTGGTCATCGTTTTGCTTCTGCCTAGACGCCATGGTGGCTGCGGTCTGTAAACAAACCAAGGCTGCGTTGCGTGCGTGTCGCAGCGTGTGACGTCATCGCGCATGGAATCGATAGTGGAATTGTTAAGGATTTTGGCTAACGATTCCAAGGAATTGATCCACTGGGACCCGGTTCTCAACAAGAACCGGTTCTCGATTCCCATCCCTAGTGGCGTCCCCAAAAAATTGGTCAAAATCCCCTGCAATATTCTTCTGTTGGTATTCACTCTTGTTCTGAGTTGCTTGGTGGATTGGATGATTGCACTCTCCCACAGAAAAAAAGGAAAAAACACATGTTGGCCATTTTTACACTTTATTTATTTGACACTGTCAGGGACCTCAGTAGCGTGTGGAAGATCCATATGCAGCCATAACAGCTTGGCACCTCCACCTCATGCTGGTCACCAACCTAGCCACATTTTCCACACCTGTGACTGGCACACACCTGCCAGCACTTGAAGCTCAAAACAAGAGTGAATGGCACATTTTTTGAAGGTGCTAACCACACGTTTAGCTGTGTTGCTCATTCCACGAATGCACGATCCTTACAAGTTGTACTTCATTGTAAAGATGACTAATCAGGCTTTCCAACTATATCAAATACAATACCAATTGGTATTGATAGGAGTTTATATGGAGGAACCCCACGGAGCACGGGGAGAACATGCAAACTCCACACAGAAAGGCTCTTTCGACGAGATAGCCCACCTGGGCAGTTCACACTGAAGACATGGGAGGAACACACCCTCAGCGCCCACAGCATCCCAGGTGGGAATCGAACCCAGGACATTCTAGCTGTGAGGCGACAGCGCTACCACTGCGCTGTGCTCAGGCCCGTATCTAGCTATGAGGTCACCGAGGTCCGGACCTTGGTAAGAATTTAAGAGAGAAAAAGAAAAAAAAATGCTCCATGGAAAGCATGGAAAACACGGGACCATTTTTTTTTTTTTTTGCCTCCCCTTGCCATGTCTGGACCTCCCCAATTTCGAAACTCTGGATACGGGCCTGGCTGTGCCCCCAATAAATAAGAATGGAATCTTTTTTTTAAACTACAGGATTTTTTAAACTTACAAACGGCCAAAAATGAGCCAATGAGATGCAGCAGCGATGTCTGTCTGTATGAAGAGTTTGCAGCGTCTCTGTCCCTCTGTCTGTGTCTATGTGAGACAGCTGTGTTTAAAACAGCTGGAGGCCTATTTTGAAAGTTAATAAAATTCAGTAAATAGTGAAGCTGTCCATTTCATTACTTTATATGTACTGTATTCATGTAATAAATATACAAATGTCAATTAGATGGTAATCTGCATGATAAATGAATAAAAATAAAAAATCAGCTATGATCATCTGCTTATAGTGATCAATTTGACCTGTCCCAATGTGATCACTATAAAGCCCTTTTCCCACATGCGCTTTGTACCGCAAAATGACCGGTACGTGGTCTAATGCCTGCATGTGAGAAAGGCACCGTGCCGGTATAAGCGCGACCCCGTCGTCGCGGAGATTTCACCACTTTCTAGCCTGTCAGAAGAGCGGTATGCGCTTTAGCGGATACTAGTGAGAAACGGGTGCAGTCATTTTCCGCGACACTCTCATGGGCGTGGTGTACACACGTTGCTTAATGTTCCAGCGGGCATAATCTAATCATTCGCGCACATTAAAGCAAACTGGCGAAATGATCTTGTGATAATAAGAGCAGTAGCCTATGTCAGCTTCATGTGTGGGTGTGCTGTGCTGATTTTCCCCTCTCCTCTCTGCTCGCTCTCTGGCCACAGTCCGTCCTCCTCCTTAAGTCACAGCCGACAGGGACTAAGCAAATGCACGAAGCGAAAGTGGAAGTATTTTGCTTACGTTGCCGACAGCCAAGGCAAGCCCGGACACATCAAATGAAGCCAGTCTGTAAAAAGTGCTTCAACGCGATGCAGGTGAACGGATAAACAAGCAAACTTATTTCACCATTCGGAGTTTTGCCGACACGTCACTCCCCACCCGCTCTGCAGTGCCCCCCCCCCCCCCCCATACAGGCAATTTCGCTGATAGATTCCCACATGCGCGAGCCGAAGTGTGAAGGGAAATGTCCGATATTGACTTACAGGTAATTTTCCGGTACGCATGTGGGAAAAGGGCTTAAGAGTGTTAAGTAAGTGATGTGTGGTTCTCCGGGGTGTCCCACCTGCGTTCTCCCTCTCCAGATCCTCCACCTTCTTCTTCTGCCCCTGCAGCTCAGTTCTGAAAGCTGTTGGCTCCTTCATCTGCTTCTGCAGCTGCAGCTCCTGCTCCGTCACTCTCTGCTCCGTCTCCGTCACTCTGTGGGTCAACACTGAACAGAACAAGCAGCTTTAAACAAACGCTCACAGACTGGACAGACAGTCTTCGATCGATCACACAGTCATGGGCGATTATACGTGGTGCACTGGCTGCACGTCCAACCCCTAGTGGCCAGATGATTTTTTTTTTTTTTACTTTTTTTTTTAACCTTTTATTTATACAGGGGCAGTCTCACTGAGAGCAATGCTCTCTTTTTCAGGAGTGCCCTGTTCACATTCACACACACATTCATACCTGGAAGCTGACCAGTACAACCACAGTCTGATCTGTTGGCCACTGGAGCGGTTGGGGTTAAGGGCCTTGCTAAAGGGCACCTCAGTGGTAGTAATGAGGGAGGGGCAAGCGCTGCCTTTTCACTTTCCCCACCCAGATTTATCCTGCCGGTCCCGGGGATTGAACCGACGACATTCTGGTCACAAGCTCGCTTCTCTAACCATTAGGCCACCACTGCCACATAAACGATTTAAACCAAATCTAATCGAATATATTATATATATCATGTGTTGTAGATATCTATATACGGTATGTTGTTGTATTCGACATTATTCAATGCAATTTCTCGATTCCTTGTGTTTCGGTAGAAAATAAATCTGTACTTGACCTCTCAACTCAGCTCACATGATGCACGCTGGTCGTGGTACTACGTGCTACTACGTGCTTTGCGTCAGATGTCAGCGACAGCGTGTCAACAAAGGAAACATACCGCCAAAAACACCTGCTTTAGGAGCCCACTAGATGGTGCTCTGAGGCCCACCAGGGGGCCACGGTTCAGTGGTTGGGAAACACTATCATGCAGATAGAATAGGCTATATAAGGAGACAATTATTTTTTCATCACTTTAAAGCCACAGCACAGTGAAGAGGATATTCATGTAATGTGTGTAGTTCTTCATATCTACTAGCCTCTTCATTTTGCTCTCAGAGTGCCGCAGATTAATGCATTTTATTTTAAAATTTACAAAATGTCTTTATCCATCTATGTATATATATTTCCTTCTTTCCTTCCTTACAATACAATAAAGATCAGCAGCAAAAAGGACAGTGTGTAAAGAAGTAAAGAAAGTGGAACCAGTCCAGAAATTCAGACATTATCAGAAAACACTTTGGCTCAAGTGTCAAGTGCTGATGGGGAAAAAAAGCAGGTTCAACAAAAAGGGTTAATATATTAAAAAAAAAAAATACCTGGCAAGATTTTGTTTAACCGCCCAAGATAATCAACATGTTTTTTCAAAGAAAGATGTCACCCTACCCGTTTTAAATTAAATGTTGCATATCGAATCTGCTGGGTTCTGAAAAGTCTTTGGTTACTTAATTATCCGTTAAAGATTTACATTGTGATTGTGATTTTATGCAAACTAATGAGAATAAATATTAGGGCTTCAACTAACAATGGTTTTCATTAATGATCAATCAATAACCAATCTAAAAGAATAGTGACAAATGGCCATCCGTTTCGAGTGCGATTCCTAAAATGTATTTCTCAGTCCGACCAGACACTTTTTTTAAGTAATATTCTGTGAAAAAGACAGAGAAAAACAGAAAATCTTAACATTTGTAATGCTGTAAACCAGCAAATGTTTGGTATTTTTACTTGATAAATTAAAACAATTAAGTAAGTACTAGCTGTGATGTGTGTAGTTCTTCAGGGGGTCCCACCTGCGTTCTCCCTCTCCAGATCCGCCACCTTCTTCTTCTGCAGCTGCAGCTCAGCGCTGAGAGCTGATGGATCCTTCTTCTGCAGCTTCTGCTCTGCCTCCGTCACTCTGTGGTCCAACACTGGACAGAACAACAAGCTTTAAACAAATCCTTACAGACTGGACAGCATTTGATCTTTGCTTCTATCTTTAAGTATAAATAATAATCAACCATTATTGCCAAAGCAGAATGATGATGATGAAGGGATTGGTTTCTAGTCTATACTTTTATTACCAAGGCCACAGAAATCTCAATGTCAGCTGGAGTAGGGATCTTTCCATTTCACCCAATATAATCAATTGGGATATGGTGTAGATGAATATCATTTTATCTTCCAGGAACCCCAATCACCAATTGATTCATTATAACTACACCCATATAGACTATACTGTACCCCTCATACATTATTTCAGATGGAAATATCTCAAAGCCCTAACTGTACATTATGCCCCACAGCCCACTGTCAACCCTTGGAACCTTTATACAAATGGTCCAGGAATGCTCGGCCCTTTCTTTTTCTTGTTTTTTTTGTAGAGAAGTTGTCAGGAAGATGTCCATAGTGTTGGGAGGCACTGTTCCTTGTTCTCCTGTTATATTGTTGTTGAATGAATTTACTGGGTTGAATTTATCCTTGAGAGGCAGAGGCATTGTAGCAGACAACCAAAACAATCGTGCACTTTGTGATAAAAGCATAAAATTTGGTACACTCATAGCCAAAGGTAGTCCAAAAAGATTTGGATATGGAGGCATCGTGAATTCTCAACATGGCAGCTGTTTTTCAAAATGGCCGCCAGCAACAACCGTTTTCTTATAAATGATGGATAGAATATGATGTTTCAGACTTATTTACCATAAAGAGTAATTGGTAAATGTCTTTTGGATAATAAAAAATTAATTAAATTTTCAAGATGGCCGCCGTCACTTCTGTGGCTGTCTGATATGGGTGATCCCAGTTTCAAATAAGTCATTTTTTCCAATGCAGAATTCAAAAATTTTACTTGAAATTGGCCAGAAGCTTCCTTCTACAACACAACTGATGACATCAGTACTCACAACTGTTGACCACTGCTGACCTATGACCATTTTCAAGATGGCAGTCATTATGGCCGAAATCAAACTTGGTTGGTTAAATGGTTGATTCAATAACCTCATATCTGCAAACAACTGAACCATTCGATGAATGGAAACATAATAGAGTGGATGTTGAAACACAGCCAGGGCACACTGGTAACACCACTGCTGTGAAACTCAGCATGGGGTTCAGTGCCAGCTAAATACACTCCTCTTAACACATTGAGTGCCAGCCATGTTTTCATTCCTGTAGGTAAGTTGTGCCAGGGGTGTTTTTGACGATTCTGGCTCATTTTAGAACAGCCGAGGATTCTTTTCTGTTAAGAATTCATGAACACCAATCATCTAAAAATAACTAATAGAATGTGTGCTTTCTCTGTCTAAAAGAGTTAGTTTGCAGAGTTAGTAGTTATGTAGATATTAGCCGTTGAGTACAGCATGGTTTCAGCGTCTGGAAATTTATTCAGAGATAAATGGCTTTTTGTGAAACAGTCACTTTAACCATTCATTTTTGGCATCAGTAAGACCGTCAGACATTCTAAACAATAGTTTTGAACAGTAATTTCCTCCATAACAACAGGAAACACCCCTCTCATTCAAACTCCTCCCTCCGTGTGTCTTCTCCTCCTTCCTCCTGGCTCTAACAGCGGGCGTGTCAGAAGCGCGTTGCTGCTGCTGCCTGCCTGCCTGTCTGCGTGCGGCCGCTCTCGGGCAAGACGAGTCTGAAATGGATTACTGTCAAATCGCCTCGCCATTTCCTTGAATGGCTTGCTCCCGCGGTGTGTGTGTGTGTGTGTGTGTGTGTGTGTGTGTGTGTGTGTGTGTGTTCGCGCGTTGCTCCGCGGCTCCGGGGCGGAGGGGATCTCTGTCCGTTCTGTGTGTGTGTCTCCGGGCTTCTGACTGTAAAATCGCCAAGCCATTTCCGCGGGAGGAGGCTGCTTTTGGTCCACGGGTCCGTGGCTGTGGCTTCTCTCTGTCTCTGTCGCCACTTAGTGGTCGGTAAAATAGATTACACACATTGTCTTGCTCCAATAGTTATCTCGAAGATGTAAAAGGGGTTGATTGATGTCCCACCGTCAAAAAAAAAAAATGTTTATGTAAGACGAGTTAGCTCGTCCTTGGCACTCAAGCGCTGGATTATGTAAGACGAGTTAGGTCGTCTATGGCACTTAATGAGTTAACAATGCCAAATTTTATGTATTTCTGTATACGTGCTGGTTGTGGTGATAGTTGAGTGGTAGTGCAGTTTAGTTTCCTAAATGCTATCTAATGTTAGCCCCACATCTAGTTATAGTTTACATATTTAGATGTAGTTAGATAGCCGCACCTGAATGGACAGGATGTGCCAGGGCGGGAGAGCCGAGCCAAGGGTAACAGGGCTTTATATGACTTTCATATAGTTACCCGGATGGTGTACAGATCGCACAGGAATTAAATGGTACTGGATGAACGATCGGACTAGGTGTAGGGAAATTTTCCGAACCTAGTTGTATCCCATACTTGTATGTGTTTCCTTGTAGTAAAGGTGGTAACCCCTCGGCCATTACTGCAAACAAAGTTTATTTTTCTTGTCTGAGAAGATGTCAAAGAAATTCTTACTTGTGCAAAAAAGCTCAGTTACAGTGCACAGCACTCTGTTTCTGTGAAGGTGAGTGTGAATAATTGAATAGGGATAGACCCTTGATTTGGCCTCACTTAACTGTGAGTCTGTGAAACTGGTGGATCTTTGTCAATGGGTCACACCGCCTAATTAGGACATCACTGACATCACACATCACTGACATCACACTGACATCAGACATCACGAACATCACACATTCCTAATATAGATGTCACATCACTGAAATCACACATTTCTGATATGAAGCTCACACCACTGACATCAAACACTCCAAATATGGAGCTCACATCAGTAACATTACTGAGCTCACGTCCCTGACATCAAATATCAATCTCCATATATGGGTATAAAAGGGACAATGACTGAGATCTCCACATACATGTATGGCCATTTCAGCATGCCAATATGTGGACATTTACTCAACAATAACATCGGGTATCTTCATTTTGTTCTCCATATATAAACGCGCACTTTAGGGCAAGGTCGCTAGAACAAGTCTTGTGAGATGGAAGGAAGCTTCTTAGAAATTCTAGAGTTTATAATTCAATTTCTGCAGAGAAAAAAAAGGGGGGAAAAAAGAGAGAAAAAAAACATAATTTGACACAGAGATCATCCATATCCAACCAGTCTGGACAAAAGGCGGCCATTTTGAATTTTCAATGAGATGGTCAATTATTCAAAAGACATTTACCAAATACTATAATATATGGTAAAAGCCTGAAATATTATTTTGTAGTCATCAATCATAACAAAACTGTTGTTTCTGGCGGACATATTGGAAGAATGGCTGCCATGGACGCCATGTTGAAAATTCATGATGCCTCCATATCCAAATCTTTAGAGAATGCCTTTGGCTATAAGTGTACCAAATTTCATACTTTTATCACAAAATGCACGATTCCTGTATATATTGAAGCTAAGCAGCTGTACACCATCCTGCACCGACTGAAATGGTCGGCACCAATGGGAGAGCCAAGTCCACCATGCTGCTTCAACCCATGCAGTCAGACTATGCCAAACCTGACGGTAAGTTTTGTGAACAAGCCCCCAAATATGTGGAGCTGTGAGGAAATGGTGATGGGTTACGGGGCAAACGTCAACCCCTTCCCCCCCGCCGTACCTGAATTCTTCTTCTCCAGGCTCAGAACGCACTCACTCAGCTTCTGCAGCTCCAACCACCAGACTGGGGCCGAGGTCCCATCATGCGCCTCGAGAGGCCCGGCAGACGCCTCGGCAGCTGCCAGTCGGGGCCCACAGAACAGCAGCAGCAGCAGCAGAAGAGACACAGCACCCGTCATCCTCAGCTTCGTCAGTCTCTTGAGGCTCGGCTCAACCTGCAGCAGGTTAAACAAAAACACACCCAGGTGTTTAAGTAAGAGGTGCAGGTTTGCAGGTCTGATCCTCCTTCTCCACCACCCCCCCCCCCCACCACCACCACCGTGTGTGCGTGTGTGCATGTGCGTGCGTGTGTTTTGAGCCGCACTCTCCATAGCGTGCCTGGGGGTGCGTTCGTAAATCCAATTTAACACTCTTTCTGAAGAAATCAAGGAACGGGTCAAGAAACTCAGAGGAAAAAGACGTCAGTCTCGCCAGTGGCGGACTGCATAATCGGGCACGTCGGGCAAATGCCCGGTGGCCTGGCCTGGCCTGCAAAAAAAAAAAAAAAAAAAAAAAAAAAAAAATTGTTTTGTTTTTTGCAGGCCAGGCCAGGCCACTCACTGAACAGCAGGCCAGGCGCCGTCTACTGGTTTACTAGTGGTTTTATTACTTTATTCAGGGTTAAAGTGGGTGCATCTCATTGTAAAATTGGACTTGGCCCAAATTGGGCTTCAAACGGCCCAAATTGGGCTTCAAACGGCCCAAATCGGGCTTCAAACGGGCCAAATCTGTCTTTAAACGACCCAAATTGGGCATCAAATGGCCCAAATCTGGCTTCAAACGGCCCAAATTGGGCTTCAAACAGCCCAAATTGAGCTTCAGACGGCCCAAATTTTTCGCCGCCGCCCTTCGGACGCCGGCACGCGCGTCGGCCCGTATCAGCCTGGCCTGCTTGGTATCTAATGCCCGGCCTGAATTAGGATCCCAGTCCGCCCCTGAGTCTCGCCCACACTGCTGTTTGTGACAGGTGATCTCTGGGAAGCGCAGGGCAGAAACAACACAACAATGAACAGCTAGCGCCAAAGATGTCAGTAAACTGTCAACTCAGTTCTGAAATGGATAACAAATACTTTGCTATTGAATGCCATTTCGCTACCACTCCCGCCGCCGTGTTGGCTGTTCATTTGCTCCTCCTGACGCTCTGCTGCTCCGGCCACACAGACGGAGTGTTCAGAGTGTGTTCAGAGTGCGCTCTGCCACTACCAGAGTGTTGCGCTCTGAATAACCGAACGCTGTATTTCACCAGCGCTCAGAATTTACAAACGGTTGTGCTGGAGTGCTATTTACAAACGCACCCAAAGTCTCGCCCATGAGGAAGTGAATTCTCCATTACTTTCCAGATGTTGCTTATACTGTGTGTACATGTGTGCGCACGTGTGTGTGTGTGTGTGGGGTAAGTGTGTGTGTGTGTGTGTGCACACGTGCGCACATGTGCGTGCATGTGGAAATATTGTGGGGATAATAAGTGTGAATGATGGTTTGGGCGGGGACATCATGTTATGTTGACTATATTAGATAGCATACTCACATACCTTACTCTGCAGTCAATAAAATAACACAAATAGAACCAATATAAACAAATGTAAAAAACAAAGACTCTAAAAACAATATCGGCCAACATATCGGCTGATAACGATATATGTGTGATAGGCCTATCGGACTCTAGAAAATACGCCAAAAAGCAAACAGGCCCCTGTAAGGCAGAAATAATGGAGACAAGGTGGCGCTCTACATGGGCGTTCAAGCCCTGTAACATCACTTGTTCTGCTGGGGTTAACACAGATGCAAAGTCATGGATAGTGAAAAAGAAAGAGGAACAGATACCAGGGCAGACATAAAACCACTCAGAAATCATCCTATTTTGACAACTCTGCTCAATTAATAGCAGACACCAGCTGATCCAATTTAAAGTTTCTCACCATCTTCACTATTCCAAGCAGGGCCGCTGGAAGTCTATTCAAGTAGGGGGTGCTGCAAGGAAGGGACTTTTTATGTTTTTTGGGCATTTGGATGTTTTTTTAGCCATATTTAGAGGAATATCTCAATTTTAAATTAACATTAGGTTTATACTGTTGTGATGTCATTATTTTCATACTTCCTTATTTTCATTTTCCTTTTCTCACTCACTTTCATATAAACACCTTCTCTCCCTTTAGGTCGTTTTACACTACGACAGCAACACAGGCAGAAACACTGAACTTATTATATTTTATTATCTTATTATTATAAACCAAACATCAAAAATAACTCAACCCTCTTTGCTTTGCTCATAGTCTTCAACTAAACCCGAAATATTGCAGTATAAAACATATAAAACACATTTTAATCTTTTTTTTTTATTGACATTAGAATTCCAATACAAAACAGCAGAGGGTGCTGCAGCACCCCCACTTGGCCTGACATAAAGGGTTGTGCATAAATTGCACAACCCTTCTGTCTCACCACTGTGTGACAGGTGCCGGGTGTAAGGGCACACTATCTCATGCCTTCTGGTTCTGCCCTTCACTAACGGGGTTCTGGGCCAAAATATTTGATTGGTACTCTAAGGCCTACAAAATAACCCTGCAACTGGAGACAGAACTCACTCTCTTTGGATGCTGAGAGTCCTCTCTGAACTTCCCTACAGCTTTGTAACAATCTCTTGACAATCGGGACAGCTATTGTCAAAAAACTCATTCTGAAAGAATGGAAGTCCTCCTCTTCACCTTCTTTTCACGTGTGGCTGATGGACGTGATGATCTCTGTTATACAGATGGAGAGACTCAGGTCCCTGACAACCAATTCGCTTAGAAGCTTCTCGGCTGTCTGGGACCGTTTTTGGCTACTTTGATGAGGTTAGGAATGACAAGTGACTGAGGTTAGAGGTGTCGGATGGCTCGCCCGTCTGGTCTTTCATGGACCCCTTGCGTGGGATCCCACGCACAATATCTTTTACAAGCACAAGCACCTTATGCGGCTGGTAGCACCATGTTGTAATGTTGAATTTTAATGATGTATGTATTTTTGTTTGTTTTGTTTTTCTTTTCTTTCCTGTGTCTGAGTTTGTTTTTCTTGTTTGTGTATTATTCTATAAAAACTGAAAATAAAATATTGGGGGGAAAAAACATCCTATTTTGGGTTGAAAAAGGTGACCGTCACCTAAAGGTGATATCACATGCATGACATCACAGGTGTGCAATTCCATTTCAGGAACAGTGCCCCCTGCAGTTTACAAATACAAGTCTATATGCAGCTACCGGTATGTGTGATTATGATAACCCCCACCCCCATATCATACCCATCCCACATTTTAATGCAATGTGCTCTCCAACCTGCGCCATGCTCTTTAAATACCCGCTGCCTCTCTCTCTTATGTCCGCACCTTTTTATCATGAAAGTCTGGAAAGTCCATAAAGCTAAGTGTCAAAAGGACAGCACCTAGAATCAGCTTAATGTGTGTGATTTGGGTAAAGAGATAGTTGAAAGATACAGTACTTTGGGGGAATTGCATTGTTTTCCCCCATTTTCCCAGAGTAAAGGGGTGCTTTGTCTAAGCTTTGTCTTAGCCCACAGTTTCAGGAGCATTTCAATTAGTTGTCATTAAAAATGCGTTTTCTTATATTGTTAAATGCCATCTCCCCGTTTTTGCTCTGCATTTTAACTTGTGTAATGTGTTTGAGAAAGTTATGAAGTTATGCAGGATGGTGGTGATGTTGTTTGACTCAACATCTGATGTGGTGCACATTTTACACAGAGGATCCAGGAAGCTGTTCAATCATTTGTTGGGTTACTGGCACAGGTGGATTGAAATAGTGGATGAAAATGCAAACAGTGAGTGAGTGAGTGAGTGAGTGTGTGTGTGTGTGTGTGTGTGTGTGTGTGTGTGTGTGCGCCCAACATAATCAATGAACTAACATGAGCATTAAACAAGAACATAACAGAAGGAGAAATCACAGCAAAGGTAGCCTATACTCACAAGGAAGAAGGTCTGCATGACGCCAACTCTCAGCAAAGGAATGTCAGGAAAGGCTTTGGAAGGACCAGTGGTGAAGGTGGTGTCATCAGGTCCTGATTGTGGGCAGCTGTGTGATAGAGCTCAACAGTCATGTGACGCTCCTGGTCCCCATTCATCTTCTCCATAGAGATATCATGGGAAAAAAGAGGAGGGGGGAGGAGGGGTGTTCAAAAATGTTATTCTTTTTTCTCCGTTTTTATTTTTTGTTTTTAGTGTGTGAGATAATCGTGATCTCAATTCAGCAAAAGAAAATCATGATTTTCATTTTATCCAGAAATGCAGCCCTACAACTAACACTTATTATGCCTCCGCCGGCGATAGCCAGGATTCGGGTTGTCTGTCCGTCCGTCCGTCTGTACGTCCGTCTGTACGTCCATCCCATGATCGTTAGCGTGATATCTCAGGAACGCCTTGACGGAATTTCATCAAATTTGCCTCAAACCTCCACTTGGACTCAAGGATGAACTGATGAGATTTTGGTGGTCAAAGGACAAAGGTTGAGGTCACTGTGACCTCACGAATGCCATTATCAAGCTTGTTAACGTGATATCTCAAGAACGCCTTGACGGAATGGCTTAAAATTTTCCAACCAGGGACCTCGTGGGTAGTGCATTCAGAATATGTGCATCAGCTAATTCGACCCCCGGTGAACTGCAACAACCACGCATCTACGCCGTGGACCTGGCACACTTTCTGTAACGCTGACGTTAAATTATCTTGCCCTCATTCTTCCAGCCTATCTCTGCTTTTTGGTCGCTCCTTTTATCGCTTCACAGTGAAGGGCAGGGCCGCTGGAAGTCACTTTAAGCAGAGGGTGCTGGGAGGAAGGGACTCTCGGTGGGGCCCGCAAGGGCCCCGCCAAAAAAGAAAATTGAATTTTTTTTTTTACATTTTTTTGCCATATTTAGAGGAATATCTCATTTTAAATTAACATTAGGATACTGTTGTGATGTAATTATTCAGTGTTTTCTCCTTTTCTCACTCATTCAGAGCAAAGAGGGAGATATATAGCATGATGATAATGCTCTATATCTCCCTATTTGCTCTGAATACACCAGTTAACATGACACAGACTTAACATGATAGAAATATTATCAGCAAACTTAATGACTAGACTAATTATTCTGATCTGAATGGCATATATCAAGAAACATTGACTCCTCTCTTTGCTGTATAGTGGGAGGTGCATTTTTGAGTAGGCTATTAACACATTGACTGCCAGCCGTTTTTTTCTTGCTGTAGGTAGCTTCTGCCAAGCCGTTTTTTGAGGATTGTGGCTCATTTTACAGGAGCCGAGAATTATTTTCTGCTTGGAGTTTGTGAACATACAATATCTCAAAAGTACTAATAGAATGTGTACTTTCTCTGTCTAAAAGAGTTAGTTTGTAGAGTTAGTAGTTATGTAAGCATTAGCAGTTGAATACAGCATGGTTTTAGCGTCAGAAAGAATATTCAGAGATAAACAGCTTTTTGTGAAATTCGATAGAACTGTCACTTTAACCATTCATTTTTGGCTCTCTCTCTCTCTCTCTCTCTCTCCCTCCCCCTCTCGCTCTCTCTCTCTCTCTCTCTCTCTCTCTCCCCCTCGCTCTCCCTCCCTCTCTCTCTCTCTCTCTCTCTCTCTCCCTCCCTCTCGCTCTCCCTCCCTCTCTCTCTCTCTCCCTCCCTCTCGGGAGGGAGACGCACTAGGTTTAATCCTAGTGAGAGGGGGAGAGGGAGAGAGAGAGAGAGAGAGAGAGAGGGAGGGAGGGAGAGAGAGAGAGCGAGAGAGAGAGAGAGAGAGAGAGAGAGAGGGAGAGAGCGAGAGGCAGAGTTACTTCAACTCCTCCCTCTTCTTGCCTGCAGCGGCCGTCACAGTCTCAGTGCTTTTGCTGCTGTCCTGTGCCTGTCGATCTGCACGGCTGCTGTTTGAGGAAGTCGGCATGGACTCGCTTGCTTCTTGGAGTTTTGGTTGAGAGAAGCTTTTGCGATTCTGGTCATATTTATGCTGCGTGTTTCAAAGTGTGTTCCACCTGTAATGTATTATGTAAATTTGCAATCCCGTATCGCCAGCAATCAGCGCGAAAATGAAAGTGCCTTCGCCAATCCACCTTCATGAGAATGGCTTCAGTCACACTGCTTTTTGCTTGCCTTCCTCCTTCCTTGTCGCCACTTAGTGGGTCGGTGGAATGGGTTGTACACGTTGTACACGTCCAATACCTATATAAGAGATGTAAAAGGCTTAGATGCACAACCTACCGTCAAAAAAAAAAAATCGATTTTTTTGACGAGTACACTCGTCGCTGGCAGTTAACAGCTGGATTGTGTTTGACGAGTACACTCGTCGCTGGCAATCAAGGTGTTAAAATAGCATGTCAAGTTCACATTTCTTTACTGCCAGATTAAACAATTCGTATTGGTTGTTGGTTGGTTCAACACAACATGTGCGTGCATGCACGCTTCTTCTTCTTCTCTAGCCTACAAGCATGTAACTTCCTTGATTGTTATTGTTGATAATTCTATTTAAATAGGCTACATTTTCATTTCCCGAAACATTCTTAACACGTTCACTGCCGTCGACGAGTTATCTCATCAAAAAAAATCCAACGGTTGACTGCTGTGGACGAGTTATCTCGTCAAAAAAAAAAAAAAAAAAATTTGACGGTGGGACGTGGATCAAACCCTTTTACATCTCCTATAAATATATGGGAGCTATTGAATGTGTATAACCTATTTTACCGACCCACTAAAGTGGCGACAGTGCTCTCCAGACAAGAGGAAGCCGAGCAAAAACACCAGGAAAAAGCGTGAGGAAGCCATTCTCATGAAAATGGTTTGGCAAAAACGCTTTCGCACAACGGGGGGGGGATTCCAAAAATATACTCTGGGTGCAACACACTTTGAAACACCAGCAGAAAGCCCAGAATCGCACGCAGCTTCATCAAAGCTCACAACCGAAAACCCAGAAACGAACGAGCCCCATCCAGACTCGCCCGACGAGCGGCCGCCAGCAGCCAGGCAGCACAGACAGGCAGCAGAAACTCGCCTGTGACAAACGCTGCAAAGCCACCAGAGACACACCCACGGAGGGAGGAGTTTGAAGGAGAGGGGGGTGGGGGTGCTGTTATGGAGGAAATTACTGTTCAGAACTATATTGTTTAGATGTCTGATGTCTCACTGATGCCAAAAATAAATGGTTAAAGTGACTGTTCTGCCTGTTCTATCGAATCACGCACGCACGCACGCACACGCACACACACACACACACACACACACACACACACACACACACACAAACACAATACAGTATACACACTTGCCCAAGGGCACCCATAATCACAGGCACGTGAGGTGGTTCTAAAAATCAATTTATCTCAAAACTCTCTGAAAATCTCTGAAACCATGCTGTATTCAACTGCTAATGCCTACATAACAGAACATGATAAAAACGAACTCTTTTAGACAGAGGAAGCACACATTCTATTAGTTATTTTGAGATATTTTGTGTTCACAAAGTCCTAGCAGAAAATAATCCTCGGCTCTTGAAAGATGAGCCAAAATCCTCAAAAAAAAACCTTGGCAGAAGCTACCTACTGATTGGAAAAAAGTGTTGGCAGTGAATGTGTTAAACAAGAAAGGAACATAGTGCACTGCAAAATATTTTTAATTACATTTGTAAAAAAAAAAAAAAAAAAAAAAAATCTAGGGGTTGCTGCAGCACCTGCAGCACCCCTACTTCCCGCGGCCCTGGTTAAAGGTGCTTTCTCACTGGGAACGATTGCTTTCGTTCCATTCCGAGTACGATTGCCCAACGTTCCGGAACTGGGGTCAATTTGGGGACAAGTGTGCTCGGGAACGGTATCGGGGCGCCAGTGTGAAAACACCATACGTCTCTTCACTGTGCTTCACGGCGTTCCACTGATTGTGTTTCCTTGCCGGAGTGTAATATGTGGGGGCAAGCTGTATGACGTCACTTCCATCACAGCCCAGCCAACCACATTTCTCCACCAGCATCTGGACGGCTCGCCGGAAGTCTCTTGTGACTCAGAGACTTGTGATTCACACCCTCTGTCGCTGGAAGCTTGCTGACGTCGAACCACCACAGAGCCCACTTAGCCAATTTCACTGATCACATCACAATTGCTCAATTGATATCACTGATGACATCACAACTGCTCAAGTGACATCATTGATGACATTACAATTACTTAAGTGACATCACCAATGACATCATAATTCTAACGTTTTTTTTTACAGGACACTTGAAACTCAAGTGAGCTCCTATCACTTAGCTACCTAACTAGATACTTGATTAATTAGGTAACATATTTTAATATACAGTAGGTGGATGAAAAATAACTCGTTTCAGACGTCCTCATGCTTGACTGTAACATCGCACGCGACAGGTCGCACTGGTGCTGTTTCCATTGAATAGACCAGTCATTCTCAACCTTTGGTACGCGTACCACTGTTGGTACCACTTGGAGGGATCCCTGGAATCTCAATGTTTTTTATGTGAAATAAACCCAACTTTAAAACATGCAGCCTACAGTAATACTATCAAAATACTAGGCTACTATTAATGAAAATAAGCTTGAGAATTTAAATAGGGTTTAAAATAACTTCCACATGTTTTTAGACGTTTCTGACGTTTCTGACGGACACTACTACCTGTTGCGCGTACACAATTAGCTGCTATACAAGCAAGAAGATATTGATTATAAGAAAGCAGGCATGTTGCAAAGGAGTCGCGCAGCAATGAAGTTCAACAAGTGAACGAGGACAGGTCAGTGAAACGAGCATAAGCCAGAAGCGCAAGAGCAGTTTGCAGCCACAGCGCATTCCAGTGATAACGCTAATAGCGTTAGCAGCGCTGAACCGAGCGCCACATGTGCTGCTAGTGGCTCCGTCAGCAGCGCAAGTGGGGAATCCACAAACAAAGTTACATACGGTTTGGATTCAGCTGCGGTGGGACAGAGGAAGAGCCCAGGCAACAGTGCGGTCTGAGCAGGAGAGTTTAATAGAGTTGTCTTGTAACGAAGGGAGGGGGACAGCAGATGGAAACTAGCCGCCCAGGCGAACTCTGGCTCACGTACAGTTTTACTGTTGATTGGTGTGCATTGTCCCTGTGAAATAAACGAATAAATCAAAATGAAATGAAATTCACTGATTTATGACATTACAATCATGGCTGACACACCACCGCCAATTTCACTGATGACATCACAATATACACAATTTTAAAAAGACTGGAAGAAATTCTGCATATTTATTTGGTCGCCGAAGCAAAATCTTCAGCGACACACCTGTGGGTCCCGACCCACTAAACACTGTAACCTATGACACACCTGTGGGTCCTGACCCACTAAACACTGTAACCTATGACACACCTGTGGGTCCCGACCCACTAAACACTGTAACCTATGACACACCTGTGGGTCCCGACCCACTAAACACTGTAACCTATGACACATCTGTGGGTTCTCCTGACCCACTAAACACTGTAACCTATGACACATCTGTGGGTCCTCCTGACCCACTAAACACTGTAACCTATGACACACCTGTGGGTCCTGACCAGTGGTGGCTGGTGAGCTTGGAAACAGGGGAGGAAGCTAGTGCGGCGACCGAAGGTCACCGGCGGAATTTTTTTTGGCTTTTTTTTTCACGTGTGCGCGCGCGCGCGCATGTGTGTGTGTGTATTTGCCATGTTTCCCATGCTGTCAAGCCTCTTAGCTTTCCACCCAGTGAGGAGCATTGCATTAGCACCCAGTGAGAGGACTACAGGACGGAACAGCACCTGGCACCTGAGGCGGTCCCAGGGAAAATATGACGTGTGCTCTGCTGCTGATACTCTCACCCACAAGCAGTTTTTGCCCAAAACGCCCAAATCTCATTTTAACACATTGACTGCCAGCCGTTTTTTTTTGCTGTAGGTAGCTTCTGCCAAGCCGTTTTTTGAGGATTCTGGCTCATTTTACAAGAGCCGAGGATTCTTTTCTGCTTGGAGTTTGTGAACATACAATATCTCAAAAGTACTAATAGAATGTGTACTTTCTCTGTCTAAAAGAGTTAGTTTGTAGAGTTAGTAGTTATGTAAGCATTAGCAATTGAATACAGCATGGTTTTAGCGTCAGAAAACATATTCAGAGATAAACGGCTTTTTGTGAAATTCGATAGAACAGTCACTTTAACCATTCATTTTTGGCATCAGTAAGACCTAAACAATAGTTTTGAACAGTAATTTCCTCCATAACAGCAGGAAACTCCCCTCTGCTCAACTCCTCCCTCCGTGGGCGTTCTTCTTGGCTGCAGCGCCGTGTCACAAGCACTTTCCTACCTGTGCAAATGCACTTTCTCATACTCTCGACCTCTCAAATAAATTTCTGAATAGAAATTAAATTACTCTAAATTAGAGCGAAAAAGAAACAAAAAAGAATGGGTTGAAAATCCCATTCTAAAAGCCTTTTATGGCTGTTTCCAATTTGGTGCTATTTTGCAAGGCAAAATGACCTGCTGCACCACAAGCTTGTCACCAGTCTGACTGCCCCGCTGCCGCTGTGCCTGGCTGTGCCTGTCTGCGTGGCCGCTCCCCGAGGAAGCCCGGCTGGACTCGCCCGCCTCCCGGAGCCCTGGCCGAGAGCTCCGATGAAGCCCCTGCGACTCTGGTCATATTTACGCTGCGTGCCTCAAAGTGTGCTCCATCCGCAATCCACCATGCAAGTTTGCAATCCCGCACCGCCAGCAATCAGCGCGAAAACGAAAGCGCCTCCGCCAATCCATTTTCATGAGAATGGAAATGGATCACACTGCTTTTTGCTTGCCTTCCTACTTCCTTGTCGCCACTTAGTGGGTCGGTGGAATGGGTTGTACACGTTGTACACGTCCAATACTTATATAAGAGATGTAAAAGGGTTAGATGCACAACCCACCGTCAAAAAAAAAAAATCGATGCCAACGACGTGTTAACACGTCGCTGGCAGTCAACAGCTGGATTCTGAAAACGTGTTTACACGTCGTTGGCAATGAACGTGTTAAATTAGCATTAGGATTAGACTGTTGTGATGTCATTATTCAGTTTTAACCATCAATAATTGTTCCTTTTCTCATTATTTCATTTCTCAGAGTAAATACTGTATATTTATTTCGAGATTTTTGTCAATTATTTGTGCTGTTATGGTTATAATTAGCCTAGTTACTCACTTCTACACTATCTTAGATTGTGTTACTTATGGATGGCATGGAATTATAGTGAAAATAGATTATCCCCCCTTTTTGCTGGGGACCCCACTTTGAAAACCACTGGCTTAGGCTAGAACTGTTGCGAGAAGGTTTCAGGATTTATCTCTATGCATTAGGCTGTGATTACTATTTATATAAATCTATTTATTCACATAGATTCATGATATATTATGGTATACAGGAGCCTACCTGTGACATCAATGTTTTGATTCATCCTATGATGTCTCACACTCAGGTGTGCTTTCACAAGACAGGTGTTGTCCATTCAATCAGCTAACCTGTCTTTATAATGGCTGTCTTGCACTGTTTGTATGATACTTGACAAAGTCTATGGCCGAAACTGTTGTCAAATAGCGTTAAATTACACTTAATTGCATCTGGAACGAGAGTGTGTCTTCCTGTGCACAGTGCTGCACTACTCATTTAGTTATCAACTTTGGAGCGTTATTTACCCCCCCTTCCCGACATCCTAGGTTGACATGCTTCATCCCAATCGATTCCTTATTTCTTCTACTTTCATATGATATAAAGATCACCACTCAAGCTTTAAAATTGAGCCCGCTGTCAGCTATCGATTTACAGGCCAAATTCAGTTAAACAATGTGTGAATTTAAGGTTCGCGGGTTTTAGTATAAGAAATTACAGGATGAAACTTCAATACGACAAAAATAGCGCTGCTCGGTGAACCATTTCCACGCCGAATTTAATAGAAGGTTCGGATAACTTGAAATCAATTGACTTACTTGAATATCCGTGCTGTCTGTAGGGGAAACGCTGCAGTCGAGACGTTGCAAATATTCCAGTTTTCTGACATTGCAAAAAGCCCGTATCGCGCAGCTCAAGTCTCCCCGCAACTCGAAACTCGTTTTGGTGGTAATCCAATATCAACGACTGTCTGGCTTGTGAACACTTACTGATTGATAAAAAAGTAAATAAAAATAAGAGGGAAATATGATATGCTGCTACTGTCTCAGTAAATCCTTCCTGTCAGGTCAAGCAGTGGATTTCACCTCCTTGATTCAGCGTGAGAGACCACAGACCAGGCAGTGGAACAACGTTGCCGATTTTCAGACGTATTCAGCATTGGACAATACAGAATGTCAATCAATGTCAAGCAATCTATCCAACACACAACCAATTAGGTTTCACCTGGTTTAACCAGGGTAAGGGAGGGCTGCCTCCCAGCTCAACCTGATTGGTGGGAAAACAGTAAAAACACATCAATCTCACGTGTTCTCTGTGTCTGTCTGTCTTTTTCAACCAATCTTATTTTTTCATTAGATAAATTCCCAAATAAATAAACGCCCACCGGGCGAATGCAGGGCCAGAGTCACTCGTCTGCATGGAGCTATAATGAATGAAAAAATGAGCGTCTGCACATAAGAAAAACACATTTGATTGATATTTTATTATTAAAAAAAATATGAAAAATGAAAAAAAATATATATATATATATATATATATATATATATATATATATATATATATATATATATATATATTTTTTATATAAAATCCCCAATCTAATAGAGGAGGACCATCCTCCTATGCCTCACTGGAAAAACCTCCTCTGGTCCTGACCCACTAAACACTGTAACCTATGACACACCTGTGGGTCCTGACCCACTAAACACTGTAACCTATGACACACCTGTGGGTCCTCCTGACCCACTAAACACTGTAACCTATGACACACCTATAGGTCCTGACCCACTAAACACTGTAACCTATGACACACCTGTGGTGGGTCCTGACCCACTAAACACTGTAACCTATGACACACCTGTGGGTCCTGACCCACTAAACACTGTAACCTATGACACACCTGTGGGTCCTCCTGACCCACTAAACACTGTAACCTATGACACACCTATAGGTCCTGACCCACTAAACACTGTAACCTATGACACACCTGTGAGTCCTGACCCACTAAACACTGTAACCTATGACACACCTGTGGGTCCTGACCCACTAAACACTGTAACCTATGACACACCTGTGGTGGGTCCTGACCCACTAAACACTGTAACCTATGACACACCTGTGGTGGGTCCTGACCCACTAAACACTGTAACCTATGACACACCTGTGGGTCCTCCTGACCCACTAAACACTGTAACCTATGACACACCTGTGGGTCCTGACCAGGCACGTGCACACATAGACATCAAAGGGGGCTTGAGCCCCTGCCTTTTTTTCAGTCTGTAAAAAGTGCCCTTTTCTGACCATGAATGCATTTCTAATGGTGCTTTGTTTGGAAAGTGCCCTTTCCATGCCGTCACTGAAGGCAGCATTCAAAGAGAAATGCCTTTTCCGAACTCTCTTGGCCTTGAATGCACCATTTATAATAGGCTTCTGCATGGAGCAGTGTTTTTTTAAACCGCCCCTGAAGGCAGCAGGCAGCAGCCCAAAAACACATGTGGCCCATCCCCGCCCACTCCAGCAGCAGTGCGCACTGAACTCCGCTCAGCCAGACAGAGCAGCAACCACATGACATGCAGCAGCACAGGCGCACCCGCACACAGTCTGACACAGATATATAATATCAGTCAGTCAGTCAACGTGAATCAGGTATGTATGTTTGTCAAAACAAAGAATTACACAGAGAGCCACCCCCCCATTTGTTTCATGTTGAAATTTCGGCGGTACAGACAGGCATGCAGCAGCGAGGCGAGCAGCCTGTCCTGCCGTAACACCCCGCCAGAGAGCACCAAACACAGCCTTCATGTGCTAGGAATGAGCCCCCAAAACATGGAAGTCACCTCGATGCTTTTTTATGCTTTTAAAGTGTGTGTCTAGGTGCCAGGGCACTGAGGGCAGGCCTATGGTCTGGAGGGGATGCAAATCACATCTTATGGTGGTCTATGTACCAAAAACTGAGTTAAATGACTGCAACTGTAATTCGGCTTTGTCTGATATCGATATGTATTCCGTAGCCACTAGCCAGTGACGACTGAGTGAGCCTCATTTATGGCTACTGGCCTGGGTAGTTGTTGTGGCTCTTGTTCGACTTGAATGAATGAATGAATGAATTAATAAATAAATAAACCACCCAATAAATAAATAACCAAAATATAGGGAACAAATGCAGAATTGTTGCTCTTGAAAATATTTGTTTGTCAATGTGTCTCCTGATAAGGGCAAGGCTGTGTAGAGTAACAATAATGCTGAATTGCTTCTAGAGCTTCATCAGTGACAGAATACTGCAGACCCCTTCCACACAAAGTAACCAGCTTTTCTTTTATTTATTTTAATATTATTTTTAATTCAAGCACCTTATTCCAGACAGGTTTTCTGATCTCCTCCTTCACTATTGGAAAGAGATGTTGTGTTGTTGAATCAGCAAAAAATAAACAATTTTCTAATACACCTTATCTAAATCTTCTGTCTTGCTTTTTAGAATTATGGTTAAAATGCATGCCTCACTCAGTATCGTTCAATGTTTCTGCCTGTGTTGCTATCTCCTAAAGGGAGAAAAGGAGCAAATAAATATTGATGCTTAAATGATTTCACAACAGTATTGCAACAGCATGCAAATTTTATATACCGGTACTAATATTATTCAGTTTGTGAGTTATTTTTCCGTGACAAGTCTCATCCTAAAATTAGATATTCCTCTAAATCTGGTTAAAATTGGAATATTTAAAATGAGTTATACCCCTAAATTGGCCTTCAAATTGCCTCAAATTTTCGCTGCCGCCCTCCGGATGGCGGCTGTAGTGCCCTTTTATGAATTTGAGCCCCTGCCCCTCTAATGTTCTGTGCACGTCCCTGGTCCTGACCCACTAAACACTGTAACCTATGACACACCTGTGAGTCCTGACCCACTAAACACTGTAACCTATGACACACCTGTGGGTCCTGACCCACTAAACACTGTAACCTATGACACACCTGTGGGTCCTGACCCACTAAACACTGTAACCTATCACACACCTGTGGTGGGTCCTGACCCACTAAACACTGTAACCTATGACACACCTATAGGTCCTGACCCACTAAACACTGTAACCTATGACACACCTGTGAGTCCTGACCCACTAAACACTGTAACCTATGACACACCTGTGAGTCCTGACCCACTAAACACTGTAACCTATGACACACCTGTGGGTCCTGACCCACTAAACACTGTAACCTATGACACACCTGTGGTGGGTCCTGACCCACTAAACACTGTAACATATGACACACCTGTGGTGGGTCCTGACCCACTAAACCAGGGATGTCAGAGATATGGCCCCGCGGGTGTTTTGGAATATTAAAAAAATATATATATAAAAAAATAAAAAATAAAATATATATATTATTATTAAATTCGCACCCCATTATCATGAACTATGTGTGGCTAATAAGCAAGCTAAGAGTTCATTCATAAGTTAATAAACCTGCACTACAAGGAAGTATGTCAGTAGGTCATCAGGTGTAAACAAAGCCGCCATGATGCCACGCTGGAATTGAATCGCGCATTCGGCTACCTACCAAAAAACAAAGGAATCAACAAGATGCTGTCGAAAAAGAAAAAGGTTGACACGGAATGCAGGCAGTTTCAAGAGAAATGGAAAGAGCAGTATTTCTTTTGTGAAGTAAATGGATAAATGAGTCGAATTGGTTTTTAGTTAAAAAAAAAATCCGGCCCCCATGAGGTCTCAGTTGAACAAATCCGGCCCTCTACCTAATATGAGTCTGACACCCCTGCACTAAACACTGTAACCTATGACACACCTGTGGGTCCTGACCCACTAAACACTGTAACCTATGACACACCTGTGGGTCCTGATCCACTAAACACTGTAACCTATGACACACCTGTGAGTCCTGACCCACTAAACACTGTAACCTATGACACACCTGTGAGTCCTGACCCACTAAACACTGTAACCTATGACACACCTGTGGGTCCTGACCCACTAAACACTGTAACCTATGACACACCTGTGGGTCCTGACCCACTAAACACTGTAACCTATGACACACCTGTGGGTCCTGACCCACTAAACACTGTAACCTATGACACACCTGTGGGTCCTGACCCACTAAACACTGTAACCTATGACACACCTGTGAGTCCTGACCCACTAAACACTGTAACCTATGACACACCTGTGGGTCCTGACCCACTAAACACTGTAACCTATGACTGACCCACTAAACACTGTAACCTATGACACACCTGTGGGTCCTGACCCACTAAACACTGTAACCTATGACTGACCCACTAAACACTGTAACCTATGACACACCTGTGAGTCCTGACCCACTAAACACTGTAACCTATGACTGACCCACTAAACACTGTAACCTATGACACACCTGTGGGTCCTGACCCACTAAACACTGTAACCTATGACTGACCCACTAAACACTGTAACCTATGACTGACCCACTAAACACTGTAACCTATGACTGACCCACTAAACACTGTAACCTATGACTGACCCACTAAACACTGTAACCTATGACACACCTGTGGGTCCTGACCCACTAAACACTGTAACCTATGACACACCTGTGGGTCCTGACCGACTAAACACTGTAACCTATGACACACCTGTGGGTCCTGACCGACTAAACACTGTAACCTATGACACACCTGTGGGTCCTGACCCACTAAACACTGTAACCTATGACACACCTGTGGGTCCTGACCGACTAAACACTGTAACCTATGACACACCTGTGGGTCCTGACCGACTAAACACTGTAACCTATGACACACCTGTGGGTCCTGACCGACTAAACACTGTAACCTATGATTCCCTTTTTGAACACCCCCCCTTCCCCCCTCCTGAATGTACAGTATGCTGCCGATCAGGTTTGGGTGAAACAGCAATTAAGGGATTGTTTGTAGATTGAGATGGATGTATTTACCACATCAATGTAAGGTAGGGTGACTAGGGTCTAAGTTATTTCAATTCATCTTCTGCCAAGTACTTGTCTTACTGTAATAATGGTAATTGTCTAAACTTTTCATCACTCATTGTATTGAACATGCTGGCTGGCAAACTCCACCAATCTGGCACTCCATAGCAGGTTTAAACCAGCACAAGTTCATTTCAGTTCAGGTCAACTTTATTATTATCCCAGAGCGCAATGTGTTTCCCCAATGTGGGGGGGATGTGGCAAATGAGCTAAACTCCCAAAAAAGAGGTGTATCCCTTTAAAGTTGCAGAGGGAATTTTGGATATCTCTTTTTATCACTCCATAAATCAGAAAATACTGTCAACAGTCAAATATATATATACATTTTCGCCATCTTTTTAGGAATACAATGCTATATAAATCAGGCTATGAATGATATATGAACAAACCTCCTCTGTAAAAACCTGCAGAATAGAAGAGATGGGAATAACACTGGAAAGTTTGGTGTATGCTTCTGAAGTAGAGATTTCTGGCTCAGAGCAGGAGGGGGAATACAGAAAGAATACAATGATTTTTGGCGTTACAAGCATAACTTTCATTCCTATGGCAATCTTGATATTTCAATAACTAGAAATGTGTCATGATAGAGCAGGGCTGTCAAACTCAATTTCATCCCGGGCCACATCAGCATTATGGTTATGCTCAAAGGGCCGGATTTAAATGCAACACGATATCAATGTATCTAGCCTACTTGTTATATTACATAATTGCCTAATTCGATTATTCTTGTTTTTAGTATTAACTTTATACCTAATAACTAACTCTGAAAGCACAATTATAGGGAATTATAGTAGCCTACAACTATTATTCAATTTAACAATAGCTATTTTTAACCGTATTGCGAAGAATTGTATTGCGCAAATTGTATACTTTGCAAGCTCTCGCGGGCCACATCAAATTAGGTGCCGGGCCGGATTTGGCCCCTGGGCCTTGAGTTTGACACATGTGTGATAGAGGCTTCAAAACAACATGTTCTGAATACCATAAAAGCATAGAATCTATGGTTTTATGACTTATGCTATTCACAAGGTACCAATAGAGAATAAACCTCTTTCTTTTGGTCCAACTTACTTAAAAAAAAAACGCTCGCCAATAGTTATTCAACTTCTTCCTCCTCATCAGAATCTTCGACTGGTAATTGTGTTGTTTGTTCATTGTCACAGTTCATTGTACCTTGTCCCTGGTTTTGCATGGAGTTTGGAGTGTGACTGGCTGGAGGGACGTGGGGCCCTATCTTGGTACAGGCGATATCCCCTATTTGTGGTTGCGCACCTGTTTGCAGGTTACATGCCGCCATTCCCGACGTGCTGCTAAATAGCCTTCAGAAAGCATCAGTAAAAGCCCTGTTCTAATACTGCTGCGCTGCTGAGACGCACAGTGTGCGACTGAAATGTCTGCACTTTTGTGCCATATTCCACAATATCCAAACTTCGGAAAGGCGGATCCTTTAGAAAAAAGAGGAAGGGCCGACATTTCGAATAATGAAGGGAGGAATTTTCGTAATGGTGGGACCTATGAAAAAAAGGTGAAGGACCGCCAGTCCGAATAATGGAAGTTAACGTTCGGGGGGGCAGGGTTTCGGAAAGGCAGACAGTTACCCTGTTTGCACGTGCCTTAAGACAGGGAAGATAGCGGTCTGCCTTGCGCATTTGTCCAGGCGTTATGCCGAGTTTTGCACCCCCGCCTGGAGGCATCCCCACCTCACGGGGGTATATTGTAATGATTTATACAGAAATGTAACCGTTTAAAAGTGATATAATTGTCTGGGTAGACGTGACCTCCCTGATTTCGAAGTTAAACCAGCCCCGAAATATGTTGGATGCAATTCTCGGTGGGGATGCGGAAAAGCTCACGGCACGTGCCGCAAGCAAAAATTAGAGCCGTGCCAAAATCATTTGCACCCCCAAAATGCCTGCGCAAATGGGATTTGGGCGGTCTTAAGTACCAGAATTATTCACAGGTGTGGGCAGGCAATGCTGGGCATTACGTCAATCAAAACCAATCAGATTCCGGTGTTTGTGCGAGGCATGCAATATGCTGTAATTCTCTCCATGCGTGAGTGGACTCACTCGTGCCGAGGACATGAGATGGAGAGAGCTTATTGACAGATCGTCTG
Source organism: Poromitra crassiceps (assembly GCF_964638095.1). Taxonomy (NCBI): domain Eukaryota; kingdom Metazoa; phylum Chordata; class Actinopteri; order Beryciformes; family Melamphaidae; genus Poromitra; species Poromitra crassiceps. The sequence continues at coordinate 19,643,289 of NC_139635.1, forward strand.
TGGTGCCAACGACCCTCCGGGTTATGAAGGTGAATAGCCTATGTCCATTGTCCAACAAGTTTCCTCAATTCATTTCCCTCTTTGCGATGTGATAAGTTTCTCAGTGAGTTATAGTTGATTGCTTCACTAAATTATCTGCTAATACACCATTTTAGCAGCAGAATTTGATGTCCTGGCGTGGCAAGGCTGTGCGTATTGACATATCCAAAAGGAATTTTACTTTGCACTGCGCTGCACGGAGATTAGACCAGACATCCAGTGGATGTGCGGTTCCCCAGCACCAGACCGTTTTGCAGTTGCTCTCCTGCAAGTGTGTGAGGTCGTGCAAACCAGAAGTCATTATTCTACCTTAATGGCCACATTCACCCCTCACGATGGGATAGTATGGGTACATTCTACCTTTTCTGAATCCTTATAGTCCTATGAGTATTCCAGTGTTTGTTGTTCGTGTCTGTGATGTTCCTAGTTGCCACAGTGCTGAAATGAAGACTATAGTTTAGGCAAAAATTGTGGAAAAATGAATGTCACTGACACTTTGAAGAGCCCAAGTGACCTCTTTATTTGTCAGACAGACTCACAACTGAGCTCAAATGAAAGCTAAGAAACTACCCTTTAAAATGTTGTCAAACATGTTCTCATAGAACATGAGTAAAGGTCCTGAAAATCTACATAGATAGGGTATGCATCAGCGCCGCCTAGAATCCAATTTATTATAAGGGCTGGCTACCTTCATGAGCTGATAACTGTTACAAAGCTACCATTCTGCAAAGGCTATCATACTAAAATATCATCTATGGATATATACCTGTTCAAAAATCATGATTAGAATTTGGCCACTTGAGTGGTACCGATATGTGAAATTTTTGGGTTTGGCCCATGGACTATCATGAAAGTGGTCCTCATGTGTGAAGATTATCCCGCTGAACACAGGTTCGCGTTTGAATAAGCTTGCGTTGCCCACAGACCTTATTTGAAGCATCGCGCCAAAAACCCATTCAAAAATCCCATAGGCAGAAACAGTGAAGAACCCGGAAGTCCGGGACTTCTGCGTTCTGACTACAAAAATACGTCATCCCTGCGGCACTCTATGGCCCAATCCCAATTCCTATCTTAACCCTCAATCTTAACCCTCAGTCTCAAAAATGCGCACTCCCGCGAAGTGCTAGTGCTGTCCCGATTCTCAGTGTGTTGAGTTTTAAGGGTGAAGTTTAAGGGCTGTATGTCCCTTACTTTTGAGATTTTCCAGGACCACCCTTGGCAGTGAGTGCGATCCCAGAATCCCTTGTGTGTCATCAGCTAGATCCATTCAGATGGAAGATGGCGGCGAAAGGAGGAAAAAAGCAGCTCTACAAAGTTAAGTATTTCCTTGTTAATAGAGATGTAAAAATTACGATAACCATTGTATTAGCTTAGTTTATCTCCCAGGCTGTTTATGATAGATTGTTAGATAAAAAGCATGGGAGATAACTGCAAACTATTATCACATGAACACGGTAGTCAGTAGTTACAACATCCAGCAGTGCCGATAACATGTTTCGGTTTAACTGGTGACCGTGTTAACTCGGGTAGCCTACGTTGCAACGTTAGCAATGTATAATATAATAATAATAATATGGCTTGACCGCACCAGCACGGCTACTGACAATCGATAGTTAGCAACAACAAATGTGTTATGCTCCAAAACGGAAATCCATAAAATGACATTTAAACTAAGATAATACAATGGTTGTCACGTGGGACGCCGCCCGGAATGGCTGCGTAGCAAAGAGCTCCGCAGAGCTGAGCATAGTACACCCCTCCACAAAATGATATTTGATGAGTCTATGAATACCTGACCAAGCGTAACTTCAAGGGGGATAATCGATAAACTGAGAGCATGCCACGACCAAGAAACAAACTGATGTTAGAACGAGAAGTATCAACGATGAGTGACGAGGACCAGCCTGAGGCAAATGCGTCTCAGCCCAACACAGCCACGGAGCTAGCTAGCATCAAGGCTATGCTACAGGGAATTGCCAGTGATATCGGCGGAGTGAAAAAGAGCCTCGACTCCCTTCAGACGACAGTACAGCAACTTGGAAGCCGAATCTCTGAGGCAGAAACCCGTATTTCCACGCTGGAGGACGGCTGCAACATGAGAGAAGGAATAGTAACCCAAGCTGTGAAAAATGCTGCACAGCTTCAGGAAAGGGTGACGTATCTGGAAGACGCGGGACGACGTAATAATGTTCGTATAGTTGGCGTTTTGGAAAATGCAGAGAAGGGAGACATGGATGTATTTATGTGCACACTGTTGAAAGAGGGATTGGGCTTGGATATCGACAAGGGCTTTGAAACCGAACGAGCGCACAGGTGCGGGCCCAAACCAAACCCAGAAACAAAGTACAATCGGCACATCCTGGTCAAATTCCTCCGACTCAGTGCGAGGGAAGCGGTACTACGTGCTGCACGAGAGAAGGCCGTTGTCGAGTGGCAGGGCACACGTATATATTTTAGACAAGATTTGTCTAAAGAGACGATACAAAAACGCAAAAAATATGACGAAGTTAAACGCCAACTCCGAGCAATGAACACCCCATACGCCATGTTGTATCCTGATACACTGAAGATTTTCGTGAACAACAAAAGCCACCTCTTCACAACCCCCACGGAGGCACAGTCTTTCATATCTACACTGCGTTGAAATGAGAGCAATGCAGAACGATGACAGAGGAGATGACACAACCCTGAGACGCGACGCGGATTCCAGCCACTAGACCAGAGGCAAAACCGTGGGTGAGAAGTCGTTACCCCCTATACATGAAGAGCACATCTAATTTAGATTAACCTTCTTATATTAACATACCTCCCACCCCCCCTGATGAACATTTTCTGGACATACCCCCCCCCCCCCCCCCCACCCCACCCCACCCCACCCCACCCCTAGATGAACATTTTCTGGTCTGTTTCTTTTCTTCTTCTTTTTTCTCTCTCTCTGTTCTTGGGACAAGAAGGGACAATTTTTCTTTCTCCATAGGACCATTGGATGAAGAACTATGGACGAGATACCGTATAAATATAGTGATTTAATCAAACTTAGTATATAGGCTATCACAATGGTCACATTTAAATGGAAATATTGTATTGACATGACTTTAGAATGGAAAACACAATAACATAACAATACATGATTGAATGGATTACTGCATCTTTATATATATATATATATATTTTTTGGGCTGTTTCTTTTTGTAGAGTGGGAAAGGGAGGGGGGAGAGGTGAAGACAGAGCAAAACAAAAAAGTATTTAGTTGTAGCATTCGCAGTGCCTTCTCGCATCTAAGTGAATTGGCTGGAAATATAGTGGAAAATGAATTTGAGGCATTGCATTGGTTTATTTTACTTTTGCATATTAAGATTAAAATGGGGAGGGAAGAAGAGGATATAGCGATGACAGCAAGACCTAGTCATGATAAACTATTAGATATGAGCTGTCATGCCTAATCTTTAAAGCAATAAGTAGGCGTTAGGCTATGCACTGGAGGAGGGATGAAGGAATGCTTAGCAACCGGGCACCTTTAGTTTCACGGACCTATTAAGGTTTTTGTATTTTTGTTCTTTTGTTTTTGCTTTTGTTTTTGTTTTTCCCCTTTTTTATAGTTTTTTTTCTTTCTTTTTTTCACAGTTGTCTAGCACATTCTTGGTTATAGCACTACAAATGACAATTGCTGGAAATGTAGAGTACAATTTGTATGGGGAAACAGATATGGAGGTACTGGAAGAAGCCCTAGGACATATGGGTGAATCACTAATATGACAGGAAGACTTAAAATAGTGACCTGGAATGTGAAGGGTGCTAACCTTGCCATTAAAAGAAATAAACTTTTGATGTACCTTAGACAAAAGAAAACTGATATAGCTCTTTTGCAAGAGACACACTTAGATGCAATAGAATCAAATAAGCTACAAAGGGACTGGGTAGGCCAGATTTTTTATAGTACATATTCATCTAACAAACGAGGGGTTATTATCTTAATAGGCAAAAATTTAGTCACTCGGGTACATGGACAGAAAACCGATGCTGAGGGGAGATGGGTAGCGATTGATATAGAGATAATGGGAAGAAGGGTTTCACTGGTGAATATATATGGCCCCAATATAGACTCTCCTGAATTCTTTTACGATTTAAACACAACTATACAAAGCATGGGTAATACTGATATAATAATCGGAGGGGACTTTAATCAAGTAAGAAATAATGTATTGGATAGATCAGGAGGTAACACAGGCAGACCTAGGACTATTCAAAAGTCTCAGATAGCTATTGACACCATTTCAGAGGAATTGGGTCTAGTGGATGTGTGGAGGCTTATGCATCCTCAGAAGAGGGAGTACACATTCTTTTCTAACCCCCACCACGCATCTTACTCTAGGATTGACTATTTTTTGATATCAAAACAGCTTGTATCAGTGGTGGAACAGACCTCTATAGGTAACATTGTGATCACCGACCATGGACCAGTAGATATAACACTACAATTTAAGACAGAGTGAAAAGCGCTCTACTCGTTGGAGACTTAATACATCACAGCTCCAAAATGAACATTCATATAAATTTATTAGACAACAAATACTAGAATACTGGGAAATTAATGAAGGGACAGTGGATGATGCAGGGATAGTTTGGGATGCATTTAAAGCATACTTAAGGGGGAGGCTGATACAGCATTCCTCCCACCTTAAAAGACAGTCCTCTGATAAACTTCTTAAATTAGAAATTGAAATAAGAGACCTTGAATATAGATATGCAAGCAATGGAGACCAGACTTTGTTTGCTAATTTAAGTAAGGCAAAGTTTGAATTAAATAACATTATACAGAAGAGGGCAGAGTTTTCATTATTTAGATTCAGGCAAAAATATTACGAACAGGGAGAAAGAACCGGAAGACTATTGGCTCAGAGGGTGAAACAACAACAATCACAAACCCTGATACCAGCAATACAGAATGAAAAGGGGGAAATTGTAACAGATAATACGGAAATCAATAATTCTTTTAAATCATTCTATCAGAAACTGTATATGTCACAGCATACTTGGAATGTTGGTGAATTTCATGATTTTTTGTCTATGACTGATTTACCTGTGTTGCCTGAATCAACTGGAGAAGAGCTGGGGGGACCCATCACTCTAGGATAAGTCCAACAAGCAATTAGTGATCTTGCTGTTGGAAAATCTCCGGGAGGTGATGGATTCCCCACAGACTTCTATAAGTCATTTTCAGATTTATTGGCCCCCAGACTTCTTGCTACCTTTCAGGATGCGTTCCAGAGAGGAAGCTTACCACAAAGCATGCAGGATGCAATAATAACATTAATTCATAAAAAAGGCAAAGATGCTCAACTGTGTGGAAATTATAGACCTGTTTCCTTGATTAATGTTGATGCAAAGATATTAGCTAAGATCTTAGCTACAAGACTAGAAAGATGCCTACCTACGTTGATCCACCCAGATCAAGTGGGATTTATTAAAGGTCGGACATCAGCGGATAACTTGCGTAGATTATTGCATCTTGCATGGCAAACAAGGAATAGTACAGAACCAACGGTGGCTTTCTCTCTGGACGCAGAAAAAGCTTTTGATAGAGTTGAGTGGGAGTATTTATTTGCGATTCTTGAACGGTATGGAATTGGTAACTCATATATTAAATGGGTAAAGTTGCTATACAGGTGTCCAAGAGCATCCATTCTCACAAATGGAATCATCTCCACCCCCTTTAACTTGTTACGGGGGACAAAACAGGGCTGTCCTCTTTCTTCTTTAGTCTTCGCTTTAGCGCTAGAACCTTTAGCATCGGCCATCAGGGGTAATATTAATATTAAAGGCATAGTTTCAGGACAAAAAGAACATAAATTACTTTTATACGCGGACGATATTTTACTTTTGACAACTAATCCAGAAATTACAGTACCACAGATTTTGACTCTAATTGACTCCTTCTCACGTATATCAGGATATAAAATCAACTGGTCTAAGTCTGAAGCAATGCCTTTATCTAGAATATGCCCCCCAAGTATCCGTAGAGACTGGCAATTTAAATGGCTCCCATCTGGACTCATGTACTTGGGTGTTCTGATTACCCCAGGATTAGAAAATATAATGAATGAAAACCTTTTACCCCTTATTCAAAAAATTGAAAGCAATCTTCAAAATTGGTCCAAATTGAACCTCTCGTTGTTGGGAAAGATAAATACTTTAAAGATGATGGTTGTACCTCAAATTAACTATATAACATGTATGCTACCTTTAAATGTCCCCCCTTCCCTTATCACTAGATTTAATAGAGCCATGTATCATTTCCTGTGGGCGGGCAAAAAACCCTCCTTTAATAGAAAGAAATTACATGCATCAGTGGAAGAGGGGGGTTTGGGATGCCCAAGAATAGACTGGTATCATGATGCTTTCTCACTCAGTCAGTTATCTAAATCAAATTTAGGAGAGACCTGTGCCCCTGCTTGGGTGGCGATAGAGAAAGAGCTGATAGAGCCCTTCTCCATGCAAGCTTTCCTCACTCAGACAGGAGGGGAGATACCTTATAGAAATCCGGTATTGGCATTTTCCAGAGACAGCTGGAGAAGAGCTCATCAGACCTGTAATATGAATTATTATCATACTAGGGGCTCATCAATATGGTATAACAAGTCCCTAAAAATTAATAAGAAATCTATTATGTGGGAAAACTGGGTGAGAGCAGGAATAATGCTAATAGAAGACTTGTTTGAAGGGAATCATCTATTAACCTTTGAACAACTAGTCTCTAAATACAACATACCCAGGAGAGATCTCTGGAAGTCCATCCAAATAAAAAGTTGTATTACAACAGCAGATAGGAAAAACATTGCCCCTGCCACCTATATTCAAGAATCATGGCGAGTAAGCTGGAGACTGAGAGGGGGTTCATCCAGGTTCTATAGTATGTTCAGAAAATACCAGTCACCAAATTATAACGGTGTTAAGATCACATGGGAAAAAGACCTTGGAATTTTTATTCATGAAGAAACATGGAAGAAAATAGTACAGTCATGGTATTTGGTAGCTCGAGATATGCAGACACGTTTGACTTCATTTAAAATATTGAACAGGAGCTATTGGACTCCAGCAAAAATGTTTAGGCTGGGTCTTAGAGAAGAAAATAAATGTTGGAGATGTAACGAAGAAATGGGCACACTGGTTCACATATGAATGTAAAATGGTACATGATTTTTGGATAGCTATTGTTCACTGAATTAATAATACACTGAAAACAGAAATAACTGAAGAACCAGCATTATACTGGGCAAACATGGCCGTAACTAGCTATGAGGACGGGGAGGTCCGGACCTCCCCTAATAGTTTTTTTTTTTTTTTTTTTTTTTATAAAACAATCTGCATGGAAAAGCATGAAAAACACGGGATCGCTTTTATTTTGAAACGAAAGGCAGGTCAGGCAGGAAGTCATCTGACGCCGTGTCCGCGGTAACTTGATTCCGAGAGAGCAGCAGCATGGTGGTGAGTGATGACTGTCTGTCTGCCTGGCGAGATAATTGAAGGTGAGCGAGCTGCGAGACAGTGAGCGAAGTGAACGACAGACAGTGAGTGACACTGACAGATTTTTTAGCAACAACCAAGAAAGTAAGTGTCTAGTCTGTCTCTTAAGTAATGTTACCTGTGTGACACGTTGGGATGCTACTGGCTAATCATGCATGATGCCAATTGCCAAGCTCCCGAAGTCAGGTATGCAGGTGGCTATATGCATGGTTTCAGTTTCATGACCCAATAAGTAACAAAAAGAGGTGGTGTAAAGTTAAAAACAACATAATATATTTTATTTTATTTTTCAATCGTTCCTATCAGGAATAAATAAATGTCCCTCTGTATGTTTTTTTTAATTATCGATGATGACTTTGTGTGTTGTGTACGGCTTGGGTTGTGTACCTGTGTTTGTAGGTGTCATTTTGATATGAATTTGGCTAAAACAGTTTGTGTTTGTTAGTTACAATTATGTTGACAGGAGAGCTGAGCAGGTGGTGACATGAGAAAGAATATAGCCTACTGAATAATGACATCACAACAGTATAATCCTAATGTTGATTTAAAATGATATATTACTCTAAATATGGCTAAAAAAGGGGGAAAAAAACCCTCAAATTTTTTTCGGCGGCGCCCTTGCGGGCGCCACCGAATGCGCCTCCCCTTGCTGGACCTCCCCTATTTCGGAACTCTGGTTACGGCCCTGCTGGGCATTCTACCTATGGGGATCAGCCTATCCTCACAAGTACACTCCTGGGTGAAGCTGGCTCTCATAACGGGAAGCAGGATAGTACTAAGGCACTGGAAATCAAAAGAGAAAATTGCATTCAAAGAGTGGAGAGATGAACTGGCTAGAATAGCATCTTTTGAACAACTTATTCATAAAGTTAACAACACCCTAAATGTTTTCAGGAAGATCTGGGGGCCTTACTTAGAAATGTTTGAAAAAAGTGAGCAGGGATGATTTCTAGTATCGGTACTGATATTTTACTCCGAAGACTGTTGACTGATGTGCACTAATTAATATCATTGTGAAACCCATATGGCAGTAACCATACACTCTAAACATACTTGATCTCTGTATAGCAGCAATGTATTATTAATGTAACATTAATATCATGATGTAAGAATGTGCACCTTTTTGTTTCTTTTTTCCTCACCCTCTTTTTTGTTTTGTTTTGTCTGTCTCCCCCCTCCCCCTATTTTTTTTTTTTTTTTTTTTTTTTCTCTTTTGGTTTTTATTTTATTTTTATTTCTCCTATTTTGCTGAGTAAAAGTGACTACGGTAAACGTTTGAGTATTAAAAAGCAAATAAAAAGCTTTAATCACAAAAAAAAAAGATAATACAATGGTTATCGTAATTTCTACATCTATATTATCAAGGAAATATTTGTAGGGATGCTTTTTTCCTCTTGTTTTGAATTGACAGACTGGACGGAGCTTTGGCATATTGCTGCCCCCCACAGTCTGAAGACGTATCTGCCTTTAAGGGCTGTTCCATTTTAAAGTTGCAAGATAGCCCTTAACACTTAGTTTTGAGGGCTACTAAGATTGAGGGTTGAGCTTGAGGGTTAAGATTGAGGGTTAAGAAAATAATTGGGATTGGGCCCTATGCCTATGTGTATTTATTTTTGTCTGTATATACTCTTTGAAGACCATCATAAATGATCTGTCATTACATCTTTCCATATTTAAAGCAGCTACGAGCAACTTTTTCGATTGTTATTCAACAGTATAAATTTAATATCAATGCATCACATCTTACCTCTAATAGTCGACGAGACCAACGCAGAGTAGTCTCGCTTGAACCCCGAGTGAATCGGCCAGTGTAGTCTGTCTGTGGCCAGGGAAGATCAGGAAGTGAAATGAAACGGTTTGCAGCAGCCACTTCGGCCATAACCACAAAATAACTTCCAAAAGACCTGTTAGAATATAACGAGAGATGTTCCCGAGAGTATGCGTGGCGTTCACATTGTTTATGCTATGTTGCTAGGCGGCGCGAACGGGGTAGGCAGGCAGCTGCGTTTCACTTCCGGGTTTCACTTCCGCGTTTCACTTCCGGGTTAGCCGGTCCGGCGGTAACGAGAGAGAGAGAGAGCCCCCTGTTGACGCGAGTTTAGACAGACACAGACTTAATAATCACCTAAGGGAGCAATCTCCGATTCACCCGGCTTTGGTCTCAGCTACTATTATAGGTAAGATGTGATGCATCAATATTGTAATTATACTGTTTAACACATTCACTGCCAGCTGTTTTTTTTTTTTACTGTAGGTAGCTTCTGCCAGAGGGGTTTTTTGAGGATTCTGGCTCATCTTTCAAGACCTGAGGATTCTTTTCTGCTAAGATTTTGTGAACACAAAATATCTAAAAAGAACTAATAGAATGTGTGCTTTCTCTGTCTAAAAGAGTTAGTTTGTAGAGTTAGTAGTTATGTAGGCATTAGCACTTGAATACAGCATGGTTTCAGCGTCTGAAAATTTAAGCTGAGATAAATAGCTTTTTGTGAAATTCGATAGAACAGTCACTTTAACCATTCATTTTTGGCATCAGTAAGACGTCAGACATCTAAACAATAGTTTTGAATAGTAATTTCCTCCATAACAGCAGGAAACACCCCTCTCCTTCAAACTCCTCCCTCCGTGTGTGTTCTTCTTGGCTGCAGCGGGCGTGTCACAAGCTCGTTTCTGTTGCTGCTGCTGCTGTGCCTGTCTGCTGGCGGCCGCTGGGCAAGTCTGGATGGGCTCGCTCGTTTCTTGGAGTTTCGGTTGAGAGCTTTGATGAAGCTTTTGCGATTCTGGTCTTATTTATGCTGCGTGTTTCAAAGTGTGTTCCACCCGTAATCTATTATGCAAATTTGCAATCCCTCACTGCCAGCAATCAGCGCGAAAGCGAAAGCGTTTTCGCCAATCCATTCTACAGTATGAGAATGGTTTCATCGCGCGTTCCCCTGCAGTTTTGGCTCTGCTTTTTCTAGTCTGGGAGAGCACTGTCGCCACTTAGTGGGTCGGTGGAATGGGTTGTACACGTTCGGTGGCTCCAATATTTATATAAGAGATGTAAAAGGGTTAGATGCACATCCCACGGTCAAAAAAAAAAAATTCATTTTTTTGACGTATTAACACATTGACTGCCAGCCGTTTTTTTCTTGCTGTAGATAGCTTCTGCCAGGTTTTTTTTTGAGGATTCTAGGCTCATTTTACAAGAGCCGAGGTTTCTCTTCTGTTACGACTTCGTGAACACCAATCATCTAAAAAGAACTAATAGAATGTGTGCTTTCTCTGTCTAAAAGAGTTAGTTTGTAGAGTTAGTAGTTATGTAAGCATTAGCAGTTGAATACAGCATGGTTTCAGCATCAGAAAAAATATTTAGAGATAAACGGCTTTTTGTGAAATTCGATAGAACAGTCACTTTAACCATTCATTTTTGGCATCAGTAAGACCTAAACAATAGTTTTGAACAGTAATTTCCTCCATAACAGCAGTAAACTTACCTCTGCTCAACTCCTCTCTCCTGTGGGCGTTCTTTTTGGCTGCAGCGCCATGTCACAAGCACTTTCCTACCTTTGCAAATGCACTTTCTCATACTCTCGACCTCTCAAATAAATTTCTGAATAGAAATTAAATTACTCTAAATTATAGCGAAAAAGAAACAAAAAAGAATGGGTTGAAAATCCCATTCTAAAAGCCTTTTAGAATGGGATTTGTTTCCAATTTGGTGTCGGACTAGGGGGCAGTCCCCGCTTGTCACCAGTTTGCTTTGCTGCTGCTGTGCGGGTGTGAGCCTGTCTGTGCGGCCGCTCTTTGAGGAAGTCTGGTTAGACTCGCTCGCTTCTTGCAGTTTTGGTTGAGGGCTTTGATGAAGCTTTTGCGATTCTGGTCATATTTATGCTGCGTGTTTCAAAGTGTGTCCCACCCGCAATCCACTATGCAAATCTGCAATCCCGCACCGCCAGCAATCAGCGCGAAATGAAAGCGCCTTCGCCAATCCACCTTCATGAGAATGGCTTCAGTCACACTGCTTTTTGCTAGCCACTAGACAGTGCTTTCCTAGTCAGGAAAGCACTGTCACCACTTAGTGGGTCGGTGGAATGGGTTGTACACGTTGTACACGTCCAATACCTATATAAGAGATGTAAAAGGGTTCGATGCACATCCCACCGTCAAAAAAAAAAAATCGATTTTTTTGACGAGTCAACTCGTCGCTGGCAGTGAACAGCTGGATTGTGTTTGACGACTACACTCGTCGCTGGCAATCAAGGTGTTAACACGTCATTGGCAGTCAACCGTTGGATTTTTTTTTACGTATTAACACGTCATTGGCAGTGAACGTGTTAATAACAATCGAAAAAGTTGCTCGTAGCTGCTTTAACAGTAGCCTACTAGAATAATAGCTCCTCTCTTTTGACTGCATTTAGCCGTGGCCTCCATCTTGGCCAGTCGACAAAACATTGTACCAGCCTTAAAGTGACGGCTCAACCTAAAGTCCAAAATACATATTTTTCCTTTCACCTGTACGGCTATTTATCCATGTACATCGTTTTGTGTTAGTTGCCCGAGTTTTGGAGATATCGGCCCTAGAGATGTCTGCCTTCTCTCCAATACAATGGAACTGGATGGCACTCGGCTTGTGGTGCTCAAAACGGCAAAAACTTACATTTGAAAAACTCAACAGCAATGTCTCTTTCCAGAAACCATGAGCTGGTTATTCAAGATAATCCACAAACCTTGTTGTGAGCAGTTTCTGTAGGAACTATTTTTTTTTAGACCGAACTACACCCACTAGCTGCTAGCTAGTTCCTACATGAAGCTGCTCACAACTAGGTCTGTGGATTATCTTGGGTAACCGGGTCATTATTCAAATGTATGTTTGGCCGAGTGCCATCCAGTTCCATTGTATTGGAGAGAAGGCAGAAACTCTGCGGCTGATATCTCCAAAACTCCGGCAACTCACACAAAACGATGTAGATGGATAAATAGCACTGCAGGTGAGAGAGAATGTATGTATTTTGGATTTTAGGGTGAGCTGTTCCTTTAAAGCTATACTCTGTATTCCTCCGCTTACAAGCTATATTAAACTGAGACCAACCTCTGACTCCACAATCTTTATTCAAGTGTTTTATAAGCCAAAGAGCAGGAAGCCGCTGAAGGTGGAGCGATGGCTGCTACTGTCCCCGTTGATCGTGTACCCTTCGCGGAGCTTCATGTAGACCCTGTCACCCGGCTGAAGGTCCAGGGCCAGAGCATTGGAGAAGTAGGTGTATTTGTCGTCCCTGTCCCCTGGGTATTCAGAGTTATACATCTGCATCTCGTCGTTCTTATAGAGCTTCACTCCTGTCCACTTATCGGTCGATTTGCTGAAGGCGGTGAATCTGAAATAGTAGACTCCTCTCACTGGTGCTGTGAAGACGCCTGCAGCAGAAACAATCCCAAATAAAAGTCTCCATCAACTGAGCTCCCATTCCTGTTCCTTCCAGGAGAACAGTGTGTCTTAAAAGCATGGGGGTTATTATGAAAACCAGAATATCTGCTCACCAAGAGCAGATGCAGTTGGACCGTTTATAGCGATCACAATGTAGCGATTTACACTTCCAATTCATTTCAAATAAAATGTACATTTAACATGGTGAAAAGAATTGTGTGTGTGTGTGTGTGTGTGTGTGTGTGTGTGTGTGTGTGTGTGTGTGTGTGTGTGTGTGTGTGTGTGTGTGTGGGAGGGGGTCGGGGGGGGGGGGGGGGTCACTACCTGTTTTGGAGTTGTACTGTCCTCCAGTGTTGGTGAAGACTTTATCGTAGACCACCGTTTGTTCTTTGCCCTTTACTTCAGTAGTCAGAGCGGCGGAGAACGCCACCTGCCGGTTGTCTGTGTCTGCATGTAGGAAAACACAATTAAAAACAGTATTTGAGATCTTTGCATTCAATATAGCTTTTTATGACAGAATCATCCGTATTTGTGAAACACTGACAGACAATGACAGATGGATTTTAGGTCAAATTAAACCCTTTTTGAGAGGAAATCAGTTTATACAGTTAGAACACTTCTAATTCAATCTACTGTCTTTTAGCGATAATTATGATTAACTTTAGGTATTGATAGTCTCATATGCTTCAGGCTGTCTGAATCAAGTATTTTCTTTCATTTTTACTCACTAAATTCAATATTTTAATATTTATCAATTTATTCAATAATAATAATAATAATAAATAATTAGATAGCCTATACTTACACTTAATTATTATATTTAATATATCTATAAATATTTGCCAAGTGAAGTCAATACTTTATATTATATAGGCACAAGCAGCTCAGTGTGCTTCAGAGAAAAGTAATTAAAGATAGCAACAAGTAAAATTGCAATAACACACAACACAAGATAAATAAAAAGTTATAAAACAATAACACAGTAAGGACAATAAAATATTAATAAAAACAATTGTAAAATAAGAGGATGGAACAAGAAAACATACAGCGCGTTTATGGCTGGACGCAGCGCTATTAGTGGGCGTGGTCACGCACATTCCCAAATTTTTCCTTGACGCTAATTGCCAGAATGACCGGCGCTAACCATTCCACGCCTTTTTAAGCGTAGAATTATTCACAAGTGTTGGATTGGTGATCTCAAGTAAACCAATCACATTCATCTCTTCCAAGCTCCGATTCCACAGAGCAACTCCAGTCCGGTCAGAAAAGCCAGGGAGAGAGAGCGACAGAGGGGGAGAGGGAGGGAGAGAGAGAGAGGGGGGGGGGGGGGGGGGGAGTCTATATCAGTCTCGCACCGCATCGTCAATACACGTTTGCTAATAAAAGTGTTTTGCCGGCTGGGAGGCTCAAACTGTCAATAGTGTCTGGCAACATGGAAATAACTATATATTTTGTTGATTGATGGATAGTTTCCCATTCAGTCCCTCTGTTTTGGCCACTTCGTCCTTTCACTTTTGGGACATGGAAGAATTGTCTCCAGCACAGCGCTGTTGATGAGACGAGAGAGGGGGAATCCTGGTGACAGTGCGAGCTTCGCTGTCTTGCCCCTCTGTCTGCTCCTTTCTTTCTCCTCGCCTGCTCGTACGCTCCGGAGATTTATTTTTGTTTCTCCATGCGAGCAGGTGAGGAGAGAGAAAGGAGCAGGCAGAGCCTCAGAGGATCAAGACAGCGAAGCTCGTGCTGTGTCACCACAGAGGTGCATCCCCGAAACACTGAATAAGGCCTAGTTTTGAAAAGCGTTAACCGTAAAATTAACGCCTTAATTAACGGCCTTAAATACCAGCTTTAGGCTGGTATTTAAGGCCGAAACGCCCATTCTGGCCTATTCTGGCACTGCACCACGCCTCTTCAGCGTAAAGCGCATTTCGGGGTGTAAAAACATTACGTATCCTCCCGAGTCAGCGGTAGGCAGGTGTGAAGCGTGTTTTTTTGCGTTTAAGGCCAGTTTAGCACCTAAGGCCACTTTAAGGCCAGGGGGAGAATAGAGCCCACAGACTCTAAACCTAACATTCAGACCTGCATACCTCTCCACACCTCCAACACCAAAAAGCTTTGCACACAGTCAGTTTGTTTTCATATACAGTTTTTTAATCAGTCATCTGAAAACACAGATGGGTCCCAGCTCACAAAAAGCTATTGAGTGATTTGAAGAAAGCAGAAAATCGAACCTGTTCCGAAAACTTTAATGACGGAGAATGTTTTGGAGTCAGTGTGTAAACATGAGTGACACAACATGAGGTCGTATTTATTTTAAAACGTGCAACAGTTTCGGACGAAAAATATGGACTTTGTGTGCAAATGCCTTTAATGTAGCAGTTTTTACTTAAACCAATGCGTACCACATTAATTTCAATGTGGAATGAATGCTGATGATTATAGCAGACTGTTTTTTACTTTTATCTTTTAGTCTCCTCACAGAACGCTTTCCCCATGCTGTGACAAGTATGTAACCTGACGTTGCCAGATGGTGGCGCCGGCGGTATTGTTTTCACAAACCGCACATCCATCTGGGTATGGCGTGGCCAGAGCAAAAAAAAATCACGTAAAAAAAAGAGCCAACATCACGTAAAAAAAAAAAAAGAGCCAACATCACGTCAAAAAAAACGTGTCTGTCTAGCACTGTCTGGGATATGACGCAGTAGCTCGCCGCCCCTGCCAAGCGAAGCAGGCTAACTGAAGCTAACGGCTGTTAGCTGAACAAATTGACTGTTCCAATTCGCCATTCAAAATAATTAAGAACCGCTGACGTCTGAGGATGAACGATTTGGTCATCATGGAGTTAGGCGATGATTTTTGTTGTATTTGCACGTTAAATGTAACAGGGTTGCCAACTTTGGGTATGTGGCTGGAGTGAGATTTTGATACTGTATATCCTGGACCACAGCCCCCCTAGGGGGGTCTGGGGGCATGCCCCCCGTGAGAACATTTTGTACATTTTAAAGTAAAAATGAATCAATCTGGTGCACTTTGAGAGCAAAATGGAGAGGCTAGAGAATAAGAAACACTGTGACTACTTTAACTAAAAGAATAAAGTGCATTAGTTAAAATCTCCCCAAAACACCACCTCATGACCTTGGGGGGTAAAAATGTGATGCTGTGTAATGTGAGAATTGGAGATTTGTGCAATTTTGACAGTGTTGACGATTGGATGACAAGCACTATTTTCTGAAAATGGCTCAGAAAAATACACTTCAATGTACCTGGACATCCCATACAACTTTATGTATCTACATTCTGGGTCTAGAGAGTTTAACAAGGCTGTGATTATGAGCTCACAATAGGTCATTTTATATATGACTTGTATAAGATCAAGTTAAAAAATAGTATGATCACATTTTGAAATGGTTACTATGAGGCCATATTTCATCACAGATTAATGTGATTGGGCTCTTTAGGATTCACAAGAGCTTTGTAGCCATACCAAATGTATACAATTCCATGACTGTTTTGGTCGCACAGTACAGAAATAGGGAAACAAATCAAATATAATGGGTTAGTCTAAAATGGACGGGGGCCACTAGGTACCCTATCGCGGCCCACATCTGGCCCCTGGGCCGCGAGTTGAGTTATCACGGGGTTAGACAATTCAAACAATCCACACACACGCAAAGGAAAAGGTTTATATTACATGCAACATACCATCAGTGATGTCACTTATCCTTATGGAATGAATGAATGGATATCTCCTCCCCCTTTTCTCTTTTGACATGACCCTATTCAAGTAGCCTAGTATTAAGTAGTATCAATCATTACTTAGTATCAAGTAGCCTACAAGGTTTAAAATCTAAGTAGCCTATACAGTATACTGTAGGCTATTAGCATCATTCATTCCAGGTAATGGCCAGGGGTCAGGCTGGCCAATGAAAGAAGAGGCAGGGACAGTGTTATAGAATGGAATTTATCACTCCTCATCCGCTATATGATAATTATAACAGCTTATATAAACCAAATGAATTGAAAACAAGAGCCAGAAAGATGTCTTATGAAAGTATATTTAAAACCATACAAAGGACTGAATCTCAATGTACTGTACACATCTGATGTGTCATACAGAGTCCGAAATATTCAGTGGCGATGTCACAATTTGACATACGCTTTATACTGCAAGGCAGGAAAAGAGGGGGAAGAGGAACGGGATGATCTCTTGTAAATGTGTGTGCGTCGGTGAAGTCTAACTGGGAGACTGTTATCAATTGTTATGGAACATGATGCACTGTCCAAGGTTTCAGCAAAAGGGAGAAATCCTCAACGCCACTGGGGTGAATGTATGTGTGAGATGTCACTAATAAGTCTATAGCTTATGCCAATGGAACTTCAATTTTCTACAACAGACAGGGATTGAGTTTAACCACTGTGTGGTAGCCTAGCCTACTAAAAGATTTTGGGTGATGTAGAGAAGAAACAAAAAAAATAACAATAAACAGCTCATATTCATAGATTCAAATAGTATTATATTAAATCAAATAAGCGTATAATGCAGGTCATCAAACTCAGATTTCATAATTGTAGGCTAGGCTACATATTTATAGTTCACATTTGATACTTCCAACTATCTATTATGATCATAACCATGAATTAAATTCTGCTCCTTTTACAATGGCAAACAATATTCAGATGTGTAGCATATATTCAAATCCAAGACAATTTGCATAACATCTTGCGCATTTTATACCTACATGTAAATGGTGAATCGATTGCCTTGTGCGGGGTGCACTTGTCGCACTGTGTTGCAACAATAATGGATTGCGCTCTCCTGCACGTGGCTGATAACTTAATTCGTAACTTTCCACTTCCAACGGAATTGCACTGGACTAACGTTTTATCCTTGGAGTGGTTTGATGAGCAGTAATCTCTCGAGATAGACTTTCGACTTGCATCCAAAATCTGTCGGCAGGCTCCGTCAAAAGGGGTGTAACGGCGCTCTCACGCATGCTGCGCTTTCCCCGATCAAAATGAAATGAACGTGAGCGGTGTTGTTGCAACACTTAGCATTTTCAGCGTATAGCAAGTTGCTACTTGCTACTAGCAACGAGCTAGAGTTGTTATTGTCGTTTCATAGCGGCGGACCGATTTGAGAGCGACAACGCAGGGAGCGGAAAATAAATGCATTAACTCATTCACCGCCAATGACGTCTTTGACGTGTTATCAGAAATAGCCCTCCCCGACGTGTTTGACGTGTTTTTGTTTTTATTACTGCAGGGCGTAGTTTAAACACTTCCCCAGCCTGTCACATGGTATCAGGTCCCTATCATCTAAGACAACACGTGAACAAACACATACCGCAGCTGTTGTTTTGAAATTGAGCAGGAGGAAAAGCAGAAAACTGGTAACGCTTCCTTGTGCAGACAGGAGAAACGCCATTGAAACGCGCCTCGGCGCGCTGCACGAGCTGGAGTCGCCTTCCTCTGTGCCAGCCGGGAGAAAGTAATCAAGAGATGTGTTTGATCATCGGAGGAATGAGGAAATGATCGATCAGTTTGCGAGGGCGGTGAGGACGTGTTGAATAGCCGAGGGGAAAACGGGAACGATCAGATAGCAGGGGATATGACAGGGAGACATGGACGAGGAAGGGTGCAAAATAAACACACAACAGCAAGGCACAAGGCAGAAGCGGGAGTCAGAGCAGCCCGCTGTCCTTTCTCAAGAGCTATTCAGTTGGTTCATGTAATCGCTGGGCTGCGTGCCCTCCAGTGTTGCTCCTGGCCAATCCCAGCGCCACAGGGCGTGGTTATTGCTTATCATATGTGGGGTTAGAAATCTAAAAGGGGGATCGTGTGTGTGTGTGTGTGTGTGTGTCTGTCTGTCTGTCTGTCTGTCTGTCTGTCTGTCTGTCTGTCTGTCGGTGTGTCTGTCTGTCTGTCTGTCTGTCTGTCTGCACACTCACTCACACCGAGTAAACTGTATTGTTGAATGTAAAAAAAAAAAGCACTTCATGTGTATATATATATATATATATATATATTTTTTGTCATTTGTGTCCTAACGAATAATATTTACATGTCTGATGTCAATACAGTTCAAAATAAAAGAATTGAGAGTGAGTTCTGCATGAGATTGTGTGCATAAATACATAAATGCCATTTTCTGCAATTTCTTTTCTCAGAGAGACATTTTGGGGGAAAACAGGGTGTATATAAATGGCTATAAGTAGAGTACAGAACATGCTAAAAGCTCACTTTTTTTTCCCTGGTGAACCCAGAGACGTACATCTTCATTTTGAGGTATTGCAAATCACTCTGGTGCTAATAGATAATTTACTGTGGGTCTTGAAAGATGACCAACAATTATGAAAATCTTTGGCCTGTGCTAAATATTGGCAGTCCTAAACTGGCGGTGAATGAGTTAATGGTCAGAGCCGGTCGGTTGGAGCCAATGGCAGAGCTCGCAGGGAGCGGAAAGGGATTTTCTTCCGCTGCCGACTGCACCTCTTGAGTTCCTGTTGCACCACATTGAAAACGGGGCTGCTGCCCCCTAGAGGTTAGAGATTTTTTTTTCCTTTTTTGGTTTAACCGATGGGTTCCCAGATTGGATGAGCAGCAATCGGGTTGTGGCAGGCAGGCAGGCAGGTTTGTTTGGTTACCCACTGATAATCGGCGGACAGGACAAACTGCGCGCAGCGCACAGGAACGCGCGGAGGCACATTAAACATGGATCTGGTTATCCTGAAAATACTTTTCTGCTATCAAAATTGTAGGGGGATTTTCGCTGCACTCGCTTGTCCTTTATACGAGCGCATGTGAGAAGGAGGGAGAGAGAGAGAGGGAGAGAGAGAGAGGGAGAGAGGGAGAGGGAGAGAGACACAGCGCGATGTGCAACTGCTGCTGCTGCTCTGGAGGACATGGGGACCGGAGCCAGTCAGTTAATTGAGAATTGTTTGGGCAGAGTGAGCACGTGAGATTGAAAGTGAAACAATGCATCCCACGCAAGAAACGTGCGAGTTGGCAACCCTGATGTAATCTTACCGATTGACTGGCCTGCATGCCTGTGTTAGCCTAACGTTAGCACATTAGCGAGTTAGCTTGACACACTACAACTGTAAATATGGATGTGTGATGAGTAGCTATAACGCGTATCGTGGTTTTTTTCTTCAACGGACTGATGACAACAGACTGATATGATGACACCATGGACGGCTAACGTTATAGGAGACCCAACACATGCACAATGCTCTCATGAAAGGCGGTGTGAAAATACAGTTTAAAGTGTTGTAAGGTTAATCTTCATGTACAGTACATGGCTTATTATAAGTTACTCTTCTGCTCTCCTGAGATCTGTAACGTTAAGTACATATTGCTGGTGATCCGTTAGTATTAACCTGGGATCACGGCAATAAGATCAGCCAAATGCTGAGACACAATATAATGATTTAACGCTACTATTTAACGTTAAGGACTGGTGAATTTGAACATATTCATGCTTGACCCGAGAATGTGAGAATAAACAGAGCAAAGATGGCCTTGTGGTGGTTAGATAATGTGCTACTTCTGGGCAGTGTTGGGCAAGTTACTTTCAAAATGTAATATACTACATATTACTAGTTACTTTCATTTGAAAGTAATAAGTTACTTTACAATATTACTGTCTGTGCAGAGTAACTCGTTACTTATCACACTACTTTTGCATTACTTTGACCAAAACAACAGCATTACATTACATTATGTCTACATTCAATCTCTACATGAGTACCTCTCTGTACAGCTCAGTAACTGTAGAACGGGATGTGTGCTTGGTAACACTCTGATAAATCATTTTATGTATGCAGATGATTTGGCCATCCTGTCTCCTAGCAGTGCTGGGTTTCAACAGCTGCTGAATATATGTTCTAATTATGGTGTAAAATGTGATGTGAAATATAATGCTAAAAAGAGTGTCATCATGATCTGTAGAACAAGAGAGGACAAGGACCTTTCTTTTCCTTCATTCTATCTGTCAGGTCAGGTTCTGACAGTGTGTGATAGAACAAAGTATTTGGGTCACATCATTACTGACCAACTGAGTGATGATGATGACCTATACAGGCAGAGGCGTATGCTGTATGCTCAAGCCAACATGTTGAGGAAGAAGTTCTACTTTTGTTCTAATGATGTCAATATAAACTTGTTCAGAGCTTACTGCACTCCTCTGTATACTGCCCCCTTGTGGGTAAAATATAAGCAGACAAGCATTAAAAAGCTGCAGGTTGCTTATAATGATTGTATGAGGGTTCTACTTAGAAAACCCAGATGGTCGAGTGCCAGTCAATTGTTTTGTGAAGTAGGAGTGTGCACTTTTCATGCTCTTCTGAGAAATCTGACGATTAAGTTTATTTGTCGTTTGAATATCTCATAATTTGATTATTATGCTGCTGACTCAACCCAGTTTCAGTAATGTGAAATACCAATCGTGCATTTGGAAACACTGGTATAGTGCCTTACTTTAGTGTTCTGATTGCTTTATTTTATTTTTACTTTTTTTGGTGTGATGCTTTTAAATGTAGTGTTTTTGTTTGTGTGTCTTCTTATTGGACCTTATGTGTCTGTCAATAAAGAAATAAAGAGTTGATGATTATGTCATTTGGCAGATGCTTTTATCCAAAGCGACTTACAATAAACACATTTTTGTCAGCAATAGAGCAATCAACTATGCAACACAGTCTACAACAACTACAACTTCTGAAGGAATAGTGGTAAACGTTTAGCTTAGGTTGTTTAGAAGCGTTTTTTTTTTTTTTAGAGAGAGAGAAAGAAGTTAGTTCAAGAAGGGCCCAGATGGAGCATGAAAAGGTGCGTCTTTAGTCTTTTCCGAAAGATCATCAGTGATTCAGCCGTCCTGACTGAAGGTGGAAGCTCATTCCACCATTGAGGTGCCAGGGACGAGAAGAGTCGCGATCGGGATGAGCGACTTTTTAGCCCCCGTAGCGAAGGAAGGGCGAGGCGTCCTGCACTAGTGGAGGAGCGAAGGGAGCGGTGAGAGGTTTGGAACCTGACCATAGATTGTAGGTACAGGGGAGCTGTCTGGTGTAGTCAAGTTTATTTATATAGCCCTAATTCACAAGCATGTCTCAGAGGGCTTCACAGAAAGTATGTCTAGCTGATTCTAGCTAACACACAGTAACAAGAATATACAGAATAAAGATAACATTTGAACATTTGAAGAAAGCAGGAGAGTGGAGGAGGGAGGGAGAGGGAGGAGGGAGGAGAGGGGGGAGGTGGGGAGAAAATAGGAAATGTGGAGGAGGAGAGAACAGAGGAGGAGAGATGAGGGTGCAGGGGAGGGAGAGCCAGGGTAGGGGTAGGGTCTAGGGTTGGGGGAGGGGAGGGAGTAGGATACGGGCCCGGATTAGGGCGAGGGTGGGGAGAAATGGGAAATGTGGAGGAGGAGAGAACAGAGAAGGAGAGGGTGCAGGGGAGGGAGAGCAGGGGGAATGTGAGAGGGAGGAGAGGGCAGAGAGGAGGAGAGAACAGAGAAGGAGAGGTGGGAGGGCGCAGGGGAAGGAGAGCAGTGGGAATGTGAGAGAGGGGAGAGGACAGAGAGGAGGAGAGAACAGAGAAGGAGAGGTGGAAGGGTACAGGGGAGGTAGAGTAGAGGTAGGGTCTAGGGTGGAGGGAGGGAGTAGGATACGGGCCCGGATTAGGGCGAGGGTGGGGAGAAAATGGGAAATGTGGAGGAGGAGAGAACAGAGAAGGAGAGGTGGGAGGGTGCAGGGGAAGGAGAGCAGGGGGAATGTGAGAGAGGGGGGAGGACAGAGAGTAGAGGTAGGGTCTAGGGTGGAGGGAGGGAGTAGGATACGGGCCCGGATTAGGGCGAGGGTGGGGGGAAAATGGGAAATGTGGAGGAGGAGAGAACAGAGGAGAGGTGGGAGGGTGCAGGGGAAGGAGAGCAGGGGGAATGTGAGAGAGGGGGGAGGACAGAGAGGCAGAGAAGGAGAGGTGGGAGGGTGCAGGGGAAGGAGAGCAGGGGGAATGTGAGAGAAGGGAGAGCAGGAAGTGGCAGGGATTCAGGAAAATAGGGGAGAAGAGGAGAAGGAGCAGAGGGGGGGAGAATGAGGAGAGAGCAGGAGAAGGGAGGGGGGGGCGGTGGGATGTGGGGGAGGAAAGAGCATGGAAAGAGGGGAGAACAAGAAGGGGGAAGAAGGGAAGAAGCGGGGGAAGGGGGAAAGAGAGGGGGGGGGGAGAAGATCAGACAACTGACTACTCTAAGCATTAACCAGAGCTAACTGGGACATAGTATCTAGCTAATCTACAGCCTAATCTGGCCTATCCTACCCTGCTCTAGTCTGATTTTAGCCTGAACACTAACAGGTCAGCCTTAGGCTGTAGCTAATCTATCGCCTACCTAAGCTGTTCTAAACCAACCGGCAGCCCTCGACCAGTGATGAAGAGCACCGATGCCCCCCGACCCGGCCCCCGCCCACATAAGGCGTGGGAGGGAAGGCCAGGCCGGGACACAGCGGCACCCCCTCACCCCCAGTGAACGCAAGAAAACCTTTCCACCATATGGATCGCCACATGGATTGCCCCAGTGACTTGGCTGAGGAGGAACCTTGTGAGGTCGTTGTGCTAGGGGCCAATCGCTGCGGCCCGGGCGGACCCAGCCCCCACGCGACCCGCCCCCCCAGCCCCCAGCCACCAGCATAGTGACTGAGAGCGTGAGAGCAGGCCACGCGGGGGACGGGCCCACCCAGGCCACAGCAGCGGACCCCCATCTGGGGACTCCCCTCCGAGACAGGCCGAGAGATGCCGGGCTAAACCATGCACAGAGTTTCCGATAATGAAACTCTGTGAATGGTTTATTATGGAAATAAAATGTACAAGAGAACAGAAAATTGAAAATGTAAAAAAGAGTCCAACAGAAGGGATATAAAAATGTAATTTTTAAATTATCCTAAGATCAGGGAAGGGAGTTGAAAATCTAAAAAGTAGAGTCCAAAAAGAAATAGAAAATGCAGTCTTTAAGTGTTCGTAGGTTTAGAGAATACTAGTTAATTAGCTAGGTGACAAAAAGGGGTAACAAGATTGGGAGTTCCATGAGGATGATCTGAGGAATCCATGAGTCCGCGTTGGTGACATGGATTAAGAGGAGGGGAGGGGAGGATAGGAGTCGGAGGTGATGATTAAGAGGAGGGGAGGATAGGAGTTGGAGGTGATGATGAGGCGGCGGGGAAGGGGGGGGGGCTGGTGTACTGCCCTGTAGGCCAGTACCAGTGTCTTGAATTTGATGAGTGCCGAGATGGGAAGCCAGTGAAGGTCCCGGAAGAGGGGAGTGACATGAGAGAATTTGGGTTGGTTGAATACCAGACGGGCTGCAGCGTTGTGAATGAGCTGAAGCGGTCGGAAGTAGCAGAATGACATCGCCACCCCGGAACCATCCCAAAATATAATTTCAACCATCTTGAAATCAGTGTAAAGTGTCCAAAATTCTAAATGTTATTCTTTTCCTTTGTTATTGTCATTTATAGTGCTTTTTTGCATCAAAAACACACAGTTTGATTAGGAAATGATTATATCTTTTTTAAATATGTGCTGATGTGATCTGATCCAAAAAAAATAGCTCAATTTGTAACTTGAGTTACTTGACAAAGTAACTGGTATAATATTACTGATATCCTATAAGTATTAAGTTATATTACTGAGTTACTGCTAAAAGTAATATATTACATGTAATATGTTACTTTTGTAATGAGTTACCCCCAACACTGCTTCTGGGGTAAATCATGTAACATTACATCTGAATCATGTATCGCAGACGATCGTTCTTTCGCCGTCGTCTGGTCAGAGGCACGGTTGGATAAAATGATAAGATGTTAATATAACTTCATATAAAGATGTTAATGTCGGATGAACGCGAAATGGAGCTGACCAACCCTGGAGCCCAATGGATGTTGAGGTAGGTACAGAGAAGAGGAAAAACACCCTGCTAGCAGCCTTCAAATCTCTGAAAGCTGTAGGGTTATATTTATTTAAATGTGGTGATATCTGTAACAATTCGGCACATACACCATGCAGCATGTATTTCGATATAATTTCAAACTTTAAGAATGGTTCCTTCCTTGTTTATTTATTCCTACAGTAGTCTCGGTTCCCAGACATGTGTTTCCCCCTGGTTTAAGCAGTGAAAGTTTTAACTTTTATTGTATATTTAAGTGCTGCTTGGTGGATTATCTACCGGTATATGCCGAATTTACCAGGAGACCTAAACAATAGGTGCAAAATCGTAAGCTATGTTCCATCGATGAATTATGTTTACCAATAATCAGTGACACATTAAATTGCCAGATTTTTTTTATGGAGCTTGGCGCAATAGACCCTTTTACAGTTTGTAAACAGTGATGACGTATTTGGTGGGCGGAGCCGAACTCGTTGCAGAAAGTTACAACTAGCGGTTCAGCTGTCATAAAAATATGGAAGATCCCGACGCCTCCTCCACATATTTTAAAGCTTTGCCAGCAGACAGGTTACCTGACACAAATAAGGTAACTCTTTCAATGGGGTGAGGTTTCCTGACCCGTACTCACTGTCAGGATGGGTCTAGGATCCAAACATCGCCAAAGTTGCAGTGCCGGACATCGTCATATTCCTAGTGGGAATGTCCAGCATCTATACGCATACAGTATGGCACAAGACGTCTTTCCTGTATTCCGGGGATCTCTCTCATGACGGCTTGAGTTCCGCTGAGGTTTGCATACCGCGGTGCGTGCGCAACTAACCCTGTGACGTCCACCGTAAAAGGGTCTATAACCTCTCCATGCAAGACAAGGGCATATCGTTGTTAAATGCACCTGTCTGTTCAATAAGACAGAGGAGCAAAACAAACATCCCAGCACCTTCAGAACTCCAAACACATTTTTTGAAACGTAATGATCTGTAACTTAACGTTATAATAGAGCACAAAATAGGCATGTGTTGTCCAGCCACGGTGGCTTGGCATGCTAGCCCCGGTCCCGGCTGGTCCTCTAAAATTGAAAATTCAAATTTGCATTATTAGATAAACTGACCTCATAAAAGGAATCTACTACAATGTCTTTGTCTACTACACATTTTAAAAGTTCTTAAAGTGCCATATTAGTATTTGTATAGCAAAAACTATCAGCATTAGCCAACATCAACTAATGCTAATTTAGCATTAGCTGAATGTAATAAACAGGCGGGCGCTTGTCGATGGCATCACACACCAGCCCAAAGCCCGCAGCTGCCGCTGATTGGTTCAACCGGAGCAGAGTCGACGGTTTCAGCCGCTCTGCTAACGGCAGCGTGATATCAAGATGGATTCAGCACATGATCTCGTCAAGAGATCTCGCAGAGAGAATCCAGTTGGCTTGCAAGGTTAACAAGTACAGTATGTGATGAAGGGAAATTCAAACATACGTCTTCGTAACATTTGGAAGATGAAGGCCTGGCCTGCTTGAACTCTCATTAGGTATTTAAAGCCCCTCTTTACCGTTCTGCATCTTCTCCACGTCCATCTCGGTTTTGCACACTCTGCCTCCAAGGGACGACAGTCCATAGTCTTGAACTGGAAGCACAGAGATTAATCACACCAAAGGTATCATTTTACCAAAAGTATTCATTTTATAATTATATGAAAGAGACAAAAGCAGAACATCTTGTGTACTGTAGCTGGAACCAGGATTTTTTTTTTGTATTTTTACTTGATAAATGACTAACAGTTAATCGATTATCAGAATTACCGGTACTATTAATCACCGAATAGTTTCCGCAGTCAGCACTCATAAATATGACACGAAACATAACAAAATGATGTACCGGTTTTAGGACCCCTCAGTATTTTGTTTTTTTTGCTCAGCATTGTAAATCTCCATGTCACTGTCTGGCTGAGTATGATCATACAATTTATATCCACTTTGACAAGCATCACAGGTATCCTATTTGCTAAAGCTGTGACAGGGGGGGCCTCTGACAGGCCAAAACTCATTGTCTTTCATACTCCTGTCATCTTTCAAAGAAAACTTCAAACCCCACCTTTTCACTGTTGCTTTTGACCTATAAACTTTTTTCTCTCTCTCATCTATTTTAATATTTTCTCTCTTTATTAAAGTTGCTTTATCCTGTGTTTGTAAAGTGTCAAAAGTTTGAGCACGGCCAAAAACAACAGTGAAGCGCTATATAATATAAATGTACATTACATGTAAATGTAGTGTACATCATTACATTACTAAACATACTAATGAGTATTAATGTTCTATACTCATATTCTAATTTCTTATATTTCTATTCTTATACTTATTAAACAATTACAATAATTACTCTGATTAATAACACTAACAATAATAATAATAAAACAATAATAACAATAATAATGATTGTATTATTAGTAAACTGTTATAGTAGTAGTAGTAGTAGTAGCAGTAGCAGCAGCAGCTTATTATTATTAATACTTTATTATTCAGAGACTAATTGTTGTAAGTATTGCACAATAATTAATCGAAATCTGGTTTCAAACGGCAAAAAAAGCCAAAATTCCACGTGGTTGTACCGGCCAAATTCAGTTTAAAAATGTTTAAAGTCCCTGGAAACCAGAAATATTTTTTTATTATTTAGCATTTTGAGTTCATCACATCACAGGAACCTATGTTAATAAGCCACCAGCCAAATTTGAACGATGATGAACGTCGCAAAGTATATAAATTTAGGTTTGACAGTCATTGCAAATGTCATGAGAATCAATTAGATTTTAGAGTGTATTTTCTCCCACGGACTGTGTGGGCATGTCCCACACAGTCCTCTCTCTCGGAGACCTGCTGGAGGAGACCTGCTCGGAGGAGACCTCTCTCTCCGTTAACGGAGAAAGAGAGAGAAGGAAAGAGAGGAGTGTGTGTGTTCGCGCGTTGCTTGGCGCATAGCACAGACAGAGAGGGTTTACAGAGAGGAAGAGATCTCTGCCACTGCGCTACTGTGTGTGTGTGTAAGTGTGTGCGCGCGTGCATGCGTGTGTGTGATTCGATTAAATCTTTTGACGTGATAAGATCATGCATTTTAGCACCGCGCGCACCGCTCTCTTCAATGAGGAAATGGAAATCCAGACCTTGTAGAAAAGTGTCGATTTTTGGGGTTAGGGTTGAAAGTAATGTCAATTAATTTCTGAGGCACACAATTACTCACATAAGACCCTAAATGTAATAGTTAGGTTTTTGTGGATTTTGGTTTCCAGGGACTTTAAGGTCATCGTTTTTATTTGCAAAATGACAGGCTATGCTGCATGAAACATATTAATACGAAAAAAATTGCGCTGCTTGGTGGACCATTTGCACGCCGAATTTACTAGAAGGCCCGGATAACTTAATTGACTTACTTGCACATCCATGCCGTCTGTAGTGTAACCACATGCAGCCGAGACATTTATATATCCCAGTGTTTGCGGAGATTTCAGCCTCCGCACGTACCGCGGCCGCCGGCTCTAAAGTCATGTTGGCTCGCGTAATGCAATGCAACGACTGTCTGGATTGTGAGCCAACTTACTGCTTGATAAAAAATAAATAAAAAGAAGAAGTGAAAAATATATGCTGCTACTGTCGTGTAAATCTATATATTACTGTCAGGTCATCACAGCAAATTGGAATTTTGATGTCATCACTTCCTAGTAGTGAGCTGGATTCAGCGTTGAGACTCATTCATCATTGGACAATAAAATGTCAATCTTACCGATCTATCCAATCAACAACCAATTAGGTTGAATAAATGAATTGATTGGTAGTGATTGGTGAGGGCTGTTGAGGCTTCACTGTTCCCTGTGAATTGCATGTGTTTTTCAACTAGTGTTAATTTTGTCTGCTATTTTTAAATTTGGTCTTAGTCCCATGTTAAATGTCCTTGTTAGTCTTTAATAATGTCTT
Organism: Poromitra crassiceps; assembly: GCF_964638095.1. Lineage (NCBI taxonomy): Eukaryota > Metazoa > Chordata > Actinopteri > Beryciformes > Melamphaidae > Poromitra > Poromitra crassiceps. The sequence continues at coordinate 19,672,143 of NC_139635.1, forward strand.
GGTTTTTACCCCACCTCCTCCCCTGACCACCACCACCGTCATGACTCCTGATTGAAGAATTCCCTATGGGGGATTTCCTATCCTATTCTTCACTGACGACGCCCTCTCACCATCTCAGGAGAGCGTCATCATATCATGGAGTCATACGCCAAAATTAATTTGTTGCATCATTAAAGCTTGTTAAACTTTCTACTAGTCTCTCATGATTGAATCATAGTCAACCTCATCCCGTTTTTATTTAGTCAAGTTCTAGTCGACTAAAAGTTTGAGCATTTTAGTCTCAGCTTAGTCAAATAAAACCACAAGTATTTTAGTCTAGTTTTAGTCAACGGAAACTGTTCACATTTTAGTCTAGTTTTAGTCTATGAAAACTGTTGAATCTGCTGATGCGCTTGCACTAGTAATGGTAATTCGAAGCAATGTTGGCAACTTGTTCCCAGGGAAAGTAGCTAATGCTGACTCTGTCCACCCGGGCCAGTGTTGGCGTACGGCGGTAGCAACGAGAAGCGGACCGTATTGACAGTCCCTGCTCAGCCCGCAGCTGAGGGGAGAATGGAGGGAGGCTGGCTGCGCTGTGTGGAAAGCGCTCAGACCTCTCTGGATATAACGTAGACAAGCAAGTAGCTGTACATTTTGGGAACACAATGCCTCATACACATATAGATAAGACCCTTAGCTAAGACTGGGCGGGTTCTGTTGCAACTACTGTAAATGTTTTTAAGACAGCTACATGTCAGCTACATCTATGATGCTGCAGCACAGGAACCTGAACTGCTGCGCCTGCATTGAGGGGGGAAACAGTTTATAATTAGTGTTGATTTTGGAATCTATTTTTAAATTTAGTCATAGTCGTAGTCCTGTGTCAAATGTCCTTGTTAGTTTTTATCATAGTCAACCTCATCCTCTTTTTGTTTAGTCAAGTTTTAGTCGACTAAAAGTTTGAGTATTTTAGTCTCGTCTTAGTCAATGAAACTAAAAGTCTGAACATTTTAGTCTCGTCTTAGTCTTGGGGAAAAAGGTAGTCGACTAACATTTTTCGTCATAGTTTTCGTCGACGAAATTAACAATATTTTCAACCAATCATAGATTAGCATGAGATAAATGACCAAGGAAATTAAACGCCCTCAGGGGTAATGTTATTCTATATTACCCCTGAGGGCACGAGAGACAGTGGGGGACAGTGCCAGTGGGGCACAGACTGTCTGTCTCTCCCTATCTATCTGCCTCGGTCTCTCGCGCAAATGTGGGACATCGTCTCAGTTTGTGAGACGCGTGAAAAGTCATGAAAATGCTGTGCAGTCCCGCACAAAGCGGGACATCTGGTCACCCTACACAGCGGTGATGAAGTGACATCATTAGCAACAAGTATCTGATGTCGTCACCACGGGACATGACGGGCGGTGTCTGTCAGTGTGTCCGTCAGTCAGTCAGTCACATTTTGTGTCACGAATTGCCTATGTGGGTGGTGTCTGTCACGATGTGTGTCACGTCACGAAAGTGATGGAAGTGCCATCATCAGTGATGGCATAGGCTGCAGTCTCACAGATGTCAAGTCTCCAGAGTCTCATCAATAGAATTGCCTATGTGGACGGGCGGTGTCTGTTTGTCAGTCGCGTTTTGTGTCACGAAAGTGACATCATAAGTGATGTCATAGCCCTAGAAATCGAGCGCTCGTAGCGCGCTAGATTACTAGAACAATATAGTTCCTCCAGGTACTGCAGTAGTATCTAAGTGAGTAGCTGTGATGTGGTGTTCCCCGGGGCGTCTCACCTGAGTTCAGCCTCTCCAGATCCTTCGCGTTCTTCTTCTGCAGCTGCAGCATAGTGTTAGCGTTCTTCTTCTGCAGCTGCAGCATAGTGTTAGTGGTGTTCAGCACCGCTGTGAGAGCTGCTGCCTTGTTCTTCAGCTCCTCCACCTCCCTCTCTGTGTTGTTCGCTCTGTCTCCGAGGGACACTACAGAGTCTTGAGCTGGAAGCACAGTAACCTACACATAGTCTACAGAGTATTTGTAACTCCGCCTACAGAGAGTCTACAGAGTATTTGTAACTCTGCCTACAGAGAGTCTACAGAGTATTTGTAACTCCGCCTACAGAGAGTCTACAGAGTATTTGTAACTCCGCCTACAGAGAGTCTACAGAGTATTTGTAACTCCGCCTACAGAGAGTCTACAGAGTATTTGTAACTCCGCCTACAGAGAGTCTACAGAGCATTTTTAACTCCGCCTACAGAGAGTCTACAGAGCATTTTTAACTCCGCCTACAGAGAGTCTACAGAGCATTTTTAACTCCGCCTACAGAGAGTCTACAGAGTATTTGTAACTCCGCCTACAGAGAGTCTACAGAGCATTTTTAACTCTGCCTACAGAGAGTCTACAGAGTATTTGTAACTCTGCCTACAGAGAGTCTACAGAGTATTTGTAACTCCGCCTACAGAGAGTTTACAGAGTATTTGTAACTCCGCCTACAGAGAGTCTACAGAGTATTTGTAACTCCGCCTACAGAGAGTCTACAGAGCATTTTTAACTCCGCCTACAGAGAGTCTACAGAGTATTTGGAACTCCGCCTACAGTCTACAGAGCATTTTTAACTCCGCCTACAGAGAGTCTACAGAGTATTTGTAACTCTGCCTACAGAGAGTCTACAGAGTATTTGTAACTCCGCCTACAGAGAGTCTAGAGAGTCTACAGAGTATTTGTAACTCCGCCTACAGAGAGTCTACAGAGTATTTGTAACTCTGCCTACAGAGAGTCTACAGAGTATTTGTAACTGCCTACAGAGAGTCTACAGAGTATTTGTAACATTTCAACAACTTAGTTGAGAAACAAACAAAATATCCTCACATGGGAGCTCTCACAGTGTGCCAATATTTTGTTTCTTCACCTTCAGTTAGATTTTTGATCCAGCAGCTGAAAAAGTATTTTTGGATGTGAACCCTGAACAACTTATTAGTTAACATGCAACAACTCAACGGTTTAACAAATTACATGCAACTATAGTGACAATTTATGAACATACCTACATATTCATGCGCAGCGGCAAGGGGGCGCTAGGGGGAATGAGCCAAGCCCCCCCTAAGCCCCCCCTGGAAATTTCTTTGTAGACAAACAAAAACTTAATTTATAACAACTAAACTAGGCTAATGCACACATATTCTGAAGTTTATTCTAAAAATATAAATTAATAAAATAAATAATCCACTGATCAATGTATTGGTGCTCTGTTCATCCATAGTAGGAGTGAGAATTCCCAGCCTCAGTGGTACACTTGAACACAGCACCTGCACGCATGCACAGACACAGCACTGAGCGGACTCGGAGACAAAATTGGAAGAGAAGACAGAAAGAAGATTGTTTTGATAGTTGACGATGCATCTGACCTGACGCAGGTAAATGTGCTTTTGTTTTTGCAAAGAGTGAATGAACCACACACTCAACATCTCATTTGATATGAATAAAAGATGCATAGACATTATTTTCGTTTTCTGACACGGGGATCAGACAGTGTGTGACCGCGGGGAAAGGAGTCTGACTGCCACCGTGCCGAATGCCAGGTAGAGAACGAGTGTCTGTTGGCCGCACTGCGCGCAGCTGACACACCTGGGGCCGGTTGCACCAACTGGTCTTACACTGGTCTTAAGCTAAGTTGGTCGTAACTTTACGACCTAACAGCTACGCCGGTTGCACCAAGACGACTTAAGCCTTATTTTCACTAAGACCAGGCGTAACTCCTACGCCTCGTCAGGAGGAGGCGTAGCAGAGATCTCCGCGGAGACCTTTTTGACCGTCATCGTCGTAACACCGCCAGTTCACCGTCTTTGAAAGCACGACGTTAGATTATAACTAACTAGTTGTGTGGCTTAGCCTTCCCAAATGTTGCCGTTACTTTTTTAGAATGTAATACATAGAATTGGGAACGTTACATTCAATTTCATTCAGACTCCCTGACACTAATCGCCGCCGCCATTTTCCCCCGGGGCTTCCACAGGAGGAGGGGGGTGGGAGGAGGGAGGGTGTAGTGACGCACATACAGTAGTGGGTGACGGCGCGAGGCACATGTGGGCCAATCAGAGGGCATTCCCCGACAATTCACATGAACGCGCATTGCTACGACCAGCGTAGTTAAGACCAGAGTAAGCCGTGTTGGTGCAACAGGCGTAAATCCATGGTCTTAACTAAGACCGACGTAGGAGTTACGACCAGGCATAGTTAAGACCAGTTGGTGCACCCGGCCCCTGATATGCGTGAGCCCCACTCAGCTGATTAGGACTCCGAACAGCCGGGACCAATTAACGGGCAGCGGGACAGAGGGAACATAGGGGTGGGACAAAATACTCCACGATTCCTACCCCTAGAGAAGACCTATAGAAAAATCTGCTAGACCGGCATCCAGTCCAATTGCCTATTAACAGCTTGAATCTGTCAGACTTGGATTTAATTGTGACAAACTGGGTCTCTGCTAAAAGACGATGTGTAGGCTGGCTATAGACTAATTCACACCACGCCATGTTTCTAGACGCTTTTTGGAGAGCTGATCGGCTTGGGAACTAAAGCAACAAATATGCTATGTTAGACGTTCTTCCGACAATAACTATAGGCTTTTCTTAGAGGGGTAACTTGATGTGGAGTCGGCCTGGAAATTAACTGGGTGTAATTGTTTGCTTCATTTTAGCCTATAGGCCTACTTTACCATCCAGTCGCCGTTTCGGTATCAAAATGCCTGTTGTCCAGCTCAGTCACTATACAGTCTTGTCACTGGTGTGGTTGTTATATGTGCAGTCTATATGAATGGTTCTATTTCTTTTTACTCTGGCACAGACTATTGATGAATGGATGGGCCTGTGTATGTGGCACTGTTTATTTACGTATATGCAGTGATTAGCCTAATTTGTCTCTAAAATATAGCACATTTTAAATCTTTTGTGTAACTTGTGAATATAAACTCTTGATTTACCATCTAAATGTGTGTGCTGCATATACTGTAGCCGTGTGTAACTGGACTCATCAGTCTCAACATACAGTGTGGCATAGGGCTAAATACACAGTCAGTCTTCAGCTCATTGAAGCACATGCATAATGTTGGGTTGGGGATTTGGCTCTCAATGGAAAAGCAGTGGGCCCTCCTTGTCTAACAGTAGAGCCTAATTCACACCCTATCATATTATTATTATTATTATTATTATTATTTCTTATATTAGTGGTTCTCAACCTTTTTACACAAGTACCTGAGAAATGACCACCATATGAATGTATGAGAGGGAGGGGGCCCCGCGTACCACCAGTGGTACCTGTACCACAGGTTGAGAACCACTGTCTATTTATGTAGAAAAAGTTAGCCCCTGATGTAAATAATTAAGCCCCCCCTTAGCTCCCCCAGCCACAATTGTCTGGAGCCGCTACTGTACATATTACACTCTGTGTGGAATGGCAAGCAAACAATATGTTGAATCTCAACTAATAAGTTGTTAAAACATCTACAGACAAAGCAAAGCAGTTGAATTGTTGAATGTCAACCAATAAGCTTGAAATGTTACAAATACTCCGTAGACTCTCTGTAGGCAGATATCCAAATTAGGCTAGTAGGCTACCTATATCTTCATCATTTAGTTAGTGGAGACAAGATGACCAACTCAAAACTACTGAAAACCCAGATCGGCAGAGGATGGAGTAGCAACCAGGATTGAGAAATCAAGTGAGCACTAATGGGGGATAAAATGGGATAAAAAAATCGGGGGGGGGGGGGGGGGGGAAGGAAAAAAAAAAAACTACTGAAAACCAACATCTTGAAATCCACACAATAGGTGTAAGCAAGTACTACTAGCTGTCATGTGCTGTTCTCTGGGGCGTCCCACCTGCGCTCTCCCTCTCCAGATCCTTCACCTTCTTCTCCTGCAGCTGCAGCTTGGTGTTAGCGGTGTTCAGCTCCACTGTGAGGGCTGATGCCGTGTTCCTCAGCGTCTCCACGTCCCTCTCAGTGTTGTTCACTCTGTCTCTGAGGGACGACACTGCAGAGTCTTGAGCTGGAAGAACACAGACAAATCACACCAACACTTTTATAGATGTGGTTGTTGTTGTTGTCGTCTTCCAGTGTGGCTGAAAACATCCTCAACTTAAAGCAGACGGTAACAAGTCAAGTCCACATTTACTGCGTAGGCTATACAGAGTTCCTACACATGTATGGAAATCTCCGGGTAAGTGTGGAAAACTAATTGTGTATTTTCCAGGTATTCCAGGTAGGCACGTCCAGCTGGGAGGAGGCCACGGGGCAGACCGAGGACCAGGTGGAGTGATTACTTCTCCACACTGGTCTGGGAATGAATGCCTTGGGATCTGCCAGTCAGAGCTGGTTAATGTGGCCAGGGAAAGGTACGTACAGTAGGTATGTACTAGGATGGATTGGCGACGACCGACGTCTTACTGGACGGGATCAACTGACGTCACGCTTGGGCTTGACAGACGTCACGGGCTGATCAGGTAACGTGAATATGGCGGCCTTCCTGATTGAAATTTGGTTGAAACCTCACTATGGAAATAATGTGAGTATGCACATCTCATAAATATTCTTATAGTATGTGACAGCCCCTTGGTCCTTCAGACCAGTGGTCTGTTGAGTTGCTGGGCTGAGGAGAAGGCTGATTGAGATCTTGTGCACCTGTGTGGGTGTGACTGCTCACCCTACTTAACTGGGGTTTGAGCAGTCACTCTCTCTCCCCTCTCTGCCCTGTTTGGTTGGTTTGTCTGACTTGGTTTGGTATGTTTGATTTGAACTTTTTTCACACATCCACACATTACTGACTTACTGATTGCACATTTTTATTTAAATAAATTCAATTCTATTTACCTTTACATCATGTGTGGTCTCCATATTTGTCATAACTTGAGTCAGGTTGTGACAAGTAGTATAACATGTAGTGAGGTCTCTAGACCATATTTCAAGCAGAAGGCCATTCGTGCATAATCTAATCCGATCACCCCTGACGTCAGTCAAGTTCTAGTATGACGTGGTCAGTCAAAGTCTTAGTATGACGTCCGTAATGACGTCAGATATGACGTCAGTTAATTCTCATATATATAGCAAGGGTTCTACGTCACCTCTCTCTCTCTGGCCGATCATAACAGCAGCTAGCTTCACGGCAGTCCATCTCCCCTGAAGCCGTCCTCCGAAGCATTGTTTGCACCATATCTGGAGACCGAATCAGCACCCTCAAGCCTTCTCTACCCGTGGAAATTCCCCGCAGATATTCCCCGCAGATCTCTCAACGCTTCCCACTCCATTCCTGGCATGTCGAGTTCCGAGCCAGAGCAGTCCATGGACAGCGACGACAGCTTAGCCAACGAGACCCTGTTCCGGATCGGCCACGGCGCGTACTTGCCTTCCGAGACGTCTGACGAAGACGTTGGCGAAGTGGCCGGACCACAGGCCGCCAACGCAGCCACGATGAAAAGGCCCGGCGCGCGTTCCCGTGGCACGGGGCGCGCAACTGCGACGGCCCGTGGAAGGAGAGCAGAAGACGAAGCGTCGCGTGCGCCCGGACGCCCAAGAACGCGTGTGAGCGTGCCGGAGGGGGAGGCCGCTCGGCGTGGACGTGCGAGAGGCCGCGGACGAAGATCAGCAGAGGCAGCCGCCCCGAGAGCGGGGAGACGCCGGGGAAATGCAGGCCGCGGGGCCGCCGCGAGACGCCATGTCCTTCCTGGTCGCACTGACGTCCAGGCCGCCGCCCCGGAAGCGGAAACGGCCCCATTCGTAGCTCCGCCGAGCCGACAGGGGTCGTCAAGAGCCATCCTGCTGTCCCTGCTAGATGCTAGCAGATCAGTAGATGCTCGTCTGAGGGCCCTGGAAACCCCCCCCCCCCCATTCCCCCCACGTTCGCCGCAGCCCAGCTGGCGCAGCAGCCGATCCTGCCCCGCAGCAAGCCGACGTGCTCCCCACCACCACCACCCAACCCGCCCAGATGAACACCCTGGCGTCCGCCACGCCCGCCATCCCATTTGGTATGCCTTTTGTTTCTCCCTGTGCCAATGTTTCCCCCAGGCTGAGGTCCCAGATTTTGCAGGGCAGAGACATTAATTTAGTTAGCATACTCCTGCCATCCCCCGAGTGTAAAAGGAAGGCTACGGGTGACCCAGATGCCCCTGTCTATTTAAAGTCGTCCGACCCCCGCCTGCCCAAAGACCTTTCCTTATGTGACTTCCTGAACACGTTTGGCGTTTACCGCGACGTGATTTGCGAAGTGTACCCAGAGCGCCGCCATGAGCTAGACAAATATCTAGCGCTAATAGGGGACCTCTACTCCAACCACGGTAAACTATTCTACCAATATCATAAAGCATTTTCCGCTAAAGCCGCCCTGATGATCACTACGCGGCTTAACTGGTCCATCATGGACATGCAGATCTTCACGTCGCTGGTTAGCGGGCGGCCGGCGAACACCTGCTACTCGTGCGGCGAACCGGGGCACTCCGCACAATTCTGCCCAAAGGCGGCCTTTCAGTCCGGCGCCGCCCCCCACCCCCGCCCCCTCCTGGGCGCCCGACACCAGCGGGTCCTCCCAGGTGCATGCCCATACCCCCGACTCCCTTTCCAGATATTTCAATGAAAACGTGTGCACATATCCCAAATGTAATTTCCTGCACGCATGTAGCACCTGCGGGGACGCCCACCCCCGCTCCCGCTGCCCGCAAAAGGACCCGCCCCCCACCAAACAAGAAATATTGATTTACATTGCTTTGAAAACACCACATGTACTGTAGGTGTCCCTTGTGTTTTGATTAAATAAAGCGAGTTGATTGACATTTTACCTGGTCTGTGATCCGATCATCCTATCATTAAATGCCCACTAATAACAATAGTAATAACACAACTAAGAGAGAAAAAACGGAAAAAAAACATACATGTTAAAAGCCGACAACCTCTGGGGGGAAGATCCGGATCCGGATTCGGATTCCGGACCCCTCATCGTACAATTCGGTTCACCATACAAAGTCACCCAAGTCCAACGCCAAGTCAAGTCACCCAGGCCAAGTTGGGAACCCCTAAGTCACTAAGTCACCAACCCCTAAGTCAGGGGGAAGATCCGGATCGCCATACAAACCCCTAAGTCATCCAAGTCCAGCGCCAAGTCAAGTCACTAAGTCACCCAGGCCAAGTCGGGAACCCCTAAGTCACTAAGTCACCCAGGCCAAGGCGGGAACCCCTAAGCCACTAAGTCACCAACCCCTAAGTCATCCAAGTCCAGCGCCAAGTCGGAATATCACTAAGTCACCCAGGCCAAGTCGGGAACCCCTAAGTCACTAAGTCACCAACCCCTAAGTCATCCAAGTCCAGCGCCAAGTTGGGAAGTCACTAAGTCACCCAGGCCAAGTTGGGAACCCCTAAGTCACTAAGTCACCAACCCCAAGTCGGGAACCCCTAAGTCACTAAGTCACCCAGGCCAAGTCGGGAACCCCTAAGCCACTAAGTCACCAACCCCTAAGTCATCCAAGTCCAGCGCCAAGTCGGGATATCACTAAGTCACCCAGGCCAAGTCGGGAACCCCTAAGTCACTAAGTCACCAACCCCTAAGTCATCCAAGTCCAGCGCCAAGTTGGGAAGTCACTAAGTCACCCAGGCCAAGTTGGGAACCCCTAAGTCACTAAGTCACCAACCCCTAAGTCATCCAAGTCCAGCGCCAAGTTGGGATATCACTAAGTCACCCAGACCAAGTCGGGAACCCCTAAGTCACTAAGTCACCAACCCCTAAGTCATCCAAGTCCAGCGCCCAGTCGGGAAATCACTGTCACCCAGGCCAAGTTGGGAACCCCTAAGTCACCAACCCCTAAGTCATCCAGCACCTCAAGCGGACGCTCCCACTGGTCTTCATCCGCTCTCCAGCTACACCCGCCCGGAGCAGGCGGCCATACCGTGGCCCAAAGAACCCTCCTTCCTCAATCGGCGAGCATGGCAACAAACAGTGTCCCGGGCTCCGTGCCAAAATGTCTCGTTGGTGGTGGCTCCCCGAAAAGCACAGCGCCCAGTAGGCGCAGTTAATCTCCTGGATCATTTTTGGGGGAGAGAGAGAGTCGAGAGAGAGAGTCAGGGTCAGTCAGAAGGCCAAGTCGTGCGGCGCGCAAGGCCCGACCGAGCTGGGAAGCGCCAGCCGCAACGCAAGTAGGGGGATCAAGATCGAAGGCCCGACCGAGTTGGGAAGCGCCAGCCGCAAGTAGCCATAAGTCGTTAACACATTCACTGCCAGACGTTTTTTTTTTACTGTAGTTAGCTTCTGCCAGAGGGTTTTTTTGAGGATTCTGGCTCATCTTTCAAGACCCGAGGATTCTTTTCTGCTAAGATTTTGTGAACACACAATATATCAAAAGAACTAATAGAATGTGTGCTTTCTCTGTCTAAAAGAGTTAGTTTGTAGAGTTAGTAGTTATGTAAGCATTAGCAGTTGAATACAGCATGGTTTCAGCGTCAGAAAAATTATTCAGAGATAAACGGCTTTTTGTGAAATTCGATAGAACAGTCACTTTAACCATTTATTTTTGGCATCAGTAAGAGTCAGACATCTAAACAATAGTTTTGAACAGTAATTTCCTCCATAACAGCAGGAAACCCCCCTCTGCTTCCAACTCCTCCCTCCGTGTGTGTTCTCCTCCTGCCTCCCTGGCTCTCCAGCGGGCGTGTCACAACGAAGTTGCTGCTGCCTGGCTGCTGCCTGTTTGCGCGGCCGCTGTTTGAGGAAGTCTGGGTGGACTCGCTCGTTTCGTGGAGTTTTGGTTGAGAGCTTTGATGCGATTCTGGTCATATTTATGCTGCGTGTTTCAAAGTGTGCATCCAATCTATTCTTGGAACCCCCCACCGTTGCCACCGCTGTGCATCAGCGCGAAAGTGAAAGCGTTTTCGCCATCAATTTTACAGTATGAGAACGGCTTCCTCGCGCTTTTCCCTCCAGTTTTGGGTCGCCTCTTTCTACTGTGGAGAGACATGTCGACACTCAGTGGGTCGGTAAAATAGATTATACACATTCAATACCTCCAATTCTGGTGTAGGAGACGTAAAAGGGTTAGATCAACGTCCCACCGTCAAAAAAAAAAAATCGATTCTGAAAACGTGTTAACACGTCCTTGGCAGTCAACAGCTGGATTCTGAAAACGTGTTAACACGTCCTTGGCAGTGAACGTGTTAAAAAGGTTGAAGGCCAGAAAAGTACAATAAATTACTAATGTACCAAGATCGAAGGCCCGACCGAGTTGGGAGCGCCAGCCGCTAATAGCTGTAAGTCGCTAAAAGGTCGAAGGCCAGAAAAGTACCATCAACTACCGGTGCCCGCAGATCTCAATTAACCTCCGGTAATCAGATCTTCCTTTTGGGGGATCTCCTAGCCTATGCAGATGCCCTCCTCTTGCCTCAAGAGCAGCGCCACTGGCTAATGGAGTCATGCGCCAAAGTATTTGCCATGCATGCCGATTGCTAAATAAAGTTTGTTAAATCCTACCAACTGGCCTCTCATGATTGAAGTGAGGTCTCTAGACCATATTTCAAGCAGAAGGCCATTCGTGCATAATCTAATCCGATCACCCCTGACGTCAGTCAAGTTCTAGTATGACGTGGTCAGTCAAAGTCTTAGTATGACGTCCGTAATGACGTCAGATATGACGTCAGTTAATTCTCATATATATAGCAAGGGTTCTACGTCACCTCTCTCTCTCTGGCCGATCATAACAGCAGCTAGCTTCACGGCAGTCCATCTCCCCTGAAGCCGTCCTCCGAAGCGTTGTTTTGCCCGACCCACCTCCCCAGTCCGCCACCGAGTCGTGACTCCTGATCCCCCACGGGGGGGGGGGGGGGGATCTCCTAGCCTAAGCAGATGCCCTCCTCTTGCCTCAAGAGCAGCGCCACTGGCTAATGGAGTCATGCGCCAAAGTATTTGCCATGCATGCCGATTGCTAAATAAAGTTTGTTAAATCCTACCAACTGGCCTCTCATGATTGAAATTACATTATAATTATACTTTCATATTAAGCCTATAGATATAAAACAGGGCTTGACAAGTATTTACTTCTTCCTAATCCTTTTCGTGCATGATATACAAATGTAAATTGCTTGAGAATTTGCTGTATGCTGTAAATTCTAATTTAATATTCTTGCTTGGCATTCTCTTGCAATACATTTCTTTATCTGTCTTTTGTTTTTTCACCATGTTCGAAATAAAACAAATCTAAATCTAAAATGTGTTACATTTGAACAACCTATTAGTTGACATTCAACTGTTGTGTGGTGGTCTGGGAGAACTATTCACATGCCGCTGCTACACATTGCTGTAGGTTGGAAACGAGTTTTGCAGGCATGTTGAGATTTGATTACAGATTTAGTTAGTTACTTTCTCGTTAAAACATGGTGATGAATAATTATTTTCATAATCATCTTCATCGTCATAAAATTGTGCGTTGGACGGTGCTAGTCACGATTTTGCGGGCGGTGTTACTGTAGTCACGTTTTGTGATACAGCAGTTAACTAGCATGAGTTGTGCCAAACAAACGTTAATATCTCAAAAACTATACATCACATCGCTTATATTTTGACATTCTCAGTGAGAGCAGAAGTAGCTCAAGTGTCTGATGTACAATATATGCACGCTGTGTTAATGTTGTGTGAACTGTCGCAATTTTTTAAATGAAATGATTTAGTAAAAAGCACAGCCTGCTAGCGCGACACACTCAAGGCTGGCTCCAGAGGGTCCCATTATAAGCTGCTGTTTGTTTACCAACACTGATCTCTCGTATTGCACAAATCACTGATGTCACTTGTCACATAATATGCAGTCACTGATGTCACACTGTGATGTCCCTGTTGTGACACAAAGCGTGATGCAAATCGTGACATCAGTGATTTGTGACGTGTGAACCGTCGTAATTGTTAAAACTAGAAAACTTGCGCGCTTGATTCCTGTCGCCCGCCCTGCAGCTTGCCCGCTGCGCGGGCTCGCATATGTCGCCCACAGCTCGGCTGCTGCGTGGCCTCGCCTGCTCTTGCATGCGCATGCACAAATCACTGATGATGTCACTTGTGTACACACATAATATGCAGTCACTGATGTCACACTGTGATGTCCCTGAAATCGTGACAGTGATTTGTGAGGCAAATTTACCTTCACAGCAGCCATTTTGAACCTTGAAAACCTTGAAATTGATCAAGTATTGACCAAGATCGCTTCAATTGGCAGCCGTTTTTCCCACATGCCTGGTGCAGTTGAATTGTTAAACTAGTGTAAACAAATAAGCTGTTAAAACATCTACAAAGTGAAACAGTTGAATTGTTAAATATCAACTGATGTCAATAAGCTGTTGAAATGTTACAAATACTCTGTAGGCGGATATCCAAATAAAGTGTTCGCTAATCTTTATCAAGTTCTTGCCGGTACTATAACACTACCACATTGACCTCCCCAATCCCCCCCCAGAGCATCCCACCTGTATTCTCTCTCTCCAGATTCTCCACCTTCTTCTTCTGCAGCTGCAGCTCAGTGTTGGCGGCGTTCACCTCGGCGTTGGTGGCGTTCAGCTCCGCTGTGAGAGCTGCTGTCTCCATCCTCACCTCCTCCACCTCCCTCTTGGTGTTGGTCAGTTTGTGTCTGAGGGACGACACTTCAGAGTCTTGAGCTGGAAGCACAGAGACAAATCACACCAACACTTTTTTTTTTTTGTAACTTTATTTTTAAAGCTTTTGTTGTAGCACAGACTGTTTACATCATGTTCCAACATTTCTCCATATGATTGACAGTTTTACATATGCAAACACCCTGAATAAAAATAAAAACAAAACAAAAACAAAAACAAAAAACAAAAAACAATAATCATTCAGGTCATCTTGATGGGTGTTACAAATCAATTCTTAGTTTTTTACTAGTTAGCTTTGTGTTGTTATGTTATTCGGTTACTTGTTCCAATCAGTTTCAGTGAGAGAGAGAATTATACAGCAAAAGATGGAGAGAAAAAAATAAAATAAAATGGAATGAGACATGTTACATTCGGTGTGAAAATATACATGGACCAAACGTGCACAGGCAAGGCTAAATGGGAATGGAAGCTCCTCCTTCTTTCATATGCGCCAACCATTTGGACCAGAACCCATCAAATTTATCCTTTTTCAGTCTTAAATAGAAGGTCAGTTTTTCCATCTCATATATTTCCTGTACAATTGCTATCCATTCTTTTTTTGTTGGTGGGTCCTGGTTTAGCCATTTTCTTGTTATTGTTTTCTTGCTAGCAACAAGAAGTATTTTGAGGAGGTATTTATCTTGGGGATTTAATTCAATTGGTATATTTCCTAGGTATATGGTGCAAAAACTGTCATCTATTTCAAAGCCTAATATTAATTTGATTTCTGAAATTATTTTTAACCAGTAGTCCTGGATTGCTGGGCATTTCCAAAATATATGATAATGGTCAGCCATTGCATTATTACACATTCTCCAGCAATTACCGGATTCTGGTCCATCGTTCTGTAGATACTTTCTTCTCGGCGTAATAAAAAATCTAATTAAGTTCTTCCATGAAAATTCTCTCCATTGGCCCGAGCTGGAGGTGGAAGAATGTATATCGCATATGTTTAACCATTCGTCCTCTGTTATGGTTATGCCTGCTTCCTTTTCCCATTTAGCCTTTACATATAGAGTAGAGTGATTCCTGGAAAATTGTATGTATGAGTACATTCTTGATACTAGTTTCTTGTGAGCATTACCCTTATATGCATCTATAAAAATACTAACCAGATTCCCTTCAGCTTCCTCATTAATTTTTATATTTCTATTGAAATGAAATCTAAGCTGTAAATATCTATAGAAGTCTTCTTTTTCAAGGTTGTGTTTGTCAATAAAGTATTGGAAGCTCTCCAAATTTATGTTATCTGAAATCATACAGTATGATGTGATGCCCTTCCGAACCCATAGTTGAAACCTCTGATCCATCTGTGCTGGCAAAAAATCCCTGTCATATGCCACCCATTTTAATAGCCGTGCGTGTCTCTCCAATTTTAAGTTTTTGCACATTTTGAACCAAATATTAAGAGGTACCACAGTCCAATTGCTCAATCTATCAAAATACATGGATCGAGCAGACTTCTCGCCTAACAAGGATTGCAGGGGGATATCTAATTGGCCCACTTCTATGTCTTTCCATTTAGCTTCGTATGTGTTGTTACACCAGCAGACCAGATATCGCAGCTGTGCCGCTTTATAGTAATCCTCCAGACATGGAAGAGACATACCTCCTTTTCCTTTTGGTAATTGTAATGTTTTAAAACGTACCCTAGGTTTCTTTCCTCCCCATATGAATCTGGAAATCATTCGGTCCCAATCATTGAATTGTTTCAGTGGTATGTCTACAGGGAGGGACTGAAAGAAGAACAGTAATCGTGGTAGGACGTTCATCTTTATAGCCTCTATTCGGTTATACATATTGAGTGTTATGGGGGCCCATCTTTCTAAATCTGTTTTTATTTCTTTGGTAACAGGGCCATAATTTTCTTCATAGATGTCAGACAACCTTTTTGGTATAGTAACACCAAGATATTTAATAACATTGGCATTCCATTTAAAGTTATATTCTTTACGTAAATTATTCTGCGGAGAGTAGTTATAGGAAAGGATTTGTGTCTTGGGTACGTTTAATTTATATCCTGAATAAAAACCAAACTGTTCCAGGAGAGACATGAGTTTTGGTAGGCTGGAGTCGGGGTCGGTGAGAGTCACGAGTACGTCATCAGCGTACAGGCATATCTTGTGCTCAGTTTCTTTAATTAAGATTCCTCTTATTTCGTTGTCCTCTCTTATTGCCTGAGCAAGTGGCTCTATGAATAATGCAAAGAGGGCGGGGCTTAATGGGCAACCTTGACGACACGCCCTTTCTAGAGAAACTACTCCAGATAGGCTGCCATTTATTTTGATTCGAGCAGTTGGTAGATGGTATAGAGACTTAAGACATCCTATAAATGTATCATTAAAGCCAAAGCGCTGTAGTACCAGGTACAAAAACTCCCACCGCACCGAGTCGAAGGCCTTTTCTGCGTCCAGGCTAATAGCTAATGACTTTGTCTCGCTTTTGCTCATGTTATCGATCAGATACAACGCTCGTCGAACATTATCCTGCGTTTGCCTGTCCTTAACAAATCCTGTTTGGTCTGTATTGACCAAGTCAGGAACCATGTTTTCTATTCTCTTCACCAGGATTGATGCAAATAGCCTGTAGTCTATGTTTAGAACAGAGATGGGTCTGTATGAGCTGCACTCCGTCTTGTCTTTACCCGCCTTTGGAATAACAGATATGATGGCCTGACTCCATGACACTGGGGTCTCTCCCCCTTGAAGAATATAGTTGAAACACTCTAGCAGTATAGGCGTCAGTGAGTCCCTGAATGTCTTGTACCATTCTGCTGGAAAACCGTCTCCTCCTGGTGCCTTACTTGTTTTAAGTCTAGATATGGCACTGTCCACTTCTGCTTTCGTTATTGCTCGAGTTGCCAATTCGTTCTGTTCCTCACCTATTGATGGTAGATCTAATGATTCCAAAAACGTTTTAATGAGTGATGTATCCGCTGCTTCAGGTTGTGAGTATAATTCTTTATAATATTTTTCAAAAGTCTGTTGTATGTCCTCTGGTTTATAACTCAACACCTTGGTCTCAGGGTCCCTGATTTTGAAAATTGACCTTTCCGTCTGCTGTTTACGTAGTTTCCATGCCAACATTTTTTGCGCTCTGGGCCCCGTTTCATAATATCTCTGCTTAATATATTTTAATTTAGTTTCCACTTGGCTGTCCAATTTTGCATTCAATTCGTGTTTTGTTGTTTTTATTTCTTCTAAAATGTGAGAGTCACTTGATTTCACGTGTTCCTGTTCCAGTATTTTTAATTTGTTTGTTAAGTAGGTCACTTGTGCCTGTTTCAGCTTTTTCATTTTAGAGGACCACATTATGACTTTTCCTCTCAGTACCGCTTTCGCAGCATCCCATAGGACACTTGGTGAGATATCCTCTTTGCTGTTGAATTCTAAATACTCCCTGATTTCTTTCTTTATATATTCTACATATAGGCTATCGTTCAGGAGGCTAGTATTAAGCCTCCAGATCGTGTTCTTAGCTTGGACCTCTAAATGCAGCTTCAAATACACTCCTGCATGATCTGACACATCTTTAGCCCCTATCGTACAATCAACAATCCGATGTCTCTCTGAATTAAACAAAAAGAAATAATCAATCCTTGAGTGAACAGCATGGGGGTATGAAAAGAAAGTAAATTGTTTCACTGAAGGATTGAATTCCCTCCATATGTCTGCCAAACCAACCTCTTTAAGCAACTTTTTTACATATAGTGATTCAGAATTAATCCTCTTTGTTGGGTTTGTAGAGTCTAGGACTGGGTTTAGCTGTATATTCCAGTCCCCCCCACAAATAAGAGTGCCGGAAACTTCTGTAGCAATTAGATCAAATATTTTCTTAATCAATAGCTTGTCCTGTCCTGGTGGTCTATAAACGTTAAGCAGTGTTACTTCCTTAGAGTCAAGAATCCCCTGAACCAAGACATACCGTCCCTCTTTATCCGTAATTTGTTTGGAGGACTGGAAATCGACTTTGTTTGAAATCAATATTGCCACTCCCCTTGCATGTCCTTTAGTATAAGAGGAGTGGAATGTGTTTCTAAATCCTAGTTTTTTTAATTTTTCATGCTCAGCCTGAACCAGGTGAGTTTCCTGCCAGAAAATTATATGTTGGTTTTCTCTTTTCATTTTGGCTATTAATTTACCTCTTTTGATTGGACTTTGTAACCCATTAACATTGAGAGTGATTATTCTGTATTCCTGTTGTAACATGTGCTACCAACTATAACTAACACACTTTCACTGTAAACCCAAGAAGACCTTAACTTTCTAACATACCTATATACAGTAATATAACACCTGAACATAAACATTGCTACAGTTGGGGTTCCTTCTTTAAATAAAACCTTGAATGAGAAAGAAAAACATTGTTGGACATCACTCTTAACTTCCAACATTGAGGTCCATTCACTGACCTGCCTCAAAAGTGAGGGATAACCCCTATCTCCTAACTGGGCTAGAGGGCCCTCTGTAGCGTTAACAGCCATGGAGAGTTCCATCCATGTCTCGACCATCATAAATCAAATTTCTTGCGTCTATTTTTTTTTTTTTTTTTTTTTATATTATTAACTATTTTCTGATACCTGAGTCAAAGTGATCTCTTCCCAGATATCGTTCTTCTGCTCCGAGTCCTTCACTGCTCCTTATTTTGATCATCGTCTAAACACTTGCAGCCTTTCTTTGTAGCCCCGTGCCTGGTGACGTCCCCGTTCTGGTTGCCGTTGCCAAGACGACCGTCGAATCCTCTCCAGGAGCGAGTCGGGTTGTTTGATCACCTCCACCTGCAGTCCCCGTGCCGCCAGGTCCGTTGTTGCTTCCTCCACCGTGTCGTATGTCCTTGTCCCATTCTCGTGGAATACTCTCAGTCTGGCTGGGTACAGGGTCTGAAATCGTATGTTTTTTTCCTTCAGGACCCTCCGTGCCTGCGTGTATTCCTTCCGTTTGGCCAGGACTGCTGGTGCATAGTCATTATCAAGATTGATCTTACTGTTCCCCAACATGAAGCCTTTCTTTTGCCAAGTCAGTCTAAGCACTTCTTCTTTCGTTCTGAAAGTGAGGAATTTGACCACGATAGATCTAGGTTGGGCACCCGCTGCAGGTGGTGGGGCCAGCGCCCGGTGCGCTCTCTCTATCTGTAAGTCCTTCATTTCGGGAATATCAAGCTTCTCTTTCAGTAGCTTTTCCACAAAGGAGATCATTGATCTGGGTTCGCCTTCGGTGCCTTCGGGTACGCCATATATCCGTATGTTTTCTCTCCGCGAGCGCCCCTCCTGATCCGTCAGCTTATCCTGGAGTTGCTCTGTTATCTTCAGCATTTCAGCCATTACCCCTTCCGCGTTTTGTAGCCTGTCTTCGTTCCCTTCAATCCTTGTTTCAGCTTCATCCAATCGTTTGTTGGCCTTTGTGATTTCTCCTTTGATATCGTCAAACTGCTTTTTGTTGTCTTGTCTGAAGTCACGTATCTCTTTGAGGATCAGCGTTAAATCAACCGGTTCTGCGGGCTCCTCGCTTTCCATCACGTTAGCCGTGGGGGAGCTAACGCTAGCACTATTGTTAGCCTTCTCGTTTTGCTGCGCCATGTTATCCTTATCTTTCCTCGGAGCTCTCGGTTTTCCCATCACAGACGACTGTTTCCTCGCCCCCTTCTTAAATATAGCAAACTTTAAAATAATACTTCCATTATTTTAACTTCGGGGCGGATTTGGTTTGTTCTTGTCGAGAGGTCTTCCCTTAAGCTGCCATCGCTTGACGACCCGGAAGCGGACCCCCACACCAACACTTTTATGGATTAGTTTGATTGTTGTTGGTGTCTTCCAGTGTGGCTGAAAACATCCTCCAATTAAAGCAAACAGTCAGCACTTTAACAAGTCAAGTCAAAATGCACCGTGTGTACAGAGCTCCTACACAGGTCTGTAAATGTCTGGAAAAATAATCAAGTATTTTCCAAATATTCCTTAATTTTTGGAAATCACAATTATGGATATTGTTATAATGTCCCGATGTACAGCAGCATGCACTCATTGTCTTTTACGTTCATCATCTCTAATATTCTGTTGTTTTGTCACTAGAGAATAATCTTCATCCATCCATGATGTGGCAATTAGTAGAGACAAGACGACAAACTATTGTACAATGTACTGAAAACCAAAATCTTCAAATCAATTAGAGGAAATAAGGTGTGGAAAAAGTGTGGAGTTTTTAAATGAAAGCAGCAACATACAGGCTTCCTACAGAGTTTCAAAGGGATCGTTGTGCTTATTTCACTGTGTGAGGTGGTGTATCAACAGAGGTGGAAAGAGTACTGACAAATCCTACTCAAGTACAAGTATTGTTACTTTAGTCAAAATTCAGTCAAGTACAAGTCATTTTTGGGCGACATTTCCTTTGGCACTATGGCCCATATCATCCGCATTTCCTGACACTGTTGTCCCTCCCTGCACAATTACCGCAGGGTGCTAGCGCAATTGGAGGCGTGTCCAAGTCGTCGTGCGATTCTCCGCTGCACGCACCTGTCCTGCACCTGTCCATTTGGACGGGCGCAAGGGTGAAATGGGCTGGATTAATTTGTATAATTATGCACAGGCGTGCTTTGATTTATTAACAGTGTTGGGCAAGTTACTTTCAAAATGTAATATACTACATATTACTAGTTACTTTCATTTGAGTAATAAGTAATAAGTTACCTTACAATATTACTTTCTGTGTAGAGTATGTCGTTACTTATTACGCGAGCGTCCGGAATACAATTCCGTACTAGCCATGTGATGTGCGGTTCTCTGGGGCATCTCACCTGCCTTCTCCCCTGCCAGAGCCTTCAGCACCTTCTTCTGCAGCTGCAGCTCAGCGTCTCCCTCAGTCACTCTGTGCTCCAACACTGAACAAAAAAGAAAACAAGCTTTAATCAACACTGGACAGTTGTTCTTTCAATACAGCAACATTACATGTTGGCTTTTTTTATAGAACAGAGCCCCCAATAAATAAGAATGGATTTTTTTTTAAATTACAGGATTTTTTTAAACTTACAAACGGCCAAAAATGAGCCAACGAGATGCAGCAGCGATGTGTGTCTGTATGAAGAGTTTGCAGCGTCTCTGTCCCTCTGTCTGTGTCTATGTGAGACAGCTGTGTTTGTCCCTGTGTCTATGTGAGACAGCTGTGTTTGTCCCTCTGTCTGTGTCTATGTGAGACAGCTGTGTTTGTCCCTCTGTCTGTGTCTATGTGAGACAGCTGTGTTTGTCCCTCTGTCTGTGTCTATGTGAGACAGCTGTGTTTGTCCCTCTGTCTGTGTCTATGTGAGACAGCTGTGTTTGTCCCTCTGTCCCTCTGTGTCTGTAAGACAGCTGTGTTTGTCCCTCTGTCTGTGTCTATGTGAGACAGCTGTGTTTGTCCCTCTGTCTGTGTCTGTGAGACAGCTGTGTTTGAAACAGCTGGAGGCCTATTTTGAAAGTTAATACAATTCAGTAAATAGTGAAGCTGTCCATTTCATTACTATATATGTACTGTATTCATGTAATAAATATTCAAATGTCAATTAGATGGTAATCTGCATGATAAATGAATAAAAATAAAAAATCAACTATGATCATCTGCTTATAGTGATCAATTTGACCCGTCCCAATGTGATCACTATAAGAGTGGTAAGTAAGTGATGTGTGGTTCTCCGGGGTGTCCCACCTGCGTTCTCCCTCTCCAGATCCTCCACCTTCTTCTTCTGCCGCTGCAGCTCAGTTCTGAAAGCTGTTGGCTCCTTCATCTGCTTCAGCAGCTGCAGGTCCTGCTCCGTCTCCGTCACTCTGTGGCCCAACACTGGACAGAACAACAAGCTTTAAACAAACGCTCACAGACTGGAGAGTCTGGTCTTCGATCGATCAGTCATTTATCCATATATCTATGTATCCATCTATCTATCATCTATCTATCTATCCAGCTATGTATACATCTTTCCTTCTTCTCAATACAATAAAGATCAGCAGCAAAAATAACTGCCGACACTGCCGTGTCCTGCAGGTGTCAGTGTGCCGTAAATTGCCGTCTTAATTACCGTTTTAATTTATTTTAATTATTTACCAGGTTATTTGGTTTTTATATTTTTATTCTGATGAATTACTATGCACTTTTGAGGCCGCACTCTGGCATACTGCACTTTGCTCCAGTGCCGCTGGGAATAAAGTCAACCAAATGTATCAATTTGTTGTCTTCTTTCCCTGTGACATTGGCACAAATTGTTATGTGACATTGGCACTTTACTGCGGACACTTAGTTGGTTTACTTTGGTCGACTTTAATTTCCTCGTATGTGATGTCACCATTATGACTAATAGGATTGTTCTGTTGGCCAAAGCCAAGTTGTTTCACTTGGTGGGGACTTAGTTCCCCCACACACCTCTTTGGGAGTTCATTTCTCTGTGCGGATGGAACCAAACTGTGTGTATTGTCCATTGTTGTTGTTGTATCTGTGTTACTGACATTATATGTTTGCAGTTGTACCATCCTTTGTGCATGAATGAAATTTCCCCTCGGGGACAATTAATTTAATCTTAATCTTAAAGAAGTAAAGAAAGTGGAACCAGTCCGGAAACCAGTCTCAGAAATTCAGACATTATCAGAAAACACTTTGGCTCAAGTGTCAAGTGCTGATGGGAAAAAAAGCAGGTTCAACAAAGAGGGTTAATATATTAAAAAAATACCTGGCAAGATTTTGTTTAACCGCCCAAGATAATCAACATGCTTTTTTCAAAGATTTTGTTTAACCGCCCAAGATAATCAACATGCTTTTTTCAAAGAAAGATGTCACCCTACCCGTTTTAAATGAAATGTTGCGTATCGAATCTGCTGGGTTCTGAAAAGTCTTTGGTTACTTAATTCTCCTTTAAAGATTTACATTGCGATTGTGATTTTATGCAAACTAATGAGAATAAATATTAGGGCTTCAACTAACAATTGTTTTTATTAATGATCAATCAATAACCAATCTAAAAGAATAGTGACAAATGGCCATCCGTTTCGAGTGTAATTCTTAAAATGTATTTCTCAGTGCGACCAACACACTTTTTTTTTTATGATATTCTGTATGAAACAGAGAAAAACAGAAAATCTTAACATTTGTAATGCTGTAAACCAGCAAATGTTTGGTATTTTGACTTGATAAATTAAAACAATTAAGTACTAGCTGTGATGTGTGGTTTCTCCAGGGGGTCCCACCTGCGTTCTCCCTCTCCAGATCCTCCACCTTCTTCTTCTGCAGCTGCAGCTCAGCTCTGAGAGCTGATGGATCCTTCCTCTGCAGCTTCTGCTCTGCCTCCGTCACTCTGTGGTCCAACACTGGACAGAACAACAAGCTTTAAACAAATCCTTACAGACTGGACAGCATTTGATCTTCGCTTCTATCTTTAAAGTGTAACTTACCCCCAAAACACTTTTTTCAGCTTTTAACCAATATATATGACTTTGGGGGTGGTGTGTGAAGAATTCTGGTCAAAATTTCCACATTTGAGATCAAACTGTTGCCATTGTACCATTTGTATCATTTTCAGCTGCATAAGTGCCCTCTATGGGTTCAACACTGCTTCTTTTTTTTGCCCTCAAATGAATGGGAGATTTGATACGTTGTGACGTCACGATGAACCAAAGACTATGGGATTTCAAGATAGTTACTCCCCTACTCCCCCTGTACCCTTTCCCGGATCCTCACAACTCCAAGCCTATTCCCATGATGTCACAAGCATTTTCCTACCAATATGGCCCTACAATACACACAGCTCATTGGCTGTTTGTGTCACTTGACCTGTTAATCACCTGTTAATTGATTACAATTGCCTGTTATTTTCCTACCAACTCCTATGTAACACAATACTATCAATAAACGCCACTATAATCATAAAAGGAAGGAAATGGCATTGTGTTGCTGTAATTCATTCCCAACCTTTTTCATACTAAGGAGCACTAATTTAGTTCACATTGTGGCAATGGACCCCCATATGATGAGATTTTGTCTCTCAGATGCAAATCAGATTTTTTTATGTTTTTTATGTAGCCTAGATATGATTTTGTCCAGAATTCCATATTAGGTTGAGAGATAACAGATAATCCTGGAATCCTCTCAAGGACCACTGGTGGTCCCCTGGCCCCACATTGAGAACTACTCAACCACTTGAATGTGCCGAGAGAGAGAGAGGAGGAGGGAGGGAGGGGTGAGAATGTGTGTTTGTACTGTCAGCAGCAGCAGCTCCGAGTCCGCACCAAAGTGAGCCTCCCCCCACTTTCATCCCCGCCGTCATTTCCGCAAACAAATCTCATCGCAGTTTAGCACACATGTAAAATATAACGCTATACTACGACGTGACAACGTGACAAAGCTGCTCTAAACACATCGGCTACTATAATATGTTTCCCTGCATCTCATACTGAGATTAGATCGGTATTAAGTTTGGACAGACTGGAATGAGCAGCCAGGGTCTGAGGAGGAGGATGAGGGAGCTCTGCAGCTCTGCCCTGCGCTCGAGAGGAAAAAGCAGAGGTGCACTACAACTTTTGACAAGAATCACGAAAAAGGGAGAAACGAAAATTAAAAACGGATTTCATGGCGGGGTATATGGCAAGTTGGACATCTCGCATTGTGATTACATGAGCGTGTTGAGAGCGGGGGGTTTGTCCTCCTGACTGTTGTGCTGTGCTGCTATAACAAGTCTCGCGTCACCAGGCTCTTTTAACGATACTTACATACACTACATGGGAGTCAATTTCTAGTTTGCCACTGAATGACCAAATTGATATAACTTTCAACCATTTTGAGCAACGCTGTTTCCATACAGGCCACCAGCGTTGGCTAGTTGTTGATATTTATAAAGATATTGTAGCTCTCAAATAATTTATTTTCGAGGCAGTGAGCAAACTGTAAAGGTGTCGATTTCCGGAAAAAAATTCCTGAGCTGAGCAGAGCCAAAGAGTATAGTGAGAGAAGAGATGTCATTTCTTGGTTTTTCCCATAGGTTTTTTCAAGCAGCATGCCGTTTTGTTACATATCTGGGGGGTAAGTCCCCCTTTAAGTATAAATAATAATCAACCATTATTGCCAAAGCAGAATGATGATGATGAAGGGATTGGTTTCTAGTCTATACTTTTATTACCAAGGCCACAGAAATCTCAATGTCAGCTGGAGTAGGGATCTTTCCATTTCACCCAATATAATCAATTGGGATATGGTGTAGATGAATATCATTTTATCTTCCAGGAACCCCAATCACCAATTGATTCATTATAACTACACCCATATAGACTATACTGTACCCCTCATACATTATTTCAGATGGAAATATCTCAAAGCCCTAACTGTACATTATGCCCCACAGCCCCCTGTCAACCCTTGGAACCTTTATACAAATGGTCCAGGAATGCTCGGCCCTTTCTTTTTCTTGTTTTTTTTGTAGAGAAGTTGTCAGGAAGATGTCCATAGTGTTGGGAGTCACTGTTCCTTGTTCTCCTGTTATATTGTTGTTGAATGAATTTACTGGGTCGAATTTATCCTTGAGAGGCAGAGGCATTGGCCGTTACTAGGCCTTACTACTGCTGCTGCTGCTGCTGCTGCAAAACATAGCTCAGAGATATCTCTCTCTAAATTGCTCTGGTTGCAGCTGCAGTCAGAGCGGGTCAGAGCCAATGCAGAGCTTGCAGGGAGCGGAATGGGATTTCCATCCTGCACCGACTGAAATGGTCGGCACCAATGGGAGAGCCAAGTCCACCATGCTGCTTCAACCCATGCAGTCAGACTATGCCAAACCTGACGGTAAGTTTTGTGAACAAGCCCCCAAATATGTGGAGCTGTGAGGAAATGGTGACGGGTTACGGGGCAAACGTCAACCCGCCCCCCCCCCGCCCGCCATACCTGAATTCTTCTTCTCCAGGCTCAGAACGGTCTCACCCAGCTTCTGCAGCTCCAACCACCAGACTGGGGCCGAGGTCCCATCATGCGCCTCGAGAGGCCCGGCAGACGCCTCGGCAGCTGCCGGTCGGGGCCCACAGAACAGCAGCAGCAGCAGCAGAAGAGACACAGCACCCGTCATCCTCAGCTTCGTCAGTCTCTTGAGGCTCGGCTCAACCTGCAGCAGGTTAAACAAAAACACACCCAGGTGTTTAAGTAAGAGGTGCAGGTTTGCAGGTCTGATCCTCCTTCTCCACCCCCCCCACCACCGTGTGTGCGTGTGTGCATGTGCGTGCGTGTGTTTTGAGCCGCACTCTCCATAGCGTGCCTGGGGGTGCGTTTGTAAATCCAATTTAACACTCTTTCTGAAGAAATCAAGGAATGGGTCAAGAAACTCAGAGGAAAAAGACGTCAGTCCCGCCCACACTGCTGTTTGTGACAGGTGATCTCTGGGAAGCGCAGGGCAGAAACAACACAACAATGAGCAGCTAGCGCCAAAGATGTCAGTAAACTGTCAACTCAGTTCTGAAATGGATAACAAATACTTTGCTATTGAATGCCATTTCGCTACCGCTCCCGCCTGATAAATGCTTTTCGGTTTTTGAAAGACAGAAAAGTGGATTTTATGCAACAATTTGGATGCAACAACTAGGTGTCATTAAAAGAAGAGGATGTTTTGCATCGGATAGCGTCTTCACTTCACGTGAAGACCCAGGTAGGAGCCGGCATTTAGACCTAGACGTGAAAATGGCACATTGTAAAATGGGAAATGCGTGACGTTCGCCGGGCGCTAATGTGCTCAGTATGAGCGAGAAGCGCCCGGCTAGCGGGGTAAGTCCTCTCTGAACTTCCCTACAGCTTTGTAACAATCTCTTGACAATCGGGACAGCTATTGTCAAAAAACTCATTCTGAAAGAATGGAAGTCCTCCTCTTCACCTTCTTTTCACGTATGAGGATCTCTGTTATACAGATGGAGAGACTCAGGTCCCTGACAACCAATTCGCTTAGAAGGTTCTCGGCTGTCTGGGACCGTTTTTGGCTACTTTGATGAGGTTAGGAATGACAAGTGACTGAGGTTAGAGGTGTCGGACGGCTCGCCCGTCTGGTCTTTCATGGACCCCTTGCGTGGGATCCCACGCACAATATCTTTTACAAGCACCTTATGCCGCTGGGAGCACCATGTTGTTTATTTTTTATTTAGCCTTTATTTAAACAGGTAAAATCACATTGAGAACAAAGTCTCATTTACAAGTGTGACCTGTTCATACAGCAGCTCATACAACAAGTTAAGTTACACATGTAAAGACAGCAACAGTACAATCAACCGTCAAACCATAATAAGTTAACATAAAACATAAAGTGCTGAAGGAGGGGGGGGGGGGTAGAGACAACATTTAGCCTTGAGAGCAGGAGCAGATCAAGGAAGCTCTCTCCATATGATTCAACAATAATTTAAAACTTGCCAGGGGGATCAAACTGGACAGCTTCAGACTCTCGTGTTCCAGGTGGAGGGGGCAGAGTAAAGCTGCATTCACACCGACCTATTAAAGTTTGTCGCTGGCGTCGAGTTTACATACAAAGTCAATGCAAACGAGCGATTGAGCGTATATTCGCCTGGGAGAATAATCGCTGGGCGTCCGAGCGGCAGAGACAGAGCGACAGAGAGAAAATACGCTCGTCGCTCGAGATGAAATATCCCAACTCGAGCGAAAATACGCTGGCATCAGTCGCTCGCTGTTCAATGCTGATTGGCTGCTGTGTGAGAGCGAGTCAAGGATCACTCTGGCTTGGAACAAACCGCTGGTTTATTGTGTGGCAACAAACCGCATTGACAGCCTGACAGCTGACATGAAGTGAAGTCTGTACTACCGGTATAGAGCTCACGTTAGGAGCACGCTGATAGGCTTAGCTTGTAAACAATGACGGTGGCTCGTAGTGGACAAACAGCATGACATTGCGTAACGTTATATCCCCCACATGTCCGTCATTTCGTGTGCCTGTTGATGAGCGATTTAAACAGAGCGACAGAGCGATTCCAAAGGGTTGACTTGAGCGACAGAGCGAAAAATAAATATCTCGGTGTGAACGCTCCTTAAGAGAACGCCTTCTTTCCACGCTCAATACAAACTGAGGGAATGGAATAGATGATGATTTATCATGAAGGTCTGGAAAGTCCATGAAGCTAAGTGTCAAAAGGAGAGCACCTACAATCAGCTTAATGTGTGTGATTTGGGTAAGGAGATAGTTGAAAGATACAGTACTTTGGGGGAATTGTATTGTTTTCCCCCATTTTCCCAGAGTAAAGGGGTGCTTTGTCTAAGCTTTGTCTGAGGGGAAGCCGACAGTTTCAGGAGCATTTCAATTAGTTGTCATTAAAAATGTGTTTTCTTATATTGTTAAATGCCATCTCCCCATTTTTGCTCTGCATTTTAACTTGTGTAATGTGTTTGAGAAAGTTATGAAGTTATGCAGGATGGTGGTGATGTTGTTTGACTCAACATCTGATGTGGTGCACATTTTACACAGAGGATCCAGGAAGCTGTTCAATCATTTGTTGGGTTACTGGCACAGGTGGATTGAAATAGTGGATGAAAATGCAAACAGTGAGTGAGTGAGTGAGTGAGTGAGTGAGTGAGTGTGTGTGTGTGTGTGTGTGTGTGTGTGTGTGTGTGTGTGTGTGTGTGTGTGTGTGTGTGTGTGTGTGTGTGTGTGTGTGTGTGTGTGTGTGTGTGTGTGCGCCCAACATAATCAATGAACTAACATGAGCATTAAACAAGAACATAACAGAAGGATAAATCACAGCAAAGGTAGCCTATACTCACAAGGAAGAAGGTCTGCATGACGCCAACTCTCAGCAAAGGAATGTCAGGAAAGGCTTTGGAAGGGCCAGTGGTGAAGGTGGTGTCATCAAGTCCTGATTGTGGGCAGCTGTGTGATAGAGCTCAACAGTCATGTGACGCTCCTGGTCCCCATTCATCTTCTCCATAGAGATATCATGGGAAAAAAGAGGAGGGGGGGAGGGGTGTTCAAAAATGTTATTCTTTTTTCTCCGTTTTTATTTTTTGTTTTTAGTGTGTGAGAGAATCGTGGTCTCAATTCAGAAAAAGAAAATCATGATTTTCATTTTATCCAGAAATGCAGCCCTACAACTAGTGAGGTCTCCAGACCATATTTCAAGCAGAAGGCCACTCATGCATAATCCAATCATCCCCTGACGTCAGTCAAGTTCTAGCATGACGTGGTCAGTCAAAGTCCTAGTATGACGTCTGCTATGACGTCAAATATGACGTCAGTTAATCCTCATATATATAGCAAGGGTTCTACGTCACCTCTCTCTCTCTGGCCGATCATAGCAGCAGCTAGCTTCACGGCAGTCCATCTCCCTTGAAGCCGTCCTCCGAAGCGTTGTTTTGCCCCACCCACCTCCCCAGTCCGCCACCAACGAGTCTTGACTCCTGATCCCCCACGGGGCGGGGGGGGGGGGGGTCTCCTAGCCTATGCAGGTGCCCTCCTCTTGCCTCAAGAGCAGCACCACTGGCCAATGGAGTCATGCGCCAAAGTATTTGCCATGCATGCCAATTGCTAAATAAAGTTTGTCAAATCCTACCAACTGGCCTCTCATGATTGAAACACTTATTATGCCTCCGCCGGCGATAGCCAGGATTCGGGTTGTCCGTCCGTCTGTACGTCCGTCCGTCCGTCCGTCTGTACGTCCGTCCCATGATCGTTAGCATGATATCTCAGGAACGCCTTGACGGAATTTCATCAAATTTGCCTCAAACCTCCACTTGGACTCAAGGATGAACTGATGAGATTTTGGTGGTTAAAGGTTAAAGTTCAAGGTCACGGTGACCTCATGAACCCCATTTCCAAGCTCTTTAATGCGATGTCTCAGGAACGCCTTGACGGAATTTATTCCAATTGGGCTCAAACGTCGACTTGGACTCAAGGACGAACTAATGAGATTTTGGTGGACAAGGACAAAGGTTAAGGTGTTAACTCATTCATGGCCAGTTTAGGACTGCCAATATTTAGCTCAGGCCAAAGATTTTCATAATTGTTGGTCATCTTTCAAGACCCACAGTAAATTATGTATTAGCACCAAAGTGATTTGCAATACCTCAAAATGAAGATGTACGTCTCTGGGTTCACCAGAAAAAAAAGTGAGCTTTTAGCATGTTCTGTACTCTACTTATAGCTATTTATATACACCCTGTTTTCACCAAAAAGGTCTCTCTGAGAAGAGAAATTGGAGAAAAGGGCATTTTTGTAAAGGACACAATCTCAGGCAGAACTTGCTCTCAATTCTTTTATTTTGAACTGTATTGACATCAGACATGTAAATACTATTCGTTATGATCCAAATGACAAAAAAAATAAATATATATATATATATACATGAAGTGCTTTTTTTACATTCAACAATACAGTTTACTCAGTGTGAGTGAGTGTGAATGTGTGTGTGTGTGTGCGGGGCCCATGTGTGTCTCTTTACATTACATTTCGTCATTTAGCAGACACTTTTATCCAAAGCGACTTACAATGTCACATTCTGTCAACATTAGTGGAATCAACTGTGGAACATCATCTACACAGATACACCCTTGCAGCAGTAGAGTAACATCAATGTTTTTTTTTTTTTTTTTTTTTTTTTGGGGGGGGGGGGGGGGGGTTTGGGGTGGAGAAGGGGGGGGAAGATGCTACATCAAAAGGGTTAGTTCAGGAGGGACTCAAGTGGAGCTTGAAAAGGTGAGTTTTATTTCCAAAAGGTGGACTCACTGAAAACTAATAAAAAGTTGAAAAAAAAGATGGGCAGGGATTCGGCCGTCCTGACCTCAGTGGGGAGTTCGTTCTACCACTGAGGGGAATTTACTCTTTATAGTTCAGAGTGTCATGGTAGACCTCAAAGCAGGGGACCCTGCACAAGGGGATGCGGCAGAAGTTGCACTGGAAACGTGTCTCCTTTCTCTTTTTGTTGACCAGACACACCTTGCATTTCTTTGCTGGGTTGTCATTTTTGGGGGTGGGGTCATGCCTGACAGGGAAATGCTTTGCCAGGTTGGCAGACAGCCTACTCGGACGGTCAGCATAGGGAACTCTATGGAGCTTTGTGGCAGTGGTCCATGCCTGTATCAGAGACTCCTGGAACGCATACATGGGTCCCTATCGTTGCATCGGCGCTGTTTCTAGGCCGAACGCCTGGCGCAGCTCAAATCAGTGGGCGTGGACCAGCGCACTTGATATCGTCGTGCTGGCGCTAGACGCAGCCTCAACCATTACAACCACGCCTTTTAAGCGTAAAATTATGCACCGTCATGCTCATTGGATAACTGCAATAAACGAATCGCACGCTTGCCTTTTTAGCTCCAATTCCAGTGATCCCGCAAAACCAGACGAAAGCCAAACGCTCTGCCCCCCCCCCTCCCTTCATCCAGTCTGTCTGTCTGTCTGACTGCATTATAGGCTATTATTCCATATTATTATGCTTCTCAAACCAATCTAACTGCAGTTTCAATACTGCAAGCATGTAAATACGCTACACTATAGCAAGATCAAAGTGAAAATAATGTACTAAACGCATCAGCTAGAAAAATATAGCCTATTAGATTGGTGAAAGTTTGTCCAGAAAGATATCGTTTTCTCTCCCCTGCTGCAGGTAGAATGATCGATGCACATAAATATACCCTACATTATGTAAAGTCATTGCATAAATGTGTTTTTATTGTAAAACTAAATGTCAAGTAGGGCCAAGTTATTGGAGCGGACATCACAGTATAGCACATCACAGAAGCGCGTTCCGCTGTCACTTATCTAAATCACGTTAAACCCACAAGGGGTATATATAGGCTCAAGAGGACATATATATTTCACATAGGGTGGTGTTTCATTTCGATGTTTTATTTGGTCCAATATTGAAATGTTCGACAATTGCAGGTTGTCTTACCATTACACATTATTTTAGATCTACCTTTTATATCTATTTCGGCTCATTTGGTTGCTATTTAGTAGCGAAATGGAGGACCCAATTGCATGCTGGGAGTGGACATTCACAGGCAGTAAACTTACAACTGCTATTTCCTATGGGAAGCTGGGTGCTGCTATGTGTTGTGTCTGTTTGAGCGAGGGAGTCAGAGAGAGAGAGAGAAGGGTGACTCAGAGGCAGAAGAGCACTGGTGCACTGAATAGGCCTGGTTTCAGAGAGAGACAGAGAAGGGTGACAGGGGAGAGGCACAAGTGCACTGGCGCACTGAATAGGCCTGGTTTTCAAAGGCGCAAAGCGCTAAATGTAGGCCAGGTGCGAAGATAGCACTACGCCGGTAGTTAGCGCCGACACGCCCACTTTGGCCCATTCTGGGACTGCGCCACGCCCATTCGGCCTAAAGCGCATTTGGCAGCCTAAAGCCATATTGATATCGTCCCAAAACAGGCGCAAGGCATGTTTTTTTGCGTTTAAGGCCCGTTTTAGCGCCGAAGGCTTGTGGGAGAATAGGGCCCCTGGTCTTTACTGTGCCCTGTGGGTTTTTAGCTCTGTACAGGACGAAAGCATTGTGGAGGCAGATTTGGAACATGTACAGAACAAATTTAGTTGTCCATTTATAGGACTTCCTGATGAACGGGTAGTACGAAATCATTTGTTTTCGTTTTCATGTTTACAGAATTGTAAAAATTATCCATGTACAGTTTGTAGGCTTGCTGTTCCAGCCCCAACAGGAGACCACACACTGTATCTACAAGAGATTTACCGTCTCCACAATAAGGCATCAAATTATAACAAAATCCTGTCTGGGACTCACATAATACATAACTTTTTATACCGTAACCCACAGGTTTCTGTGGGTTAAAAACTTTAAAACTCAATCTGCCTCTCCACAGTAAAGTTCCTTCATCTATTGAGATGTTCTGGCCTGGCTGGTAGAGTTCCTGGAACTTGTTCACTAGCATATCTAAGACTGGGCGGACTTTGTACAACCTGTCATCATTGTTTCTCACTGCTGTGTTGTCAGTAAAATGCAGGAAACGCATTATGATCTGGAACCTGTTTCGGGACATTGTCTTTCCAAAATAGGGGGTCTCCAGCACCTCGTTCGTGGACCAGTAACTCAACAGGTCAGGCTTTACAATGAGCCCAGTCAGAAAGAGGAGCCCTAGGAAGGCCTTCAGTTCAGGGATGTCAACAGGTTTCCATGCATCGAGCCTTACACTTGTTGCGCCAGCCTCAATTTGCTGCTGTGCATAGAGATTGGTCTGGTCAACAACATACTGCAGCAGCTCTTCGGTCAGGATGAGTTCCAGGAAGTCCACTGGCTTGTCCGACTCCAGCGCAGCAGCACTGTTGAGCGGTCCAGGAACTGCAGTGAACGGGATGTCCTCTGGCTCCCACGGCACTTCATCCATGCAGCTCTGGATACAGGATAGGTGTTATAAAAATATAGAAATACAAATACATTACTATAGCACACTCACACACATTCCACACACGCACAAGCTTGTAGATCAGCTATATTGGGCAAAGAGGGAAAATGAACATACCTTTGGTGCAGTCTTTCTTTTTGCCCTTCTTCTTGGGTTGGTCATTGGACTGTCCCTCCATTGGCTCTCCATCTGCACCACGGCCTGTAAATAAAGAAATACATACATTACATTACAATACAATTTACAACACACACACAACATGTATAATTGTGAGCTTGTAGATCAGCCATTTTGGACAAAGACACAAAAGAGGGAAACAAGATCTTACCTTTTGATCTAGGTTGTTTATTCTGAGATGTGGGCTCACTGGGTTCTGCAACAATCGGCTCGTCCTCATCTGAAATAAAAGCAACATATCCTCAGTAAACTAAATAATCACATTTAGTACAGAGAGACAGTGTAGTGTCTCAGTAAACTATATAATCACATTTAGTACAGAGACAGTGTAGTGTACTAGTGTCTCAGTAAACTATACGATCATAGAATGCAGAGAGACAGTGTAGTCAGTAGTCACACACACACACACACACACACACACACACACACACACACACACTGATGACATCATTACTGGGACTTTGTGTGAGTGTGATGACATCATCACTGGGACTTTGTGCGTGAAGCTGGTACTGGTACTGGTACTGGTACTGTCTGTACAATATGCATATATATCAACAACAAAATTACTCCTTACCGCGATCATCGGGGTCCTGTCGCATTGGAGTCCAGTCTTCCTCGCCCTCGACATGGACAACTGGCGACGGTGTGACCATTTCCTCTTCAGACGAATGGGAGCTTGATGGCTGAGAGTCAAAGTCACTTTCAATGTAATCCCGGCGCGTCTTTGCACGGCGCAAATGCGCCCTGGAAAATGGCTCCTCCTGGGGAATCATGTCTGTTGCTGTGTTGCCCTCGTCCTCCTCCTCGTCACTAAGTTCTGACTCCGTCTCGTCTCGCAAATGCGCCCTGGAAAATGGCTCCTCCTGGGGAATCATGTCTGTTGCTGTGTTGTCCTCGTTCTCTTCCTCGTCACTAAGTTCTGACTCCGTCTCGTCTCGTTCGAGCTGGGACACAGGAACGGGGTCCGGCTTGGGTTTGGGACCAGGCGCTGGAACCGGATCGATGGTGGTCACGGGTTTGACTACCGCGAACAACTCATCCAGCGTCCGCTGCCCTGCAGCAAGGCGAACAGCTCGGGCACCGCCGCGCCGAGGGGCGATGCGGTGTTTGGTCTTTCCTTTTGCCTTCACCATGACTGACTAGACTACGACTACTACAACTAACTAACTAAACTATACTACAGACTATACTACAACTAACTAACGCTAACTAAACTGATGACTATAGGCTACTAGCTACTGTAATCTCTTCAACTTCAACTTCAACTCAACTCAGCACACTGTCACAACTGTACACAATGGCGTCTCTCTCTCCTACTCTGCAAAAAGGCAGCGTTTCTCACGGCTTTTGTCTTCTTGCCTCCTCCCCCATTTAAAAAAAACAGCTGCGGTATGTGTTTGATCGCGTGTTGTCGGCTTTGTCTTTGAGCCCAGGGACCTGATACCATGTCACAGGCTGGGGAAGTCTTTGAACTACGCGCTGCACTAATAAAAACAAAAACACGTCAAACACGTATTTGGCTGGGAGGCAAACTCCTGATAAGACGTTAAAGACGTATATGGCCAGGAATGAGTTAATGACTGTGTTCACAGAGACAGGCACAACCTTCACATTAGGCTTATGTGAGTTGTCAATGGACATCAACATGCTCTGTATGTGTGTGTTTGAATGTTTGAACTACAATTGTTTTTTCTGTGTGTGTGTGTGTGTGTGTGTGTGTGTGTGTGTGTGTGTGTGTGTGTGTGTGTGTGTGTGTGTGTGTGTGTGAGAGAGAGAGAGAGAGACATGGAAATAATCTATATGTACCCTATATGTTTTAATATAGGGCCACATATAGTTTTCCCATATATGGTGCATACATAAAATTGGCCGATTTCCTATATTATATGTACATATATGTACCTATATGTATAGGTACATATATGTACCTATATGTACATATAATATAGGAAATCGGCCAATTTTATGTATGCACCATATATGGGAAACCTATATGTACATATATGTACCTATATGTAGGATCTTAAATAAAAAAATTAGCAGCGCACATGGGATTCGAACCCCGGTCCAAGCCCTGCGCTCTACATGCTGAGCTATACATTTTCTTATACTAACCAGAGAGCCGGGCACATTATATACTCTCTCGCACACAACGTAGACCACAATTGTCAGCGATCGGGAAGTTATTTTATGTGATGCGTACGAGTAATATTATGTAACAGACTAAAATTATGTTGTGTGTGTGTGTGCATCTATAGTCTGTAGGCTGTACGGCTTCAGAGGTTAACTTCATTTAACACCAGAGACTCAGGAGGTAGGCCTACACAGAGCCTCGTATAGTCTGTTACAATAACATAGTGTGCCCAGAGCACCTCGTTCCGCACTTGGTGCAGACCGGTGCAGACTTGCTTTGGTCTAGTCAGTCACAGCTAGTAAGTACTTGCGCATGCGCGTTGCTGCAGGAACTGAATTCATTATTTTATAGTATTGCGCTAAACTATTAACCATAGTTGTGTCCTGGAAGCTTTTTGCTGGCACCACATAGCCTATAGTCCCATATTTATGATATTTCATGTGACATAAAATGCATTGAAATGTAGTTTTCGTGTAGACCAGATTTCAACTCTCAGTTACACAATAAAAGACAATAAAATGCCAATTCACACACTATCAATATTGTCTCTATTCCAAACTACAACAAATGTTTTAACAA
Organism: Poromitra crassiceps; assembly: GCF_964638095.1. Lineage (NCBI taxonomy): Eukaryota > Metazoa > Chordata > Actinopteri > Beryciformes > Melamphaidae > Poromitra > Poromitra crassiceps. The sequence goes on from NC_139635.1 coordinate 19,707,993, forward strand.
TATGATGAACCAAATTGTGTTTTTTTACACGTTTACGTTGTAACCGCATTTTAGCCGGTTGAAAAGAGGGTGAAATTAGGTCTTAGACGTTCAAACCCAATATCACCCAGATTTAAACTAAAAATCAACGTTGAAAAAACGTTTTGTGCTCGCTGGGTATATATGGATTATGACACAGTGTATACAAACAGATTTGTAAATGACCTATATAGGAGGCATATACCTTGTATTGTGTACATATATGGCCTATATGTGGATATAAAGAAGTGAGACCTATATGACCTGTATTATGAACATATAGGGCCTTTATGTGTATATAAAGAAGCTATATAGGAGACATATATGCCCTGTATGTGCACATATAGTACCTATATGTGGATATAAAGAAGCTATAGGAGACCTATATGCCCGGTATATGCACTTATATGCACCTGAATCTGGCCTATATGCAACCTATATGCGGCATAAATGTGGCCAATATGCGCATATATGCACCTAAATCTGGCCTATATGCAACCTATATGCGGCATATATATGGCCTATATACTCCTATATGCGCATATATGCACCTAAATCTGGCCTATATGCAACCTATATGCGGCATATATATGGCCTATATGCTCCTATATGCGCATATATGCACCTAAATCTGGCCTATATGCAACCTATATGCGGCATATATATGGCCTATATGCTCCTATATGCGCATATATGCACCTAAATCTGGCCTATATGCAACCTATATGCGGCATATATATGGCCTATATGCTCATATATGCTGCATATAGGTTGCATATAGGTTGTATATAGTTGCATATATGTTCATATAGATTCTTTCCATGTGGGTGGAAGTACATTTGCTGAAATACAATTCTTAATTTTCTCACTTGCTGTGTGAGAATGATACGGTTATGTTCTCATTTACTGAGGTGCATTGTATGAGAATTGTGTGGAAGAGTTTGCTAGTTCTAGTGCTACCCCTTTGTACATTTTGTGGCTGTGGCTGACAAAAGTTAACAATAAATAATGTTATTAGGAATAAATGTGCCTCCTGCGTAAACTGTGCAGCTGAATAGACTTTATTTTAATGTCGGTCATATGGTGGTACTTGGAGAGCCAACTAATTTCTCAGCTGGTATAGGCTACTTGGTGTAAAAGGTTGAGAACCACTGGAATAGACAGATTTTTTCTGACCAAGCTTGATCAAGTTGAATCCCAAAGCATTTGGCAATCAATTAGTATAAAACGGCATGGCTGATGGCTGTTTTCTCTAACGTTATACGTACTTTTATAATCCAGACAGCTGTTTTTACACTTTTAATTTGAAGGCGAAAAAGGGAAATGGTACATGTAAACTGATACAATTGACAGACCAGTTTCAATTTAATCTACTATCACACCATTACCCCTTTCCGCCTTCAAATGAAAAGCATAAAACCCAGCTAACGAAAATGTTACATTATCAACAAATGGGAAATAATGACAGCTTATCATTCAATAAAGCACAGTTAAAACGAACTCCAATTACACTTGAAGGTCTGCAATGCTGCTATCATCCTGGCTGGGTAGTCCTGCTTTGGGGCGGGCGGAGCGAGTTCTCTAACGTTAGGTATATTAGCAAGCAACAAGATGCTTCCTACTATTGTTCAAAAGTGACTTTCCTGACACTGTACAAACATCTGACTACACTAACATTAAGTACTAAAGGTTGACGTTATTGACTATTCAAGAATAAAAACAAAGAGAAAGTGACAGATGTTTGTTATTAGCCAACATTTTACTTTTTTCTGATGCGGGAGGCTTTGTGGGCGGCACCATTAGGGGCTCGCTTCTTCTCCTCGCCCACCAAAGGTACCATTGTATGGTTCCTCGAAAATTGGCCAAAAACGTACCTAGAAAGGTTGCAAATTCAGTAAACCTATGTATCAAACTGGTTTCAGACAGCTTAATTACAACTTCCTACCTACCTAGAAATGCCACCCACGTATATTATAGCTCGTTCACTTGAGAATCAGACAGAACCAAAGGCTCATCAATAACCAGGCATGTACACATTAGCACTACTTCTGCCGACATCAACTCTCTTCTCCTGCTTGTTGTCCTGCATCCAGTTTGTGATGCTTGTTGTCCTGCATCCAGTTTGTCCTGCTTGTTGTCCTGCATCCAGTTTGTGATGCTTGTTGTCCTGCATCCAGTTTGTGATGCTTGTTGTCCTGCATCCAGTTTGTGATGCTTGTTGTCCTGCATCCAGTTTGTCCTGCTTGTCCTGCATCCAGTTTGTGATGCTTGTTGTCCTGCATCCAGTTTGTGATGCTTGTTGTCCTGCATCCAGTTTGTGATTTGTCTTGTAGTCTTGCTGTCCATGCATGATGATGTGTCCGCTTTGTCCATGCACATAGGCGATACGTACATTGTACTGCACGTGCAACCCCTAGTGGCCAGATGATTTTTTATTTTATGACATATATACAGGGTTGGACATGGTTGGACATGGTTGTTTGTCCTGCTGCATACAGGGTTGGAGATGGTTGTTTGTCCGTTGCACTCTAGGGGAGAGCAGAGCAAGGAACTAACCATTCTACACTAAAACGGATATTAGTGTGAGGGGTATATATACCACTCTCATAACATGTGTGTATCACTTAGGGTGTCATAGTCTATTCTTTTATTTGTCTTCATTGAATGTTCCAAAACTGCATGTTTAACTAAGAATAGGCTAATGATTATTTCCACTCACCACTTTTTTAATGTGGTTACTTTACTTTGTGGTCAAAAGTTTGGAAGGAACAATGCATGCTGGGAGATATGCAAATGTTTGGTCCAATGGGTCCAATAGCATTGCTCTCTGTCAGAACTTGCTTGGATGTCCTGATGTTGCTTTAGTAGCAAAAGTAAACACAAGTTAATAGCAGCATTCACTATAGACTCTAGTGAATAATTTCCACAAAATCATGAACAATGAAGAAAACCAGAAGGAATACAGTTCCACTTTTACCAAATAAACCAAAATTGATGTTCTGCGACAAGTTATATCATATCTACTAGCCTCTTCATTTTGCTTTGAGTGCACCAGATTAATGCATTTTACTTTAAAATTTACAAAATTTCTTTATCTAGGGGGACCACAGCCCCCCAGTCAGTGTCCTATTACCTTCTTGGTGGTGCAACCCTGTTTGGAAAGCCTAGAACCGCCTATGTCCATGCATGATGTGTCTGTCTGCTTTGTGCCCTAGTGGATATGCTTTTATTGTAGATGTGCCTGTTGTACATACTGTATGTTCCGCATTAGTGTCATGCTATGCTTATTTGTGCTTTTGTTCTCTCTGCATGCCATTGTACTAACCGGTCTTTTATGCTTCATTGTGTCTCCTGAGTCACTAGTACTTTTATCTTTGTAAAACATGCATTCCAATTGTTTGACATATTAGGCTGCCTTGCAACATCTGGCCAGGGACAGCAGATGGAAACTAGCCGTCCAGGCGAACTCTGGCTCATGTACAGTTTTACTGTTGATTGGTGTGCATTGTCCCTGTGAAATAAAATAATAAATGAAAATGAAATGAAATTCACTGATTTATGACATCACAATCATGGCTGACACACCACCGCCAATTTCACTGATGACATCACAATACACACAATTTTAAAAAGACTGGAAGAAATTCTGCATATTTATTTGGTCGCCGAAGCAAAATCTTCAGCGACACACCTGTGGGTCCCGACCCACTAAACACTGTAACCTATGACACACCTGTGGGTCCTGACCGACTAAACACTGTAACCTATGACACACCTGTGGGTCCTGACCCACTAAACACTGTAACCTATGATTTCCTTTTTGAACAATCCCCCCTCCTGAATTTACAGTATGCTGCCGATCAGGTTTGGGTGAAACAGCAATTAAGGGATTATTTGTAGATGGATGTATTTACCACATCAGCACATCAACGTAAGGTAGGGTGACTAGGGTCTAAATTATTTCAATTATTCTTCTGCCAAGTACTTAATTGTCTTAATAATGGTAATTGTCTAAACTTTTCATTACTCATTGTATTTGTTGTAGAAAATTGAAGTTCCATTGGCATTTCCTAATCAATAAGCTAATATTTGCATACGCATAATTCATGCTATGAGTTACCATGACATGACATCTCTCACATATAGATTCCCCCTACTGGCATTGAGGACTTCCCTCTTTTGCTGAAAACTTGGACAGTGCATCGTGTCCCATAATAATTGATAACAGTCTCCAAGTCAGACTGCGACGCACACGCATTTCCAAAGTTCATCCCCCCTCCTCTCTGCCTTTCCTCAGCCTCCCTGAGTCTAAAGTGTATGTTAAATTGTGACATCGCTACTGAATATTTGGATGCTGTACATTGATCAGATGGTACATTGAGATTCAGTCACTTCTATAATAAAGTTTATAGGAGAATGTATGGTTTTAAATATACTTTCATAAGACAACTTTCTGGCTCTTGGTTTCAATTCATTTGGTTTAGCTGTTATATATATTATATAGCGGATGAGGAGTGGTGAAATTCCATTCTATAACAATTGGCGTCACGAACAGGATATCTACGGCAGAGCGGGTAAGTCTGAATTCATTTCATAATTCCTTACTGAGCTGTCGTCTGATATTTAAAAGAATCTGAAATGTTTGCATATTGTGGGTGTGTCAAAATGACATTGTATATAATTGTAAATAGATAACTCTAAATGGGTTTACCTCAGAGTTTTTCCTGAGATGTCAGTTTACCTCAGAGTTTTCCTGAGATGTGGGTTTACCTCAGAGTTTTTCCTGAGATGTCGGTTTACCTCAGAGTTTTCCTGAGATGTGTGTTTACCTCAGAGTTTTTCCTAAGATGTGGGTTTACCTCAGAGTTTTCCTGAGATGTGTGTTTAACTCAGAGTTTTTCCTAAGATGTGGGTTACCTCAGAGTTTTTCCTAAGATGTGGGTTACCTCAGAGTTTTTCCTAAGATGTGGGTTACCTCAGAGTTTTTCCTGAGATGTCGGTTTACCTCAGAGGTTTTCCTGAGATGTCGGTTTACCTCAGAGTTTTCCTGAGAAGCGTGTAAGTTTCCAGACTAACGCGTGTCTTAAAAGATCTCCCTATAACCTAAAACTCACTCGGCGGGGTGGAGCCCCGTAACGTGCTGGCTAGGATCGGCCAGAAATATTGAGCACCGATGTGAGACTGGGAAGCATTCATATTTGTCCAGAGCTTCTGAGAAATGTGAGCTGTGACAAGCAATACGTTTGAAATTCCCACAACATGTAACAAGCAACCAAAAAGAAGCAGCTATTTCATTTTGGACTATAAAACAAAACAATTTCTTAAGAAGCCAATTTTAAAGGAGCAGAATTGAATAGGAAGTTTGCAAAAAGTGTATTTTAGCCATACCCAAAATACAGAATCAATAATCCCTTGAACAAATTGATCTGTCACCAAGTTTGTAATTCCAGGAATACCCCAAACACTGACTGGTCAAGCAGGTTAACCACCTTCCTCTGCCACCAGATTCCCCACATCGACTAAAAAGTAAGGTGTTGAAAATTACTTTACACACGGACAACGGATCAAAAAGCAAGCCGGATCACAAGTAAGATAAACAAAACATTAGCTCTCTCTCTCTCTCTCTCTCTCTCTCTCTCTCTCTCAATACAGGATTTAACACCCTTAGTCCATAGATAATGCAAGACTGAAATATAAAGTGTTTTGAATGTGAATCAATGAGACATTGATATAAATGGGACATTCACAGTAAAATAGTGGAATCAGTGCTTTGCTAAGGCCAAAAGAGTGGAGTGTTTTACGAGAGAGAGAGAGACACGCAACAGAATTGACAAGACTCTGTAACCAAAACAAAAAGATAAGCCATAGGCCTGCTCTACCAACAGTTCTCTTTTCATACTGTAAGAAGCCATCTGAGTCTGCTCTCTGAGAAAAGCTATCATGATGGACACTGAAGGGTCTTGTTTACGGCCAGAGTGTCAAGGAGCCAGAGAGACGATTAGACAGCTTGGAAGGGTTATCAGACAGTATGAAGGAGATGAGCATTTGGCTGGGCCCGTAAAATTAGAAACAGACCCAAACCTCGATAAGCCTGGGGTTTTCCCCAATACACACACCGCAGAAAAAGCACCCTGAAGGCGCACACCTAGCACCGACAAATGTCATGCGTGCGGTAAGTTAGGACATTGGGCGAACAGGTGTCGTAGCAGACATAAAATCGTGGCCTGCCACAAACAATTGAGTTCAATCCACAAACCTATGAGCAAACAACAGTGAGCCACCGCCTTTCCTGGTCGGAGAGGACAGCCCTGTCTCACAGGTTTAGAAAAATATCAACAATTATAACCAGAAACCCCCTTCCCTGTCGCGGGATCGCGCATGGAAGACAGTTCTGAACAACATGAGTAGGACAGAAAACAAAAAGTGTTTTACGTTGACAGGTGTCCTCACTACAACATGTGATTAAAAATGAAAATTAATCCCTTGAATAGATTTGACTAGATGTTGGTGATAAGTAGCCTATTCATTTATTGGAAAAATGTTTCATATTAATAATGAATCAGGAATGTCATGGGACCAAAGTCAACTTGTACCCTACAGTATTATTTCAAAACATACCAATGTTTTCGAAAATGAGCAGGCTGAGAAAATGTGTTTATGTTTCCTTGGAACAGTCAGTCTTCCAACAAGGTTAAGCATCGACAAAACATTAGCCAAACGAAAACAATTTGGAATGCGACGCCAACCTAGTCTATGGCGACACCTACAGGCATTATTGTGTCAACACAACCTGAAAAAATGTGTGTGAATGAAATATTTTTATTGTGTGTTAATAAATCAGTAAGCTCTGCATTACTTAAAGTGCAGTAAGCAAATTTGAATCAACCAATTAGTAAAGACAATAAATAGACTGTTGATTATTATTTTGAAAATAAATCATGATAATTTGAGTGTTAAAAGTGTGAATATTCCTGTGTGAAGTGATCTGAACCTGCATTGTTTTTTCCCCCAAACAGAAGAATACACATTTATAATTGCCACCATTGGGTGGAATAAATATCATTATTAAGTGTGCATATACCAACATTTTCCTTTTTTAACTTTTTGGTATGATTTACACATAGCAAAATTTACACTTTTCAAAATGTTATAAGACAATGACTTTCCTGAGGACGAGACAGTCCTGGGGTTGCGTTTGAAGTACGTGAACAATGTTAGCCCTCACTATTTTACCAAATGGGGTCTTGCCAGCCCCAAAACACTCAAGTGAACTGTCACTATCACAGATTCCGGTGTTTGCGCGAGGCATGCAATATGCTATAATTCTCTCCATGCGTAATAGAGTGGACTCACTCGTGCGAGGACATGGGATGGAGAGAGCTTATTGACAGATCATCTGTGGTGCCAACGACCCTCTGGGTTATGAAGGTGAATAGCCTATGTCCATTGTCCAACAAGTTTTCTCAATTAATTTCCCTCTTTGCGATGTGATAAAAGTTTCTCAGTGAGTTATAGTTGATTGCTTCACTAAATTATCTGCTAATACACCATTTTAGCAGCAGAATTTGATGTCCGGGCGTGGCAAGGCTGTGCGTATTGACATATCCAAAAGGAATTTTACTTTGCACTGCGCAGCACGGAGATTAGACCAGGCGTGTCTGTGTGCGTTCCATTACATGTATATGCCTGAGGTGCAACAGCTTGTGCACTGCACGACATCCAATGCACAAGGTGTGTGACAGAGCGGTGACGATATATATTATTAGATATATCAGAGTGAGAACAGGTTGGATTAAATGTCTAAACTGAAGGCTAAACTGGTTTGGTCTGCCTGGGCACAAAATGATTGTGTAATCAGAGGGCTCACGGCAGGGAGAGGTGACATGGAGGTGAGAAAAGGTGACTGAATAATGACATCACAACAGTTTAATCGTAATGTTAATATTCCTCTAATCTGGCTTCAAGTCCCCTTTTCTTTTTTGCCGCCAAAATTTCCCGTGGCTACGGCCTTGCATGGATGGAACTTGGTCACATCCACTGGCAGCATCAGTTGGTAGAGTTCAGGAGTTCTCCAAGTTTGTCTACTATATCAATGAGGGCTCTTTCCTGGTGTGTAGGGACCAATGTCTTGGGGTCAGTGAGAGATTGGCCGTATAGTGATTAGGGATGAGCCGAATACTCGGATTAAACGAGTACTTGTTACGGATGTGTTTTTTCCGAATACGGGTATCATCCGATTATATCTTGTCATTATCCATGTTCGTCAACAACCACATTTCCTCATTCCTGCTCTCTTGAGTCTGTCTTCCTCATAGGCTAGAGCCACAGAGTTCCTCCCAATATAAATTCACTGCCCCGTTCCCTCCAGCGTCAGATAACACTTCTCTCTGCTCTCGCAAAGACCAGACCTGCTCCTACCTCTTTTGAAATAAAAATACACCTTTCAGGGACGCTCGCTGCTTTTCCACCTAGAGGATCACTTTTAAATCGGCTAAATCTTAATCTACACCGGATTGGAAGGCAGCTTTTCCTCCTCTCATCTGCCTCGGTATAAGCATAGCAGCTCACACTGTCTTTTGCACCGCGGTGCTTTGAGCAAAAAGCCAGGCTCCATAGTGCTCCATCCATAGTCCAACTCCTTGTTGGCTCACACAACCTGTTGCATAAATCAACCAGGTCCACGGCAGTTCATATAAAAAAAACAAGACAGCAATCTTTCTTTCTTTCTTTCTTTCTTTCTTTCTTTCTTTCTTTCTTTCTTTCTTTCTTTCTTTCTTTCTTTCTTTCTTTCTTTCTTTCTTTCTTTCTCTCTCTTTCTCTCTCTTTCTTTCTTTCACAAAATAAAACATCTCTAAAAAAATCACCCTCTCCCCTCTCTCAAAATAATAGCAAATAAAACATCTCAAACTCTATCCCCCTCTCTTAACTCATTGAGTGCCAATTCGAATAGTAACGTAGAGTGCCAATGACGACGATTGTCGTCAATTGCGTTTTTTGACGGTGGGACGTGGATCAAAGCCTGATCCATCTCCTGTGAAAGTATGGTGGATGTTGAATGTGTAAAAGCTATTTTACGGACCCATTAGGTGGCGACAGTGCTCTCCAGATTAGAGAAAGGCGAGGAAAAAACAGAGAAGAAGTCATGGGGAAACGGAAATCGCATCGGTATGCATCGATATGCATGAAGCATAACGTTAGCTGTGCCTGCAGCAGCCAATCTGCTGCCACAATTGAGCCCCTCCGTGTCCGCTGCGATAGCCCATCCACATGATTAGTTGTGGAGTTGTTATTATTCTCAACTGGAAGCGATGGGAGCCGGTGACAAATACACGCGGAACACTGTAAAAAAGCTGGATGTAGCGCACTTTTCAGTGCAGAGCAAATGCAGCAGAGAGCCACCAGAGACACTCCCACGGAGGTGGGGTTTGCAGTTGAGCGGGGTGGGGCACGCAGGGCAGCATACAACACCGACCCAGACAGACCCAGACAGCAGGACAGGATTGGCAAACACAAGCTAGAATATCTGATGCCCACCAGCAGTAAATCAAGACCAGCAAGAAGCTGCAACCAGCAGCGCACGCAGGGGCCAGCGCTGCTGGTTGCAGCTAAACAATATTATTTTGCCAAACAAAATTCCTTTGTTTTCACTTTTTTATTGAAGGAAATTATTTTTGAGGTGTCACTACATCAGAAAATATTAGCTTCAGGGTGTATTCACACCTATCTCGTTTGGAGCAGTTGTTCCGAAACGGAGAGCATTTTCCCCCTTGGTGCGGTTCGTTTGGGGGAGTGTGAACACAGCAATCGCACTCGGATGCGGGACAAAACAAGCGGACCGAGATCGCCAAGAAAGGGTGGTCTCGGTCCGCTTCCAAACGAACTCTGGTGCGGTTCGTTTGTGGTGAGAACGTGAGCCGACCTCGATCCGCCACAACAACAGTAAACGGTGCGCATTTTTGGATAAACCAGCTGCCGTAGTCAGCTGCGCTGTGCGTAATGGCCTGAAGAACGAACATTTTTATCGTTTAAAAACAACATCTTTCAGATCCTGTTTTGGCAACTTGTGACTTGCATCGATAAACTTTGGGGGATTTTTGGATCATCACATCAGCAGTTTGAACTCAATCAACTTACCTCGGACCATGGGAAGCAACGTTAATGTGTTGAATCTCTACGGATTTTGCGTGCGGTGTGCTGCGCAGCACACCGCCCTCTCTCTCCCTCTCTCTCGCTCTCTCGTCTCCATTCAATAAATGAAAACAAATCGTGGTAATCAGAGCCAGCCTTCTTTGTGATAAGATTGTCTGGTTCAATCAGACAATCAGACTGATTGCATGTCTTCCTCGAAATGTCCATTGTTATTAAATTATTTATTAATATTTTATTCCTGACAGGACAGGTGTTCATATAGCCTATCTCGGCTAATCCTCATCTCCGTGATAGTAGCCTAATAGCAGAATTTGCGAGGGTCTTTGATCTTCTATCTCCAAATTCCCAATAGCCTAAATAGGCTAAATAAATACATAGGCTTAGGCTACATAGCATACATTAATAAATAAATAAAGAACTTTCTCCCTCTCTCTCTCTCCCGATCCCTCCCTCTTTCTTTCTTTCTTTCTTTCTTTCTTTCTTTCTTTCTTTCTTTCTCTCTCTCTCTCTCTCTCTCTCTATCTCCTCGCACGGCGGACGCCCGACATAGCCTAAAATGTAGGTCTAACAAAACGCATTTTTATAATCATATAGGAAAATCTCTGGGAATTATTTTGTCCATCCCGAGAGGCTATTAGCCTATCAGAGTGTCTGCAGGCCAATCCAGGAAGTTTGACAATACTATTTGGACCGTTTCATTTGTGGCTGTGTGAACACAAACGAACCAAGGCACAAATGCAACAATTGTATCAATTAAGTACCTGAATCGGAACAAAGCAAACGACCTACAGAATACACCCTCAGAGTCAGTCATGTGCTTGAAATGCTTCATTTCACAAAAGGCTAATTATCTCAGCTTCTAGTTTGAAACGTCTCTTTTTGGTGAAATCAACCTATCTTCTCCGGCTCATAACTAAAGAACGGAAAATGATATCAATAAACTTTTTTTTGCTGATGATAGAAGAGAGTCTCATCGTTCTTTGGGCGTGTTCGGTGTTTACATAGTAATATCACACAATATTCTGTGGGCCTCGAGAAATCACTAAAAACGCTCTGAAACTCTGGCACTGGGAGCATCCGTTTTCCAAAAGTGGCTGGCACTCAATGAGTTAACATAATAATAATAATAATAATAATAATAATAATAATAATAATAATAATAATAATAATAATAATAATAATAATAATAATAAATCACTCTCCCAAGAAAAAACATATTCCTCTCTAAATAAAACACTAAAGTAAAACATCCCTATATATAAATCTCTCTCTCCTCTCTCTGCTGTCTTATATACAATCACAGCCCCCCCCCCCCCACCACCACATAATTAACATTGTGGTTTGGTTTTACTTTGTCGAGGGGGGGTAAGTCCATGCATTTTACTTCATAAAATACTGAATGTGATGTGTTCATTGATTCACTTTATTCATTTAGGATTGTAAAAAAAATCTGTGGTTTCTGTTCTGTAAATAGTTAGTCTACTCTTGTGATCAAAAACATTGATCCGAAGCTCAGTTCTGAGGCTGTTCTGTAAATAAATAAATAAAGATAATATAAATCCAGGTCGAAACCCTGCCCACTTCCGGTTTACGCCACGCCCCCTCCGAGTACAGATATGGATACAGATAATCAGTTGGTTAAACAGATACAGATAATGGTGTACTTGGGTGGTCTTTAGAGCATGTCTTGATATAGTGGTGCCACCTGCTGATATCTCAATGGGAGTAGGGTCCTTGCCAGTAACGACAGTTTGCACTGACTGGTATCCTCCAGGTCCAGGAACTGTGGCTTCAGTCACAAGTGTTTCTACTATGATCTACAGTGTATATACGTTTGCTTCTTATTCTTATTCTGAGAACTTGGTTCTGAGGGGGAAGTGGAGAGTTGGAAGACAGTTGGAACACCTTGCAGGCACCAGATCCTCTATGATCCTTGCGAGCAGAACACTTTGTGCTAAACGCAACCTATCAAACACAAGATAAACATCTCCAATTATCAATTTTCTTTGCCAATATTTCTTTTACTTACTTACTTTACTTTATTTGTTTATTTGAGAGGGACAGCATGTAATAATGAACAGAGCATACAAAGACAGAACATACCGTAAAGCTAAGGATGCAATGTAAATATATCGGAGTTAGCAAGAATGCAAATTTTCATCCGAAGTCCCCGACATGCAACAATAAAACAAAATATACCACAATAAAACCAATACAAGTCTCTGACATATACCAATAAAATAAGAAACCACAGCAAATACAAAACAAATACAATACAATATAAAAGTACAAAAGTAGGATAAAACTTGAACTCAGTGTCTGTTTTAAGACAGCGGCATTTAGATAAATAAAATAAAATAGATTAGTAAAGTGCTAAAAAGAGTTGCAGCAGTCTATGTGCAAATGCTTGATTGTCCAGCAGCCATTTTTTTAATGATGTAAATGTAAGATATTCTCAAATGGCTATTGGTAGAGTGTTCCACATTGCACTTCCCTGTACTGATAGGACGTTTTGTCCAAAGGTGGTGCTGCACCTCATAGTCCCCTCTAGTGGTGGCCTGGTGCCAATGTCACTACCAGTTTTTTTCTTTATGAACTCCCCCAAGGGAGGCGGGCAAAGCCCATGTAGGGTTTTATATATGATGCAGACCTGTTTAAAAACCTTGAAATTATTCAAACTTAAAAAACGGTATTTCGTAAGGATGTTGCAGTGGAGATATACTGTAGTTTTTTGTCTAAAACCTTGATGGCTCTCTTAAAAAGTTGTTCTATTGGTTTAAGCGTCATGACACCTGTGAATGACCAGTTTGTGAAGCAATAATCAATGATTTTCCAACCCTGCTTCTCCTCCTGAGTTGCCACCCCTTTTCCAGCATGAGTCAGTGAGATTCAGTGATTCCCACAGGCTGAAATTTGACTTTCTTAACAGTTAATTACTTTACATTGATTGAATATGCCGAGAGAAAAAAAGTGTCTCTCGTCATGCACGACTGCACCCCACACAGTCCAGCCCCAGGAGCATAGACTGCGTCAAGTCAGCCAGAATGTAAGTAGGTCATCTGCTTTAGCTCTTTCAAAATAAAACCCTCATTGTAACGTTCACATTTTGAGTAATGCTTTACTGCCACAGTTTCACTATTATGTCATCTTAACATCAAAGCGAGTATTTTGATACAATGTTTGCTGCTTCATTTGTTGAAACATCTGTTTCTCCTCCAACGTGCATCAGTGAGGCTATTTACTTGTTTAAATTACATTAGTTTGACATTTTCACGCAGAAGTTGACACTTGCCGTGTGAGAGAAGAAGGGAGAGGGGAGGGGGAAGAGAGAGCCCGCAGCCGTGGCGAAACACGGGTTGAGAGTGCGATCTAAACGTTTAAAAGATGATGCTCCTGCTGCTACCCCCTGCTGCTTTCCTGGGTAACAAAAACATGTGTACTAGTGGGACTTTTGATGTAAAAAAGGTATAACGAGTGTGCCTATATGGCATTGGAGGCTTCCATATACGATTCAGGTTCATATCTACAAGAATAAAGGGTTGGTAAGGTTGGTTCCATGAACCCACAAGCGTGTCCTCCAACCTCAGAGAGAGAGTCTGGGCCTTTCAACCCCGTAAGGAACTCTTAACAGTAACCCATGACCCCCCCCCTGAATTAACAGTATGCTGCCGATCAGGTTTGGGTGAAACAGCAATTAAGGGATTGTTTGTAGTTTGAGATGGATGTGTTTACGACATCAGCACAGCAATGTAAGGTAGGGTGACTAGGGTCTAAGTTATTTCAATTAATCTTCTGCCAAGTACTACGTGCTTAATAGTAATTGTCTAAACCTTTCATCACTCATTGTATTGAACTATGCTGGCTGGTAAAACTCCACCAATCTGGGCACTCGATAGCAGGTTTAAACCAGTACAAGTTCAGTTCAGTTCAGGTCAACTTTATTATTATCCCAGAGGAGCACAATGTGTTTCGCCAAAAGCGGCACAGCAATAAACAGCACAAAGAACAATACAAAAACAACACAAACAAAATGGATTTATGCCTCCGCCATTAGTTCATTCTTGAGTCCAAATCGCCATTTGAGGCAAATTGGAAGAAATTCCGTCAAGGCGCTCCTGAGATGTTGCGTTACAGAGCTTGGAAATTGGGTGTGTGAGGTCACAGTGGCCTTGAACTTTGACCTTTGAAAACCAAAATGGAATCAGTTCATCCTTGCGTCCAAGTCGATGTTTGAGCCAAACCAGAAGAAATTCCATCAAGCCGTTCTTGAGATATTGCGTTAACGAACTTCGGAATGGTGTTCGTGAGGTCACAGTGACCTTGAACTTTGACCACGGAAATCTAATCAGTTCATCCTTGAGTCCATGTTAATGTTTGAGGCAAATTTTATGAAACTCTGCCAAGGCATTCCTGAGATATCGCGTTAACAAGCTTGAAAATGGCGTTCGAGAGGTCACAGTGACCTTGGCCTTTGACCTTTGACCACCAAAATCGAATCAGTTCATGCTTGAGTCCAAGTCGATGTTTGAGGCAAATTTGATGAAATTCCGTTAAGGCATTCCTGATATATCACATTAACAAGCTTGAAAATGGCATTCAAGAGGTCACAGTGACCTTGGCCTTTGACCACCAAAATCTACTCAGTTCATGCTTGAGTCCAAGGCGATGTTTGAGGCAAATTTTATGAAATTCCATCAAAGCATTCCTGAGATATCGCCTTAACAAGCTTGAAAATGGCGTTCGAGAGGTCACAGTGACCTTGGCCTTTGACCACCAAAATCTAATCAGTTCATCCTTACCACATTGATAGTTTCCCGGTTCTACAGGTGGCAGGAATGTGGCTGGAGTGGGTGGGGGGTTGGGCGCAGTCTAGTCTCGCTGGCCAGCCTCCCCTCCCTACCGTGAGAAGAGTCTGGCGGCACAGGTCTCCATTGTGGGATTGCGATGGGCGGCGCTTGTCGGCAGTGCCCTTGGAAAATAGTATCCAACAATCCAACTTGCCATTTTTGTAGCAACGAGCTAGCGTGTAGGTTTCTGCTGTTAGCTTACTAGCTAGTTAGCGTTGTTGTTTTCGCTGAGGCAGCAGGGCACTGTTTACAGCGACACACAGGGAGGAGGGAGCGGAAGCCACAATGATTGACATGGCAGCCAATGACAGAGTTTGTAATAAGCCGGGAACGGCTGCTCCAATGGGGAGCAGCTGTAGAGCAGGGTAAAGGTTTATCCCAGTAGCGTTTCCGTGCAGCCAGACGAAAGAGGGAGGCTGGCCAGCGAGACTAGGTGCAGTCTGCTCTCAATAACATGTTCCTGAGGTTGGGGAAGGCGGGGGGGGGGGGGGTTTGCTCACCATAGTCTGGCTGACTATGATCATACAATTTATATCCACTTTGACAAGCATCACAGGTATCTCTTTGCTAACGCTGTGACAGGGGGGCCTCTGACAGGGCCTTGCTGCAGCCGCCCCCTCAGTGAACAGTGAAGCGCTACATAATATACATTACATTACTAAACATACAATAATGAGTATTAATGTTCTGTAATTCTACTCATATTCTAATATTTCTTATATTTCCATTCTTATACTTATTAAACAATTAGAGAGAGACCATGATGATGCCAACCTTAAAAGGAGATATTCCTCTAAATCTGGCTTCAAAGGGGTAAATTTCAAATGAAAAATGGGCAAACGTTTTCCGCCGGCACGCGTGAGCGTCTGACTCCTGCAAAAGTGGCCCCCCCAAAGCTAAAGGTCAAACTCCGCCTATGGGTGTCTCCACACCATCGCATCAACACCATCACATCAATAACATTGTATTCTTTATCAAACTAAATACTCTGGTTAATCTATTTTGTCAAGCTTTTATCCTTTCAAAATCATGCAAAAGAGTTTGCCCTAACTGTCACCGCTCTGCCGTGAGCATCCTCTCTCTCTGTCTCTCTCTCTCACACACACACACACACACACACACACACACACACACACACACACACACACACACACACACACACACACACACACACACACACACACACACACACACACACACACACACACACACACACACACACACACACACACGCACGCACACCAGATAGGGCTTATTGCATTGTAGCCTATAGGCTATATTTTATGTTTTCTCCACTCAGTTTAGGTTAAAGCATATCCCCATGTTGTGCCTAATATTGTGATATTTTGAGACGGGTGGTGTTTTCCACATCAGGACAATTATCCCGGTTAACAGTTACAATCCGCAGTTTGACCCAAATTAACAGCATTGCTACGTATCAGGTTTGCGTCAAACAACAATTACTAAGGAATTGTTTGTGTTCGTTTGAGATGAGTGGCGTTTACCACATCAGAACATCCGTGTCAGTGAAGTTATTTTGAATTAAAGCCTATTGACCTTCTGCCAAGTACCTGTGATCGACAGCATTGTCTAACGGCATGTCGGCTATCAGGTTCAGATGAAACAGCAATACAATGAAATAGTTTGTTATTTTGGAATCGGAATCAATGAAATAGTTTGTTATTTTGGAATCTTCTTCTTCTTCTTCTTCTTCTTCTGACTGAAAATCCTGCTTTGATCTCAAGTCAACTTTGTTTATAACGGAGGGGGGAGACCAATTCCCAGACGAATGTAGGTTAATATGCAATCAACACCATTTGGTCTGCATCTCTGATGCGGCAGACATATTTGTATTTTTGTACAGTGGAATCTGCTTACAGTGATCATGGTTATAGTGATCAACCGCGTGATTGTCAGTGCACCGTTGCTTAATTTTTTTTTATTTTTTTTTCAACCTGGACCCTATTTTCATATTTTTTTTAGGTATAACTAAAATGTCAACAGCAATCTTTGAAATTGATGCAGTATTGGCCAAGATCACTTCAGTTGGCAGCCGCTTTTCCAACATGCCCCTACTGCACTAATGCCAGGGTCAGACTCCATGAATATCAGCCAATATTAAAACGATTTGGTTGCAGGCGAGACAATTTCAGGGTTGGGTCTCTTGTAGTGTGACATAATCAAAGACCAGCGTCTGGGCATCTGGGACGCCTCACGACACCCCGACGAAAAGACTAACAGTCTTCTTCGCTGAATGGGATGGGCTGAATTATTCTCGTCTCGTCTTGTGTGAGTTTGCCGAAACGCATCCCTCAATATTGTATCTATCTCTGCTCCAGATACGTCCACCTCATCCATACCTCTTAACAGTGTCAAGCCCAATCCCAGCACAGTTAATAACCGCGGCAATCAAGGCCATGAATTGCTTCTTGTCCATGAAGATCACGTTCCGTCCTTTTTCTTCTCCCGATCCTTATGCATACTGTACCATCCTTTCTTCGTTTCTTTCCCATCCCCACTTCTTAACAGCCTCAGCCTATATATATATATATATATATATATATATATATATATATATATATATATATATATATATATACCGTATATATATACCGTATATATATATATATATATATACATATATACATACATACATACATACATACATACATATATATATATACATTATATATATATATATACATATACATATATATATATATATACATATATACATATATATATATATATAAATATATATATATATATATATATATATACACACATACATACATACATACATACATACATACATACATATATATATATATACATTATATATATATATATATATATATATATATATATATATATATATATATATATATATATATATATATATATATATATATATATATATATATAGGCTGAGGCTGTTAAGAAGTGGGGATGGGAAAGAAATGAAGAAAGGATGGTATACCATCCTTTCTATATATGCATAATAATATTATATTATAATATTATAATAATATAATAATATGCATAAGGCTCGGGAGAAGAAAAAGGACGGAACGTGATCTTCATGGACAAGAAGCAATTCAACAGGATATGTATATGTATATATATATATATATATATATATATATATATACATATACATATCCTGTTGCGGTACTATAGCATCAATCTAAATGTCTTAGTTTTGCTAAGAAGATTGATGGAGCAAACATTTCTTACAACATTGTTTTCTTTTTCATTTAAACTTGTGTTGGCAACCTGTTCTCACTCCGATATATCTAATAATATATATCGTCACCGCTCTGTCACACACCTTGTGCATTGGATGTCGTGCACTGACTCACCCTTAAACAAGCTGTTGCACCTCAGGCATATTATGGAACGCACACGGACACACCTGGTCGTGGTGAGGCAAAGGTCAAGTTATGCTGTGGAGTTGGAGGCTGGACAGCGTTGCCAGACGTACGATAATTATCGTATTTGTATGATAATTTTGATCTCTGTACAATGTACGATCAATAATCCCAAAATGTGTGGGGGTGGGTTGGCGCGGGGGCGTACGATAATTTCACTCCAAAAACGATAATTTTGACACTCTAGTATGATAATTCAACATTTGCCATCTGGCAACACTGAGGCTGGAGCTGGAGCTATGGACTAGGGACATCTATCTTAGTTAAAATTGGCTAAGTGAACTCCAAGCATAAATTGCACAGGATCTACCTTTCTGTCTCACCACTGTGCGCCAGGTGTCAGAGGGCACGCTATCTCGTGCCTTCTGGTTCTGCCCTTCACTGACAGGGTTCTGGACCAAAATATTTGACTGGTATTCTAAGGCCTACAAAATAACCCTGCAACCGGAGGCAGAACTCCCCATCTTCGGCTCCTCCGAGTCAGCAGTCAGAGTCAATTAACAGCATACTGTGAATTAATAACCCATAATTAACAAACCTGACAGGCAGGTTTGGGTGAAACAGCAATTACTAAGGAATTGTTTGTGTTAGTTTGAGATGGATTGACAGCATCAGGAATTCGGTGTCAGGCAAGATATTTCAATGAATCTTCTGCATGCCAGGTACTTTTCTGTGACGTTTTGCTTAATTGGAAGATTGGAAAATTGGCTTCAGTTTGGACGTCCCAGCTGTGGGAGGATGATGATGATGATGTGTTCTCAAGGTCGGAGCTAGGAGGGGGAAAGGGGCGGATCCAGGAGGGAGGGACGGAGCCAGGCGGGTATTTAAGGAGGCGGGTGAGTCTCAAGAGATCGCTGGAGATGGAGATGGAGATGAAGATGAGAAGTGTCGTGTATCTGCTGTTGCTGTGCTGTGGGTTCGGGCCGGGTGCTCGGGCCGGGCCGCTGGGCGGGGAGGCCGATGTCAAAACTCTCTCGATGGAGCTAAAGGTGCTGAGCGAGAACTTGCAACTGATGGGAGCCAAGGTGGAGAGGATGGAGAAGGAGAATACAGGTACGGGGGAGGGGGCGAGGGGTTGCCGTTTGACACTGTTCACAGCTCTGCACATTTTTGGGGCTCATGCAGGGTTAGAAAACCATAATATAAACTACTACAGTACCTGATGCAGCTGGATGAGTTTGTAGCATTTGTAGTGTTTGAATGAGGCCAGAAAATATCCTGAGAATTGACATTCTAGCAGCAATCCTCACTATTTTTTCTATGAGAGTCGCGCTGGCAGGACAAAGTCAATAGGAGAGCCACTTTTGCCGCAAAACACAGAAAGCCACCCAAACCAAGCAATAAACTAATTTAATCTAGAGGCCTACGAAATCAGTTTGATTGTCATTGTTATTGTTAAAATTGTTAAAAGTATTATTTAAAATTTTTCTGAATCCTGTTTTACAGCGACAAAGTGGTGAATAAATTGTAGTCTTGAATCTGCTGCAGAGTTTATTGCGTTGCCTGCCTCCTCCTATCTGAAGGCAGGCTCTGAGTGAATTAGTTTTGTACAGAGGAGTTTACATTTTTATTTTGAAGGCGGAAAGGGGAAATGCTACGTGTGAACTGACGTTGGTCTGTCGTGAGTGAATAAACTGGAATGGATGGTGTCTCGTTTCAAGTTGAAGAAGCCGTTTTGAAGCAGTGTTGCCAGCATTTCCAGGGACTGTTGGCTGCTCAGAAAGTTTCTAGCACACTGTGACATAGCCCGTTTTAATATGTGTTGACTCACCGCCCGCAGGGCCGCTGGAAGTCTTTTTAAGTAGGGGGTGCTGCAAGGAAGGGACTTTGGGGGGCGCCGCCGACGTTTTTTGCACGTTTGGATGTTTTTTCGCCATATTAGAGGAAGGATATCTCATTTTAAATTAATATTAGGATTATACTGTTGTGATGTCATTATTCAGTATTTTCTTCTTTTCTCACTCACTTTCATGTCACCACCTTCTCTCCCTTTAGGGGGTTTTACACTATACAACAGACAGCAACACAGGCAGAAACACTGAACTTATTCTTATTATCACTTCAAAACACAGCTGCAAAACTTGTCATCTCAACACAAAAATAAAATAAAACAAACCGTATAGGCTACTATGTGATCAGGCTAAAGAAACAATCTGAAGTGAAACAATAAAAAAAATTATATACGTGATGCCTGAATTATTTCATGTTAGCAGAGGCGCTTTATTTTGAAAATCCAAGTATCTGCCATATGCAGGGAAGTAGCTCAACTATGAAAATAGTGTCCTCCAAGTAGAGAGCTGTGCGGGCCTGAAATCTCGGCCCGAGCCCTCCCCGGCCCGTGACATGCAGACCCGTGCCCGATCCGGCCCGGATGAGTTATGAAATTAATTGGCCCGAGCCGTTGCGAGGCCCGAAGCCAATATTACGATATAATGACACATATCTCTCCCTCTCTCTCTGTTCCTCAGCTGCGCGTGGCGCAGCAGTCCTCTGCAGCCTCTCTCTCTATTTGACTCTCTCTCTCTCTCTCTGTTCTGGAGCAGTCCGCTGTACGGACGGACACGGCACACAGCTTGTTTTGTTGTGTTTTATATACTGACACAGCACGCTGTCTGTCGCTGACTGAGCGGAAAGCTACATGACATGAGTATGACTGGCAGACTAACGTCACGTGAGGGTCTGTGTGACTGTGTGGCTGGGGGAGTGTCTGTGCACTCCTCTTTGTCTGACTGTGCTGCTCTGCTGTGTAAAATCAAGCGAGTAATACAACATTATTTTATTTAATTATTGAAACGGCCCGACCCCGGCCCGGCCCTATTAATTTAAAAAAAATAAAAAATAAAAACCCGGCCTCGGCCCGTATTGGCAGGCCCGAGGGCCCGCAAGGGTACCTTCGGGTTTGCAGCTCTCTACTTCCAAGATGGACTGAAATGTCAGCTGTTTATTTCCCTTTTTGCTGCAGCATGTTAAAGAAATAAATGTTCAGTTTGAACAACACCCGTTCTGATCATTATAGAGCAAGATGATCGCTTCCACTACAAAACACTGTATTTACGTAGGCTACGTTACATATTTGGGAATGGGAGGAATCTCGCACTTGTACTGATGTCCAGCATGCATGACTGGTGACGAGGGAAACGTGAGTTTGTTTACTGCGTCGCATGTAGTAAACGAGGAGATCCCGCAACTTTCTTTTAAGGGGCCACCGTGGCCAGTTCAAAAATGACAAACTGGCCGTGTGGAGAGTTAATTTTGGAAGGGGCATTACCAAACTGCGGGGCATCCACCGTATTGTCTTTGTGACCGTGGTATTCCTGCTCTGGATGATGCCCTAGGGCGACACTTGGTGCCCTACCCTCAGCGCGTGTAGGGAACGGCGGCCCTGGCTGTGTGCCATATACAAACTATTTTAATCCTCATGCGCCAACATTGTTACACCCTGACCTTGATAGGAGTATTATAATTATTATTATTATTACCCCCTGTGTCCACAGGGGCACATGATGTTTCTGAAAATACAGTCACTGACATGTTTTTATTAAATAAATCAAAAGTTATATAAAGTCTGTGCACTCACCTGTTGACAGCAGCCAGCAGGACCTTTTCGACGTGAGACAGGAGAAGGCAGAGTGGGCTGGTCGAATCCCCTGGACAGCTCAGCTGTTAACAGGTCAAGCACCTCAAAGTAGTGACTTCTGTAGCGCTGCTCTGGGCTTCTCCATACATGTTGGTGCAACACCATCATCAAGGCGACGCGGTGGCCGGCGCCCTGGAGGCAGGACAGGTGCATGGACAAGAGGGTTGTCAGTGGCATTCACCCCATGGGCTTTCCTCACTGCTTCTGCGTTTTTCCTCCTGCTCTGATTATTTCATCCAGTGTGTGATACACGGCCTCATCCTTGCCCAACACGGAACTCAGTGCTGGCGTCCTGCAGGTCCAACGCGTCGGCCAGAGGGGTTTCAAGGTGCGCGTTGCTATAGAGGCAGAGTCGGAGAGAGAGGCCCACATTTTTTAAGATATCCAGCCATTGGATTAACACATTCACTGCCAGCCGTTTTTCAATACTGTAGTTAGCTTCTGCCAGAGGTTTTTTTTGAGGATTCTGGCTCATTTTACAAGAGCCGAGGATTCTTTTCTGCTTGGACTTTGTGAACACAAAGTTCACAAAAGTACTAATAGAATGTGTGCTTTCTCTGTCTAAAAGAGTTAGTTTGTAGAGTTAGTAGTTATGTAGATATTAGCCGTTGAGTACAGCATGGTTTCAGAGATTTTCAGAGAGTTTTGAGATAAATGGATTTTTAGAACCACCTCACGTGCCTGTGATTATGGGTGCCCTTGGGCAAGTCTGTATACTGTATTGTGTTTGTGTGTGTGTGTGTGTGTGTGTGTGTGTGTGTGTGTGTGTGTGTGTGTGTGTGTGTGTGTGTGTCTCCAAACTCCTCCCTCCGTAGGTCTGGTGGCTTTGCAGTGTTTTGTCACAGGCGAGTTTCTGTTGCCTCACAGATCCCAAAAAAAGAGAGGGGAATCGCAGGAGCGGGGAAGAGGAGAGGAGAGGCGAGGGGGGGGGGGTTAGACACGGGAGAGAAATTCCTTCGCGATCCCCTTCTTCCAATCTTGAGGCGTACGGGTCCTGCTGCTGCTGCTGCTGCTCGTCTGTGCTGCTGCTGCTGGCGGCGCGGCCGCTCTCGGGCGAGTCTGGATTACTGTAAAACGGGCTCGTTCGTTTCTTGGGGTGTCGGTTGAGAGCTTTGATGAAGCTTTTGCGATTCTGGTCTTATTTATGCTCAAAGGTACTCGAGTGTGTGTGTGTGCGCGCGCGCGTGTGTGTGTGTGTGTGTGTGTGTGTGTGTGTGTGTGTGTGTGTGTGTGTGTGTTTGTGAAATCGAAAGCGTTTTCGCCCAGCCATTTCCTTGAGAATGGCTTCCTCCCGCGGCTGTTTTTGCTCGGCTTTCTCTCTGTCTGGAGAGCACTGTCGCCACTTAGTTGGTCGGTAAAATAGATTATAGACATTCAATACCTCCAATATTGGTATAGGAGACGTAAAAGGCTTTGATCGATGTCCCACCGTCAAAAAAAAAAAGAAGAAATTTAAGCCGAGATATCTCGTCATTGGCAGTGAACCGTTGGATTCTGTAAGCCGAGATATCTCGTCAATGGCAGTGAACGTGTTAAGTTACATTATAATCTAATTTATAAAGAACGGTTTGAAGCACGGTGTAGAAGCCATTTCCAGAGTTAAAGTCGAGCTGAACCCAAGAATGACTTTTCTTTTCTTTTAGTTCAAATACCTGGGTATGCAGTGCACCTATTTAATAATGTATGCAAAACAAATCACAACAATCTCATTTCTTTAGTTTTTCACACTTTTTCACATCAAAAGTTCATTTTTCAAGATTTCATTGATAACAGTACTTTACAGTTTGCTGACGTCACCCAGTACTATCAAATTTCTACCCCATTTCAACCAATCATATCACGACATGCAGCTGTCAATCAAATCTTCATTTCTGGATAATTTTCTCTTCCAAATGAAGTCGAAAATGGCGCCTAGTGCCTCTCATCTGGCAGAATTCCTATCCCATAAACTAACTACTAACTTGGCCAATTGTTAGAAACATGAACAAAAAACAAAAACTATAATCTCTAAGAATGCATTTTTTTTTAACTGGCTCGTTAAAACGCGCATTCCAGGGATATCGTATTTACAGCAGCGATAATGGCGCGCGCATCCAAGAGCTTGGTTGTCAGGGGTCGCACTTCGGAGATTCCAGGCCGACGTGCTGCACTCTCCGCTTGGCAACACGAAGGCAGCTGGCTGCCTGCGGGTCGCTGACATCCACTCCTCCTGTCAAAAGGCTCTTCCCGAGGGGAGCGCCACAACACGACTGAATCCCACTCGATTTGGAGGCGGAACACGCCAGGATTGGCCAAAGCCCAATCCAGTCCCCAGAATTGTCGAATAAAATCATCGACATGATATGACCCGCCTCTCAACCTGTCATCTTAGACAAACTATGTTTTCAGTCTGAAATGGACTCATTATGCACGTGACGAATATGTTCAGTTCGACTTTAAGTGTAATGGGTACACCAAATTGTTCCAGTCGGAGTCAGTCACCTACTTGTGACAGGTTGACAGATATGGGAAGATGTTTATGTTAATTCTAATGTTTATGTTTACTATGGGGGACAAACAACTTATTTTATTAATACCTTATTGCACTGACAGATAATTTTACTAGGTTCAACTATTTGGGTTTTCAGGATGATATAACCATTTTGGTTTATTTGGTAAGTTGAGAGAAGTACTTTGGCGTGTGAGAATGCACTACATGATTCTCACCACAAGGCGATAACTGTGAGCAAGTGGTGACTGTTGTAAACGGGATAGAAGAAGTTTTGGTAGAATCAGATTCAAGCAGCAGAGAACGTGCAGCATGACAGAGAAGGGGAATCATTGACACTGTGTTTTGTTTTGTTTTAATGAAAGTCCAGTGTGTGCGTGTCCAATCTGCGGCTCATTCATTTTTGTCGGAGATGGCACTTAGCTAAACATACACATGTCACCACAAATTCCCAGAGTGCCACCGAAGAAAGCAGGGCGGGGGGTGGCTGGCTGGCTGGCTGGCTCTCCCCTCCCCTGGAGCTCCTGGCTGCCGCTGTGCTGTTGTTTATTGAATAAACAGAGATTATCCTCTCTTTTTCCCCCACACTCTCTCATATTTGGGGGGACAAATTGTCCCGTTGCCCCCCACTTCCGGCGCCTATGACGTCCCTGCATGCTATTGTACGATTTGAGCAAAAGGGGGCGCCGCAGACGCCAAAAGTAGGCATGGCCGAACACAATAACGGCCATAACGTCCACGCCCATTTGTTCAATGATCGCAAAACCTGGCAGATATACCGAGGGACATATTTGGAGCATGTACCAGAACCACTGCCAATTTATTGTGATGTCATTGCAGTTGGGAGAAGGCTTGGACCTCTGTAGTGGCCACTTGCAGCTCTATTGTGAATTTGTATTTGAAGAAAGCTTGTTGTTCTGTTCAGTGATGGACCACAGAGTGTCGGAGGCAGAGGAGAAGGCAGCATGTGTTGGAGTCAAGCTGCAGCTGCAGAAGGAGAGGGTGGAGGATCTGGAGCGGGAGAACGCAGGTGAGACGCCCAGGGAACTGCACATCACAGCTAGTACTTACTAGTACTGTGTGGAGCACCATTAGTTTATCCTAAATTCAAGGACTAACCAGGGTCAGCCCTGCTTAGCCTTCCCCAGCAAGCCAGGGCTGTAATGCAGGAACCACAGTTAGACTGGATCTACTTTTATATTTCAAGACCCCCCGAAAGTCATGTTTTAAGATGTATGTAAAATACTGAATAATCATTTGTGTCGGATGGTTTTTCCCCACACAAAAAAGTTAAATTATCTTAAAAATGACTTCCCCTCCTTCTGAAGCATTAAAAATTCAAAAGCAACCATTGGTGATCAGACAATAACTAGCCAATCACAGCATCCAAACAAGGGCTTTATAAGGGCTGAATACTGGACAGGGATTGGCTGAATCACTGATGTTGTCAAAGTGGGATTTATGACATCACTGGGATTTATGCCATCACTGATGATCTCACAGTGGGACAATCACAGTGGGCCGTGGGATTTATGACATCACAGTGGGACAATCACAGTGGGAGAGAGAAACAAACAGATAGACAGAGCCATAGCTCTCATTTATATACTGATGATGAGATAGATAGATAGATAGATAGATAGATAGATAGATAGATAGATAGATAGATAGATAGATAGATAGATAGATAGATAGATAGATAGATAGATAGATAGATCGATCGATCGATAGATGGATGGGGCATCATCATTATGCACTCCAATTTCAGAATAAGACTCTGGGAAAAGAGACAAACTTTCCCTGAAGACATTATGTATAAAGTAGAAGTGTGGGTTATATGTAATTGTATCAAAACATTCACACTAGGGGTTGTATAATGTTTATTGTGTTTTCCCATAGAAGTGTTGTGTATTAGATACTGTCACATTAGGGATGCCCTGATTTAATGTTTATTAAGGCTCTTGATTCGATTCTGCGTGGATGTGTGTATACAAAAATAAATAAATAACCAATCTGTAGGTGGCACTGTTGCCCTCGAGCACATCTGTTCACTTCCATGTCCGAATGATGGGTTTTGCATCGCGCTGACATTCTTAGTGCACGTTCACACCATATGCCAGTCCCACGCTGAAGCCACACTGAAGCCACACTGAAGCCAATTCAGCAATTAAAGCCCTTGTTTGGATGCTGTGATTGGCTAGTTATTTTCTGATAACCATTGGTTGCTTTGGAATTTTTAATGAGGCAGAAGGAGGGGAAGGGGAATTTTTAAGATAAGATAAAAAATTTGTGTGACACAAATCTGGCTTACTGGGGGATGCTAAACAGGGCTGACTCTGGTTAGTCCTTGAATTACAAAAAAATTCCTCCTCACCTCGTCTTTTTGTCTAGCACAAAATGGCCGGATATAATGAAGATGACATCACACCAAATGTTTATCAACATGATGAAACAGCGCCCTCTATAGTTTGGTTGTAATAAGCACAGTGACAACCAACCCAGTCTCCCCTACTTAGAAAAGGGCTCTGAAATCAATTGTTATCAATAATTTGGTTCAAGGATAGACGTACGGTATGAGAGAGAGAAAGATATTTACATTTTTATTATTTACTTTATGTCAGTTTACTCCCTATATTGTTATCTTTCTGTTTAGGCATTATATTGCAATCAAACTAATTACTTAATCCTACTTTCCTTTACATATTTTGCAATTGTTCATCATTCTGCTTTGGCAATAATGGTTGATTATTATTTATGCTTAAAGATAGAAGCCAAGATCAAATGCTGTCCAGTCTGTAAGGATTTGTTTAAAGCTTGTTGTTCTGTTCAGTGATGGACGACAGAGTGACGGAGGCAGAGCAGAAGCTGCAGAATATGGACAATCCATCAGCTCTCAGAGCTGAGCTGCAGCTGCAGAAGAAGAAGGTGGAGGATCTGGAGAGGGAGAACGCAGGTGGGACCCCCCCCCCCCGGAGAACCACACATCACAGATAGTACTTTTACACCTAGTGCTGTGTGAAGATAAAGAACCACATCATTTTGTTGTGTTTCGTATTTAGCGTTTGCTCAACGTGTGTTGTTGTGTTCAGTGTTGGGCGACAGAGTGACGGAGACCGAGAAGGAGCTGGAGCTGCTGAAGCAGATGGACGAGTCAGCAGCTGTCAGAGCTGAGTTGCAGATGCATAAGAAGAAGTTGGGGGATCTGGAGAAGAAGAACACAGGTGGGACACCCCGGAGAACCGCACAATCACAGCTACTTAGAGTAGGCCTACATAGTGCTGTGTGGAGATAGAACCGCTACGGAGAAACTACTGCGGCTGGAGAAACTGAATTATAGAGTGGCTTATAGTGATCATGGTGATCGGGTCAAATTGATCACAATAAGCAGATGCTCATTATAACAGATTTGTCTTTATTTCTCATCCAGATTACCATCTAATTGACATTTGTATATGTATTACAGTATATATTTATATATACTATATAATAATTATAATATTTATTATATTTATTACAGTACATATAAAGTAATGAAACGCACAGCTTCGCTATTTACTGAATTGTATTAACTTTCGAAATACATACAGTAAGTTCGCCTGGACACGCCTCCTATTGCGCTAACGCACTGTGCTAATTGCGACACCACTGTGAGGAAATGCGGATGATGGGCCATAGTGCCAAAGGAAAGGGTGCCCAAAAATGACTTGTACTTGACTGAATTTTGACTAACGTAACAATACTTGTACTTGAGTAGGATTTGTCAGTACTCTTTCCACCTCTGTTGATACACCACCTCACACAGTGAAATAAGCACAACGATCCCTTTGAAACCCTGCAGGAAGCCTGTATGTTGCTGCTTTCATTTAAAAACTACACACTTTTTCCACACCTTATTTCCTCGAAATGATTTGAAGGTTTTGGTTTTCAGTACATTGTACAGTTCGCCGTCTTGTCTCTACTAACTGCCACATCATCAGTGTTGGGGGTCGTTACTCAAAATAAGTAATATATTACACATTACTTAAAAAGTAAAAATAATGCCTTACTTTACTTATTTACTCCCTGGAGCAAGTAATTCATTACACTACTCGTTACACTACTCGTTACATTAATTTTGTGTTACTCATCAACATCACCAGAGATGCAGATTCCCAGGTAACAACATTAAACCTTATGCTACATATGCCCACACATATCAGCACATACTGTAATAAGGAGCACAATAGACCCTTCTCACGGGGGCCATTTTGTGTCGAGAAGCCAGGGTAAACACAGCTGCAAGCAAAACACTAATGAGGGTTTCCAAATTCCAATCATGGAAGTTGGAAACCCTCATTAGTGTTTTGCTTGCACCTGTGTTTACCCTGGCTTCTCGACACAAAATGGCCCCCGTGAGAAGGGTCTATAAGGATCACATACACTAGATCTTTGTTTCTGAAAGATGTACGGCGATTCTATAGGTTGAGGCCACGTCTCGTCATAGACGCTGGTTTAGCTGGCTCAGCCTGGCTGGGGGCGTGGTCAGGGTGGGGTAAAAACCCCCGTTCTATCCATTCAGCAAAGTTAGAATTTAGCTGATAGCCCAGCCCAGGCAGACACGATCGGGGATTTAACCACCGCAGTGAACGCACATCTGAGCAGACGTCTTGTGTTCTGCTCTAGAACCCCCAAACCTGTAGTTCAAAGCCGCAGCACTGTCTTTTGGTGAGTCAGCCCATGAGATATATGAGCGGTTTTACCCCACTCGCGCGCCAGCCGTTTAACATTTTGTGGGCGTTCCCAGACATCTCTATACTTTGACAGTAGGCCTCAGCTCAGCTCAGTTTGCCTTAGTCCTATGATGGGCCGTGGGCATTCCTTTCGATGGCAGCCTTTCTTGCAGATTCCAGATCTCCTCTCCAGTCTCTGATGTTGTCCATCCATTCTGTCTTTCTTCTCCCCCGCCGTCCTTTCGCGCACACCTCTCCCTCTATTGTTGCCAACACTAGGCTATCGCCTCGTCTTTTCCAGTGGTCATACTTTCTCAGCTTCCTCTTCTTTACTTCCTCCAGCATTCCTTGCTCTACGGTTATTCCCACTTTCGCCCTCACCCAGTCATTGGTCCGTCTCTCCTTCCAACTGACTCTCAGTACTCGTCTCCACAGCCACAGCTCGAATACCTCAATCATCATTTCCTCTGCCTTCCCTAAGGTCCAGCTTTCACATCCATACAGCGCGACGCTCCACATCAGCACTTTTGCTAGCTTCACTTTCAACTTCAGGCTTAGATCTTGTGATTTCCACACTTCCGTCAGGTTTGCTGCAATGCTCCTGGCCTGTCCTATTCTTATCTTGATGTCTGCAGCGCTGTCTCCTTCAGGGGTGATATAAGATCCCAAGAACTTAAACTTTTTTACATTTTCAAGTTCATCACCCTGGATTCTCAGATTTCCTTGCCCATGCACATTCATGGTAGAAGTCTTCAGGCTGTTGATGTGAAGACCCATTTCCAAGCTCGATTGCCTGAGATGGTTTGCCATTGTCGTGATTTCCTCTTTATTATTTGCGATCAGGGTTGTGTCATCGGCATAACGAATGTTCCAGACAGCTCGACCTCCCAATGCCCTTTCCACTTCGCTCCAGGAGATTGATCTCCAGCTCTCGCATGATCCTTTCCCCAATTGTATTGGAAAGTATCGGTGAGATCAAACAGCCTTGTCTGAATCCGTTTAAAAAAAAGGCTCTGTCCTTTGGCCTTGTACTCGGACCACTCCAGTGGCATTGTCATATAGCTTCTTAACTATCCAAATCAGGTGTTGTGGCACGCCAAACTCTGAGAGAGTCTTCCACAGGGCGTCATGGAAGACAGAATCAAGTAGGCCTACAAAAGAATAAAACTGAGACAATTCGTCAGGCGCTCCGCCATCAACATAACAAAACACATCCGTTGCCTGCCTTCAAAATAAAAGTATATAGTGCTCTATACTGCATAGCTAGTGTCCACTGTCCAGAAAATAGAAATCGAATAACGTATGTAACGCAAGTAACGACGCAAGTAAGAACTAATGTGATGACTGTATTTAGGAACCATAATGCCGTAATTACACTACTCATTACCAACAAATGTAATCAGATTACAGTTACTTTGTAACGCGTTACCCCCAACACTGCACATCATGGATGAAGATCATTCTTCAGTGAGGAAAAAAACAGAATATTAGAGATGATGAATGTATAAAGAAAAGACTCCCGCTGTACATCGGTTTCCATGATTTCCAAAAATTAAGACTAGGAAAATACTATTTTTCCAGACATTTACAGACCTGTGTAGGAGCTCTGTACACACGGTGCATTTTGACTTGACTTGTTAAAGTGCTGACTGTCTGCTTTAATTGGAGGATGTTTTCAGCCACACTGGAAGACACCAACAACAACAAAACTAATCCATAAAAGTGTTGGTGTGATTTGTCTCTGTGCTTCCAGCTCAAGACTCTGCAGTGGCGTCCCTCTGCAACAGACTGACCAACACCAAGAAGGAGGTGGAGGAGGTGAGGATGGAGACAGCAGCTCTCACAGTGGAGCTGAACGCCACCAACGCCGAGGTGAACGCCGCCAACACTGAGCTGCAGCTGCAGAAGAAGAAGGTGAAGAATCTGGAGAGAGAGAATACAGGTGGGATGCTCTGGGGGGAATAGGGGGGGGGGGGGGGGGGGGGGGGGGGGTAGTGTTATAGTACCGGCAAGGACTTCAATTCACTTTTACCCCTGGATATCATTAGTTAAATTGTTACCCTATTCACCAGGGGTGTCTCACCTTAAAATGCTACCATACAGGCTTCCTAACCTGACGCTGCCAGATGGACGGTTTAGCTCCACATTACGTTTCACTACGTCAAGAGAATCTCTTTTGATCTCGCGAGGTTATCCATCTTGCAAATATTGACTTAAGTTCAGGAGCAGGGCCACGCCTCAACCACTCCTCTAACCACGCCTCTAACCGCACCTCAATTACCTGGCAAGGTTGCATATACCTGGTGTCTCAGTTCTCTCGACAGACAGACAGACCGTGCAGCGCAGCTCAACGCTTTTACACATCAGTAAACTTAGACAAAGGCTGGAATCACCATTCAAAATCCAGACAAACTCACTGTGGATCCCAAGCTGCAGGTCAATCCTCTCGACTCAGATGGCGAGCTATGATGATGACCTGGTTGCTACTGATAACGTCATCCACCACCAGACATGCTAACGTTAGCCGCTAACAGTTAGTTTCACAGCCTCTCCACACACCAAAGCCAACTAACGACGCCTGGCCTTTTCTGTAGCTATATCCTTATAACAGCTATGAGGAGAGGAGTTTGTGAACAACATCCCCACAGTCAAAGCACTTCCCTGAGATATCCATATAAAAACTCTCATACTTTACCCCAAACCTCTGGTGTATTAGTATTCCTCTGCCCGGTCTTCAGACCCTCCTCCCAGCCCAGACAGATGTCAACAGATGATGACATCTCCATGCGCCCTCACCTGCATGCACCTCAACACATAGGCTACACATCTCAATCTTCATTCAACTTTTAAACCATAAATTGTTGTGGCGTGGTCCTTGCTAGCGAACAGTTGAATGTCAACTAATATGTTTTTGAAATGTAACAAATACTCTGTAGGTTCTCTGTAGATGGACTGCAAGTATTACCGAAGATTATTCTCCAGTGACAAAAAATAATATTAGATGACAAACGTTTAAACAAAATGTTTCCATACTTGTGTAGGAACTCTGTATACACAGTAAAAGTTGACTTGACTTTGTTAACTCATTCATTTTCAGTTTCAAAGGAAAAGTCACCAGCCAGCGCCAGGGTTTCTGAGCATTTTCAGTGATTTTCCGCGACCCACAGAATATTTTCTTCTATGACTATATAAACACAGACTATCCCAAAAGACAGAACAAAGCCTCTACTTTCATGGGGGAAAAAGTTTTGTTTCTGCCTTCTTCCGTTCTTTAGTTATTGACACTTGAATGTAGGTCATCTTTGCTGAAAATGCGCGTCTCTCACCAGGAAGCTGAGAAAAATGCCTTTTTGTGCATCGAAGCGAGTGAGAAATTCACCCCGCATGAAGAGCGCACAGGGGCGGGTCACACTCTCATGTTCTCCGTGGGGCTGGTGCTTCCTGGTACTCGATGGGTGGAGGTCTGGGACCATAATTTTATGGCTGTAATTTACACTATGTGAGAGGGTTCACAAAGCGGATGACTGATCTAACTGACGGGAGCAGTGATTGGTGTGCGTTTACCAGTTTATTGTGAAATAAATCCTTCTGCGTTGCGTGACTGTCACGAGCCCGTGTGACAACGTGTCCAGCCCGGGGGAAACAAACCCGCTTTGAGGCACCGGGCTGGATGTGTTTTATGAGCCCCCTCCATGAAGAGAGATCGATGCTGAGAACGCTGGCTGGTTTTGTTGTGGGGGAAAAAACTCTGGCTTGCAGAGGACTACACGATCGGTAAGCACTTCATGGGGTGGCCAAGAGCGCCATCTATCGAATGGCAGTGAAAAGACGGGTTGACGTTCTGTGACGTCAATGGCGGGGAAGCATTGTCTCTTGAATGACGTTCCATGACGCCAATCGTGGAGAATGAGTTAAAGTGCTGACTGTCTGCTTTGTGTTGAGGATGGAAGACACCACCACCACCAACAACAACAACAACCAAATCTATCAAAGCTTTGGTGTGGTTTGTCTTTGTGCTTCTAGCTCAAGACTCTGCAGTGTCGTCCCTCAGAGACAGAGCGAAAAACACCGAGAGGGACGTGGAGGTGGAGGAGTTGCAAATACTCTGTAGACTATCTGTAGGTTACTGTGCTTCCAGGTCAAGACTCTGCAGTGTCGTCCCTCAGAGACAGAGCCAACAACACTGAGACGGACGTGGAGATGCTGAGGAACAAGGCATCAGCCCTCACAGCGGAGCTGGACACCGCTAACACCAAGCTGCAGCTGCAGGAGAAGGAGGTGCAGGATCTGGAGAAGGAGAACGCAGGTCGGACTGATTGATTGATTGATTGATTGATTGATTGATTGATTGATTTGATTATGGATATAAAAGACAACACTTTTCCACACTTACCCGGACATTTCCATACATGTGTAGGAACTCTGTATACACAGTAAAAGTTGACTTGACTTGTTAAAGTGCTGACTGTCTGCTTTAAGTTGAGGATGGATGACACAAACAACAACAACAACAACAACAGCAACAACCAAATCTATAAAAGCTGTTGGGCCCTATATCGCATTATCCTATCGTCAGCAGCGCACAATTACTTTGCTCTAAGAGCTTTTAAAACCACCTCTTACGCGCTAAATACCCCGATGCGCTTGAGCGCACCATAATCCTCCGCAGCGCAGTGTAGAGTAAAATTCCTTTTGGATATGTCATTATGCACAGACGTGCGTGACATCAAATTCTGCTGCTAAAATTAGCAGATCATTCTTTGAGGCAATCAACTATAACGCACTGAGAAACTTTTATCACATCGCAAAGAAGGAAATTCATTGAGAAAACTTGTTGGACATTAGCCTACTTTCAATAGGCTATCCACCTTCACAGTGCCATAACCTGGAGGGTCGTTGGCACCACAGACGATCTGTCAATAAGCTCTCTCCATCTCTCTATGTCCTCGGCACGAGTGAGTCCACTCCACTCTATTACGCATGGAGAGAATTACAGCATATTGCATGCCTCGCGCAAAGACAGCGATTGCGAGATGGAAATCTGATTGGGTTTGATTATTGTAACGCCCAGGCATTGCCTGGCCACACCTGTGAATAATTCTGGTGCTTAAGATCGTCCAAATCCCGTTTGCACTGGCATTTTGGGGGCGCAGATGATTTGGCACGGCTCTAATTTGCGCCTGCGGCACGTGCTGTGAACATTTCCGCATCCCCACCAAGAAATGCATCCCCACCACATTTCGGGGCTGTTTTAATTTAGAAAACAGGGAGGTCACGTCTACACCAGACAATTACCGTAAATTTCGGACTATAAGCCGCGGCTTTTTCCCCCGTTTTTTGGCCCTGCGGCTTATATAACGGTGCGGCTTATCTATGGATTTTTTCAAAAAAAAAAAAAAAAAATCTCTCTTTTTTAGCACTCTTTCTAACTATAAATCCACTTCTGTTTTAATTTCCTCTCTTGCCCTCTTTTCACCACACCGCGGACACTGTGTGCACTGTAAAAAAAAACACAGGTGGTGTTGTGTTATGTTGTTTTGTTGAAATGTTAATAAATGGGAGCTTCCTCAAACAGCCATCTCTTTCCCGACAATCCCCTCTGTGCATGAACCCTTACATATGGTAATTAAACATTAAAACACAATTAAAAAAAATAATAATAAATAAATAAATAAATATTAAAACACCTGCGGCTTATAGTCCGGTGCGGCTTATATATGTAACAAACAGGCAATTTTGCTGCTGCGGCTTATACTCCGGTGCGGCTTATAGTGCGGAATTTACGGTATATCACTTTTAAACAGTTAAATGTTTGCATACATCATTACAATATGCTCCCGTGAGGTGGGGATGCTTTTAGCTGCTGCCGGGTGGGGGTGCAAAACTCGGCATAACACCTGGACACTTGCGCGAGGCGGACTGCTAACGTTAAGGCACGCAAACAGGTGCGCAAGCGTAAATAGGGGATATTGCCTGTACCAAGATAGGGCCCTTGGTGTGATTTTGCTTCTAGCTTTGATTGATTTGCTTTGATTTGTGATTTGGTGTGATTTTGCTTCTAGCTCAAGACAGTGCAGTGTCGTCCCTCAGAGACAGAGCGAAAAACACTGAGAGGGACGTGGAGATGCTGGAGAACACGGCATCAGCCCTTAACACCACGCTGCAAGAGAAGGTGGAGGATCTGGAGAGGGAGAATGCAGGTGGGACTGATTCATTCATTGATTTTATTATGGATATAAAAGACAACAAAATCCAACGGATAAACATGTAAAAGTGTGAACATGTATTTCCAACATGGTCCCTGCTCTTATAAAAACAGGACCTACAGTAATAACATAACATCATATAAACAATATAGAACAATCTACACTATAATGACGGCAGTGTCTGTCTGCCTCTCCCTGTCTCTCTATCTGTCCTTCGCGTATCCCGTGACGTGATTGGATCCACTTCAAACTTGGGGAGTGTGCGAAGTGGTCGGATTGACTTCAAACTTGGGGAGTGTGCTAAGGGAGGCCTGACGGAGTGCAGAGCACTGTTTTTGTGCAATTTGGATGTCAAACACATTCAATGTTAATAGATTTGTGTTAAATTCTGCCCCACCCAGGTGAACATAAAATGAGCGCTCCTCTCTGGAGCTGCTCAAGTTGGGCGGGGCGACCAGACCACAGCACACTCTCTCTGCTCTCTGTCCACAGACACACACGAGTAGCGTTGCATAAGACGGAGTCCAGTGTTTCCCATACTGATCCTTTCGTGGCGGCACACTATAACACCAACAAAGATCTTGACAGTGTTTTTTTTTTTCCTCCACCACAACAAAGATTTTAACTGAGTTTTTCCCCCCCTCGCTCAACCCCGCCTTGCAAGTTGATACGCTGTGTGTCTGTCTCTCTCTCTCTCAGGGGCACTTTACACGAGGACGGTTTCCTATGGTGACGGGGAATTATTGTATCGTTAGTGCCTCAATTTTAGACGGCGACGGCGAATTCGCGCTTAGGAAACGACACATTTTGAAACCACCTTCCAGAGTGAAATTCTTTGAGACGCCCCCCGCTGATCATTCCATGTAATCGCTTTGAGACGGCACATTTCAGAAACTCTGACGTGTCTGCACACGCGACACACGTGATTACGCCATAGCCGTGCGCGAGTTGGCAACCATTTTCAAAATAAAACGTCAGTATGAATGAAGTTTGGCAAGATTCAGAATTAGCTACACTGCGGCCAACTTCAGTTACATGTTTATAACGTTACTGCTGCGAGGAGCCGATGGCTGTACCGGTCAGCATTTAACGTTAGTTACAAAAGCACGTCGACAGTGTTTTCTCACTGCCAGTAGCCTACAGTAGGGTTTGACAGATAGCACACTCAGCGCTCCCGGTCCTCGCTGCTCGTTAAAGATTTCCAATAGGCGTTATTCTGATAAACTGGTCACATATATCGTCGCTGTTGTGGCAGCAGTAGTACTTGCTTACACCTAGTACTGTGTGGATTTCAAGATTTTGGTTTTCAGTACTGAGTTCGTCGGATTGTCTCCACTAACTAAATGATGGTTACCTGAAGGTGGCCTAACACTTTATTTGGATATCGGTCTACAGAGAGTCTACAGCGTATTTGGAACATTTCAAGAATATTGGTTGGCATTCAACAATTCAACTGTTTTGCTTTGTGTCTCTGTAGATTTTTTTAACAACTTATTAGTTGAGATTCAACAGATTGTTTGCTTGCCATTCCACACAGAGTGTAATATGTAGGTATGTTCACACATTGTCACATTGTACTCTATACAGTAGATACGTGTAATTTGTTAAACTGTTGAATTTGTTGCATGTTAACTAATTAGTTGTTCAAAAATACTTTTTTCAGCTGCTGGATCAAAAATCTAACTGAAGGTGAAAAAACAAAATATTGGCACACTGTGACAGCTCCCATGTGAGGATATTTTGTTTTTCTCAACTAAGTTGTCGAAATGTTACAAATACTCTGTAGACTCTCTGTAGGCAGAGTTACAAATACTCTGTAGACTCTCTGTAGGCAGAGTTACAAATAGTCTGTAGACCCTCTGTAGGCGGAGTTACAAATACTCTGTAGACTCTCTGTAGGCAGAGTTACAAATACTCTGTAGACTCTCTGTAGGCAGAGTTACAAATACTCTGTAGACTCTCTGTAGGCAGAGTTACAAATACTCTGTAGACTCTGTAGGCGGAGTTACAAATAATCTGTAGACTCTGTAGGCGGAGTTACAAATACTCTGTAGACTCTGTAGGCGGAGTTACAAATACTCTGTAGACTCTCTGTAGGCAGAGTTACAAATACTCTGTAGACTCTCTGTTGGCAGAGTTACAAATACTCTGTAGACTCTCTGTAGGCGGAGTTACAAATACTCTGTATACTCTCTGTAGGCGGAGTTACAAATACTCTGTAGACTCTCTGTAGGCAGAGTTACAAATACTCTGTAGACTCTCTGTAGGCTGAGTTACAAATACTCTGTAGACTCTCTGTAGGCTGAGTTACAAATACTCTGTAGACTCTCTGTAGGCTGAGTTACAAATACTCTGTAGACTCTGTAGGCGGAGTTACAAATACTCTGTATACTCTCTGTAGGCGGAGTTACAAATACTCTGTAAACTCTCTGTAGGCGGAGTTCCAAATACTCTGTAGACTATCTGTAGGCGGAGTTACAAATACTCTGTAGACTATCTGTAGGTTACTGTGCTTCCAGGTCAAGACTCCGCAGTGTCGTTCCTCGAGGACAGAGCAGACAACACTGAGACAGAGATGAAAAAGCTGAGGAACACGGCATCAGCCCTCACAGCGGGGCTGAACACCGCTAACACTAAGCTGCAGCTGCAGGAGAAGAAGGTGGAGGCTCTGGAGAAGCAGAAATCAGGTGAGACGCCCCGGGGAAAACCACATCACAGCTACTTACTTACACTACTACTGCAGTACCTGGCTGGAGAAACTATATTGGTCTAGCAATCTTGCGTGCGCTCGATTGCTATGGTTGAGACTCTGGACACTATGACATCACTTATGCCAGTTTTGTGACACAAAACTTGACCGCCCGTCCACCTAGGCAATTTTATTTATGAGCCTCTGGAGACTGACATCTGTGAGACTCTGGAGACTATGACATCTCTGAATTGATGTCACTTCCGTCTCATGAGACAAAACGTGACTGACAGACAGACAGACGCCGCCCGTCCACCTAGGCATGTCCCGTGGTGACATCATCGGAGACTTTTTGCCAATGATGTCACTTCTATTGTGACATCACTGCTGTGGTGACATCCAGCTACACTTTGGGACGCCCCTACTTGGGAAGCCACTGGAACTCTGGAGACTATGACATCACTGATGATGTCACTTCCGTCACACACATGGTGACTGACAGACAGAACCCACCTAGGCAATTTTATATTAGAGAGAGATTAGAGTTGGTCCTAAAACCGCTACATTTTGTTATGTTTCGTGTCATAATTATAAGTCCTGAAAATGTCCTGTTGTAACATTGACCATTGAATGAGATTACATGAGAAGATGATATTAAACTTACTATTAAACTCAAAACTCGTTTATGAAATTTGCGATGACCGTCACATCCATCTGTGTGGTCAAGGCGATCTTTTCTTCACTGATCATTTTTCTGATCTTACTGAGCCCAACTGAACCCAGCAAACTCACGTGAAATCAATGAGCTCTCGTGGCTACTAACCATACAGAAGCTAGGTGACTTTATTTTCAAAATAAAAGCGCTAATGTATTACTGCATCACTCGGGTTAAAATGTACTTTTTGAAGGCACAACATTATGTTAATTTAAAACAGGTTTATATGCAAATGTTTTCTTTATTTCCTCTTTGGTACTTGAGGTATTTCAGATCACACAAAAAAACATTGCAATGGTACTTTTATTTTGAAAGTTGGAACGGGTATTTTAACGGATTTTAGCATGCTGTTGTCTTTGATGTAATTGGGTCTTCCACTCATCCCTACTTATTCACGTGTGCCTTGGTATCAGAAATATCTATAGATTATATATAATATATATATATATATAATATAATATATATTATATATAATATATATATAGAGCCGCAGGAGTGAGTCCGGAAGAATACTTCCACGTTCTTCAGAGGAAAAGTCTATGGGATTTAACATGGGGGTTTCACTTAAATGCATAAAATAAGTTCTGTGGTTAACAAACGTTCATGGGAATGCGGATGTGGGTGCTGCATCATAATCTTCACAAATGTGAATAACTTTTATGACTTTTGGAACGTAAATGCGTTTTTTTTAGACGATTTTTAGAAAACGCTTCACACTGAGCTACTTGTGCCTGAAGTGTCCTACATAAAGGATTGACTTCACTTGGCAAATATTTATAGATATATTAAATATATAATATAATAATTAAGTGTAAGTATATAATTATTTAAATTATTTCATAAATTGATCAATATTAAAATGTTGAATTTAGTAGTGAGTAAAATGAAAATGAGCATACTTGATTCAGACAGTCTAAATATGAGAAAATCAATACCTAAAGTTAATCATAATCACCGCTAAAAGACAGTAGATTGAGTTAGAAGTGTTCTAACTTTATCAACTAGGCACTAAAGTCACATGGTAATATTTAAAAAGTATCAGAATTTGTTTTCATTTTGTGCTATCAGTGATTTTGTAACAGCAGATGTTGCATTTTTCACATGATTGAGAAGTCACTCCCCCCCCCCCCCCCCCCCTCTCCTCACAAAACTGCACATACAGTAACTGGGTGAAACAAGAACTCACAATTAGATTGAATGATTTCCTCTCAAAAAAGGTTTAATTTGACCTCAAATCCATCTGTCATTCAATGTTTCACAAATACGGATGATTCTGTCAAAAAAAGCTATATTGAATGCAAAGATCTCAAATACTGTTTTTAATCGTGTTTTCCTGCTACACATGCACGCACACACAGGCAACAACAAGAAGGTGGCGTTCTCCGCCGCTCTGACTTCCGAAGTGAGCGGCACCGGACAAACGCTGGTCTACCCTAAAGTCTTCACCAACGTTGGAGGACAGTACAACTCCAATACAGGTATTGACCCCCCCCCCCCCCCCCCCCCACACACACACACACACACACACACATCAAACCTTGTTGATTCTTTTCACCATGTTAAATGTAGATTTTATTTGAAATTAATTGGAAGTGTAAATCGCTATACATTGTTAACCCCCATCATGCTTTTAAGACACTGATGTACACTGTTCTCCTGGAAGGAACAGGAATGGGAGCTCAGTTGATGGAGACTTTTATTTTGGATTGTTTCTGCTGCAGGCGTCTTCACAGCAGCAGTGAGAGGAGTCTACTATTTCAGATTCACCGCCTTCAGCACATCGACCGATAAGTGGACGGGAGTGTATCTCTATAAGAACAACGAGATGCAGATGTATAACTCCGAATACCCGACTAACACGGATGAGGACAAATACACCTACTTCTCCAATGCTCTGGCCCTGGACCTTCAGCCGGGTGACAACGTCTACATGAAGCTCCGCTCAGGGTACACGATCAACGGGGGAGGTAGTGCCCATCGTTCCACCTTCAGCGGCTTCCTGCTCTTTGGGTTATAAAACACTTGAATAAGGATTGTGGAGTCAGAGGTTGGTCTCAGTTGAATATAGCTTGTAAGTGGAGGAATACAGAGTATAGCTTTAAGGCTGGTACAATGTTTTGTCGACTGGCCAAGACAGAGGCCAGGGCTTAAATACAGTCAAAAGAGAGGAGCTATTATTCTAGTACTGTTGAATATGGAAAGATGTCATGACAGATCATTTATGGTGTTCTTCAAAGAGTACAATACAAACAAACAAATAAATACACATAGGCATTGTGTTCTAAGGAGTAGCAGTCACATTGTATGCCGAGAGGATATGAGAGATTGGCGTTTTATGGGGTTATAGATTGTGTACTGGATCAAATCCAAGAGAGTGTGCCAATGAATTTTGAATCATAGCATGATGGGGCTGGAAAGGTAAAAGTTTCGAATATTTGCTGTTTAGTTGCTTCTATTTGACCATAGATTAGTCTGAATAGGAAAAGTTTTATCCTGGCAACGGTTTAGAAATTTGCTGGTTTAGCTTTATTCTGAATAGAAAGCTGTGTTGATTAACTTACAATAATCCTTTGGGGAATTAGATAAAACTTAACTGAGGCGAGTAATACTAGGGTATTATGCCTATTGTTGGTTCTATACCTCAATGTGTTGGTATAATAGAGATTGATTTTAACCCTTTATGCCTACATGATTTACCTTAATTTGATAAGTTGAATAATGTCTACTGTTATCCAAGTGTCCTCTTAGTGTAACAGAAATTAATTTCACCACATTATAGTCATGATTAACTTAATTTGAATAGAAAAGTTACTGGTTTAGCTTATAGTAATACTTTCTATTTCACCATAAATTACTTCCCAATATGGGTTGGATTAGACTCGATTACATCTGATTTACAGTAACTAATTAAATTACACTGTGGTCATGTTCAAGTTATTTCAAGTGGATTCAATTCAGGTTGTTTTGATTCATTTAGATTG
Source organism: Poromitra crassiceps (assembly GCF_964638095.1). Taxonomy (NCBI): domain Eukaryota; kingdom Metazoa; phylum Chordata; class Actinopteri; order Beryciformes; family Melamphaidae; genus Poromitra; species Poromitra crassiceps. The sequence goes on from NC_139635.1 coordinate 19,749,863, forward strand.
AATTAAATTCACATTGATCTAACCACACTGTAGGCCTATTCCATTCAGTTGGTTGGAATACATTCAGATTGTTTTATATTTGACTCATTCTGATTGAAGTAAATGTAACCATGCCACAGGCATTTGATCCACTTTGTTGGGATTAAATTTAAGTGATTTAGCTACACTGTAAGCAAAGTCAGTCAAGTCACTTTGATTAGATAAGATTTGCATAATGTTTACTGTTACACTCAAAAGTTTATGAAACCCGGCCAAAGAAGTTACACTGGGGCAGCGGACTCGTGGCTGGCAGCAGCATTTCATACTGGCATATATGATGTTTTAAATGGTTCGGTAACCATGAGATTTTTTAGAATGGATCAACGAGATGGGGGATAAGTGATTTTAAGAAATCAAATTTACTGTGAGGTTGATTAAAATATTGATTATATTGATTTGAGAGTGATGATAAGAAATCAAACTTATTGTGAGGGTGATTAAAATGTGGATAATGATGATTAACATGTTGATTATTGTTGGTGTCGGAACTGTATTGATTTTACGCTGTGCTAGAACCTGCTATTTTCCCATTAAAGCAAATTATCATTCTTAATTGATTCCATTTCCATCATCATTCCATTCAATTTCCAACTTGTACTGAACCAGTACAAGTTCAGTTCAGTTCAGGTCATCTTTATTATTATCCCAGAGGAGCATAATGTGTTTCACCAAAACACAGCAATAAACAGCACAAAGAACAATACAAAAACAACACAAAATGACCGCACCGTGGATTTATGCCTCCGCCATTAGTTCATTCTTGAGTCCAAATTGCCATTTGAGGCAAATTGGAAGAAATTCCGTCAAGGCGCTCCTGAGATGTTGCGTTACAGAGCTTGGAAATTGGGTGTGTGAGGTCACAGTGGCCTTGAACTTTGACCTTTGAAAACCAAAATGGAATCAGTTCATCCTTGCGTCCAAGTCGATGTTTGAGCCAAACCAGAAGAAATTCCATCAAGCCCAGTGCCAGAGCTTCAGAGCGTTTTCAGTGATTTCTCGAGGCCCACAGAATATTGTGTGATAATACTATGTAAACACCGAACACGCACAAAGAACAAGGAGACTCTATTGTATCATCAGCAAAAAAATGTTTATTGATACCATTTTCCGTTCTTTAGTTATGAGCCGGAGAAGATAGGTTGTTTTGAGCAAAAACAGGCTTTTCAAATTAGAAGCTGAGTTATTCCGCCTTTTGTGAAATGAAGCATTTCAAGCACATTCACTGAGTCTGAAGCTAATATTTTCTGATGTAGTGATGTGGTGTAGTTGTGTGGTGCCCTGCGTGCCCCACCCCCCTCTCCCCCCCTCAGCTGCAAACTCCTCCCCACACTAACACACAGCCTCACGCACCCAGCGTCTATTTTCGGAGTGCTCCGTTTTTGGGCGCCGGCTCCCAGCGCAACACGGAAAAGCCAAACCGGACTGCTGAGAATGGTTTGGCCCTTCGGCGTCGGGTGCTGCTTTTCTGGCAGCTAATCGTGTGGAGAAACTATGCAGACAGACAGACAGAGGCAGAGGGTCTCAGTTGTGGGCGCGGATTGACTGCTGTTCGCAGCCAACGTCAGCTCCAGTCAGAGCCATCTATATGGCTCTGGCTGCAGCATGAGCGGTTTCTCTTTCATCACGGGGATTTTTCCTGTTGTTTTCCTGACCTTTCTCTAATCTGGAGAGCACTGTCGCCACCTAATGAGTCCGTAAAATAGGTTATACACCTTCAATAGCTACAATATTTGTACAGGAGATGCAGGAGGCTTTGATCCACGTCCCACCGTCAAAAAACGCATTTGACGTCGATCGACGTCATTGGCACTCAACGCAGTCCCGGCGTCACGAGGGGGCGTGAGGGGGCGTCGCCCCCTCACCCAGACTACCCGCCCCCTCAGTCAAAACGTGGTCCGTTTACTCTTTTTTGTTTTTGTTTGTTTTCCCAGGATGGCGAAGGTTTTCTCAGGATGGCGAAGGTAGATTTTCTTTCGCCACCTGGGATTGGTTTGGGTTTTTTAGGCTCATGGGGAGCGATGATTGGTTGTGTGTACGCATGAGGCAGAGCCATGTAGCATGAGGATTACAGCGATTGGTTAGGTTAGGGTAAAATATCAGGGTAAGCCAATCAGAGGCAGAGTAGGGCGGGACATTATTTGGATCCGGCCTCGGGGAAACCGCCTCTTGTTGTAGGCTAGTTGATTAGGCTAGGCTAGGCTACTGGAGACCCACTACAGAACAAGAGAAGAGAACCATATATCCGCACTTGTTGAGTTATTTCGCCGCCATGGACATAAGAAAATGGTTGAAGAAGAACCCTCCGGCCGCGGCGGCTGCCGCGGCCCCACTGTCACGAGCCCGTGACAGTGAGTTTGAGGAAGAAGGCGAGGCTGGCGAGCAGCCTGGAGGCAGCTGCAGCAGCTTACCGGCGTCAGGTGGGCTACCCGGGCTTGATCACATTGTTCAGTCACTAGTGTGTTATGTTGTTTTTGGCTTCACAACATGCTGTCTGTTTGCTGGATTGTTATTTACTACAGCACTTGAAGCCACACCGGCGGCGCCCGCCCCGGTGCCCCGCACGGTGGACAGAGAGGAGTCTGCTGGCCCCAGTACCAGCAGCACGGCCACGCAGTCAAACCCCGCCGCACCTGGCCGCCCGGCCGCCGCCATGGTGTCGCAGACCACCAGCCACAAGAAGCAGCACCCAGCACCAACACCACAGGACCTGTCCGACCTGGGCAATGATGAGCCAGCACAAGTTCGCCTCAAGCAGTTCCCACAGAAACAATTTAAAAATGACTGTAAACGATCATTTTCGATTAATTGGTATAAGGAGAGGGAGTGGCTAGAATATTCAGTGCAATCAGATTCAGCATTTTGTTTTCCATGCAGGAAATTTGGGGGGACTGAAGATTCGGTTTTCACAAAAACAGGTTTTAGCAACTGGAAGCATGCTAACGATAAAGCAAAAGGATTTAGCAGACATGCTAACAGTAAAGAGCACCAAACATGCATGTCTCTTTGGAAAGAGAAGCAACTGCGATGCCACACAGACAGGGAGATTTCAACCATGGTTAACTCTGATCAGCTTGCTCGAAACCGCCTCTATGTGTCTGCAATTGTAGACATAATAGAATTCCTTGTGTCAAATGAGCTGCCATTGAGAGGGAGTATTGATGCACTTGATAGCAGAGGTGAAGCGGGCAGTGGACTGTTTCTGTCACTATTTGATTACACACTGAAACAAAACCAGGAGCTAGCACAGGCTTTCAGTACAATCCCCAGGAACGCTACATACACATCACATGATATTCAAAATACTATCATTGAACTGATGAGTACGATCGTGACAGAGCAAATCGTTAAAGATGTTGGAGAGGCATGGTTCACAATTAAGGTGGATGGAACCAAGGACCCGACAGGCAAGGAGAACGTCTCTATAGTTATTCGTTATGTAGACGAGAGCTGCAAAGTGCAAGAGAGGCTGGTGTCCATGCAGACCACTGACAAGTGTGATGCACTGTCACTTACTAACGTGGTGCTTGAAGAGCTGTCAAACGTTGGTCTCGACACAAACAAAATACTAAGTCAATGTTATGACGGGGCCAGCGTCATGTCTGGAAGAGAAGGAGGGATGCAAAAACTTGTACAAAACAAGCTGAAGAGAGAAGTTCCCTACATACACTGTTTTAACCATCAATTACATCTTGTGGTCGTGCATGCCATTTCATCAGAGAGCGCAGTTGGGGATTTCTTTGATGTGTGTAATTCACTTTATAAATTTCTGAAAAAGCCCACTGTAGCTGCACAGTATAAAGGAGAGAAGCCACTTCAGATTGGAAACCAGTGACGTCAGGAGTCCCTCAAGGATCAGTGCTGGGCCCTGTGCTTTTTGTTGTTTATATAAATGATTTACCATGTGTGATACAATCTGATGTATACCTCTTTGCTGACGATACGAAAATATTCCGAATCATAGCTGGGGACTCAGATATAGACCATCTTCAAGCAGATCTACACAGCATGAGTAAATGGTGTGACACCTGGTTACTAAAATTGAATCCAGACAAATGCAAACAGTTACATATTGGGAAATCAAGTGCAGAGGTTTCAAACTACACTGTTGGGGATCTGGGGATCCAACAAGTGGAGGAGGAGAGGGATATAGGAGTTGTAGTTGACAGCTCACTTGGATTTCAAACACATATATTGGAGAAAATAAAAAAAGCTAACTCTATGTTGGCGATCATTAAAAGAACCTTTTTGCATTTAAGTAAGGATTTATTTTTACCCCTGTATAAATCTTTGGTGAGATCTCAGCTGGAATATGCAAGTTCTGTGTGGTCTCCTTATAAAGTGAAATACATAGAAAAAATCGAGAAGGTACAGCGAAGAGCAACCAAATTGATTCCAGGGCTGGATGAAAAATCATACGAAGAGAGGTTAAGATACTTACAATTACCAACTCTAGTATACAGGAGACATAGAGGCGACATGATCGAGGTATACAAACTTGTTCATAAAATATATGATTTCACAGCCGAGCCTATTATCCATTTTTGGAACAATAAATATGTGTTAAGAGGGAATTCCCTGAAGCTATTTCCAACAAACTGTCGCTCTGAAAGGAGGAAAAACTTTTTTACAGTTCGTGCTGTAAGAGAATGGAATGAACTTCCAGACGAGGTGGTGCAGGCCCCTTCAGTTAACACGTTCAAAAACAGATTAGATAAACATTGGTTAACAAAGGATTTCTTGTATAACTATAGGGCAGGCTGTTGATTCTATTATGAGACCACGTATTTGGCTCTGGTACTTTGTTTTAATGTATGTTATATGTTGTTGTGTTGTATTGTTTTTTAAATGTATATTACAACGTGACTTCTTTTTATTTTTGTACTGAGTGTGAGTCTGGTGTAGAGGACTATAGTCCTGTACCAGAAATTTTCAATAAACTTCAATAAAATTAAAAGACTACTAGATCAGCGGTGGACTGGACACCTTGACACAGTGTCAGTGGTGCTGAAATCACACACGACGCTTGTGGATTTCCTGAAAGAAATCGGAACCGCAAGAACAAGTGCTGATGTGAAAATTGAAGCTGTTGGTCTTCACAAGGCCATCACAGAACGCAGCTTCAAGTTCCTTGCCTGTGTGATGCACAAAGTGTTGGGACTGATGGATCCACCTAACAAGTTGCTACAAGCCGAGCAAACTGATCTATGCACTGCAGTAGGGCTAATTAAAACTGCATCTTCTTGTGTCGAAAATCTACGATCAGATGCAGAATTTGCAAAGTTATGGACTGACAGTGCAGCAGATGACGATGCTGGCCCTGCTCCTTCAAAACGTCTGCGTCAAGCCAGCAGGTCTCTTAGAGACTACGTGGTGGATGAGAGTATTGGTCAGCGCGAAGTGAACATTGAACAGGAGTGCAAGCGGCTGTTTTTTGGGATTATTGACTCTATTCTCAGTGAAATGGCTGCACGTTTCAGCGAGCGGAATGGCAAGTACCGTAAATTCCGGACTATAAGCCGCGGCTTTTTTCCCGTTTTTTGGCCCCTGCGGCTTATATAACGGTGCGGCTTATCTATGGATTTTTTCCAAAAAAAAAAAAAAAAAACTCTCTTTTTTAGCACTCTTTCTAACTATAAATCCACTTCTGTTTTAATTTCCTCTCTTGCCCTCTTTTAACAACATAACATAACATAACATAACACAACACAGGTAAGCAGAAAGAAAAAGACGAAGCAATCACGCCATGAATGAGGAAATGACTCACCTGCTGGAGGCTGGAGAGACACGGCTTGGGCTAAACTTTTACTCCGTGAAACACTATCGATTAAGTCCGACATCGCTCAGAGGTTTTGAGCAGCTTGAAAACAAGTTTGAAAACGTGCAGAAGTCCATCCACTCACTCACTAAAGAAACTAAGGCAACCGTGAACAGAGTTTATAATGCGGAAAAGCGCATCCGCGCACTGGAGGACAAAAACAACACAGTGAGTCCGAAAATGGATAAAATGCAAAATCGAAACCCTGCACACGCAGGTTGATGACTTAATCAGCAGGAGTAAAAGAAATAACATTCGCCTGATCAATGTAAAAGAGGGAGCTGAGATGGGTGACATGGACGCTTTCGTGGCAAAATCCTGTGTTACATCCTGGACCTGAAGGAAGGCGAGAAACCACCAGAGGTGGACAGGGCACACCGGGCGCCTCGGCCACGTCCAGACCCCGGCCTGCCACCGAGGGCCATCTTCATCTGCCTACTCCGCTGGCCCGACCGTCAACTCATCCTCCAGGCTGCGGGGAAGAAGCCCCTCACCTGGGAGGGTACGCGCTTTTTCGTCCGGCAGGACCTCTCCGCGTTGGTGCAACAGAAACGCGCAACATACAACAGCATCATCAAGTCAATGGATATCGCTTTGGCGTACTGTACCCAGCGAGACTCGTCATAACCATTGATGGACAGCGGCGGAACAAGAGCTCAAAGTGAAACTGCCGAATATCTTTTGAGTTGGACTGGTCAATAGTACTGTGAGTAACTAAAATAAAAAAATAAAAAACGGAATTCTCTCTTCTTTAGCACTCTTTCTAACTATAAATCCACTTCTGTTTTAATTTCCTCTCTTGCCCTCTTTTCACCACACCGCGGACACTGTGTGCACTGTAAAAATAAACAACGGTGGTGTTGTGTTATGTTGTTTTGTTGAAATGTTACGGTAATACGGTAAATGGGAGCTTCCTCAAACAGCCATCTCTTTCCCGACAATCCCCTCTGTGCGTGACCACTTACATATGGTAATTACGGTAAGCAAACGGCCACTCGGCCAACTCCCTCCCCCGACTACCAGGAGAAAATCACAAACTTCGGCGAATTCACACAAAGGAAGATCAAGGAATATTCACAACAAGACGAGCAGTAGAAGCGGAATATTATAGGAGTGTGAAAACATCCACAATCACCAACGGGTTCCAAAACGCTGGACTGCTGCGGGATGAAGAGGATGACGCCGCCACAGCTGGCGCTGAGGGCCGTCAGAGGCTTCAGAGGCTGTTCGATGCCGACAGTGATGAAGAGGAGTTCGTTGGTTTTGAGTGACAATGAAGGAGAGAGGAGAGTGGTTGACGAAGCCACCCTGAACCTGTTCGTTTCCGACACTGAAGATGAGGACTTTGGTGGTTTCAGTACGCAGGAAGAAGAGGAAGACGAGGATTAGTGACTTGACTTCTCTGGTTACAGGTTTGCTGCACATATAGCCTATTGTTGTGTGATTTTGTCTGGGGATTAGTGACCTGACTTTTGTTTTGTTTTGTTGAAATGTTAATAAATGGGAGCTTCCCCAAACAGCCATCGCTTTCCCGACATTCCTCTCTGTGCACGAACCCTTTCATATGGTAATTAAACATCAAAACACCCGCGGCTTATAGACCGGTGCGGCTTATAGAAGAAAAAAATAGTCAATTTTGGTCCCGCGGCTTATAGACCGGTGCGTCTTATAGTCCGGAATTTACGGTACATGACAGCTTTGGATGCGTTGGACCCCGGCAGCGAGAATTTCCTCGACCCCGAGAAAGTGAAACCACTACTTGATTTAACAAAGACAGCCATGGTTGAGTCACAGTTCACTGTTGCACGTCATTTTGTGCAAACTCGGTATCAGGACAAGGAGAAAGGAACATTGGCCCAACTTGTTTCAAAACATGCCAGCGTTTTCAGTGCTGCTATGCCGTTGGTGATGACAGCGTTCAAACACGCACTGACATTTGGAGCATCAACTGCGATGTGTGAAAACTCTTTTTCCACGCTGAAGAAGGTCTTTTCTGATCACAGACGCAGCATGTTGCATTCACGGGAAAGCCCATCTGATCCAGCTGGCTTTTGAGAATGACCTCAGTAGAAAATTCAAAGATGAATGGAAAGAGTTGTTGCTGAGGAGGTTTCACTCCTCCTCAAGAAGACTGCAGCTCTTCTAGACAGACTACTACCATGGCCGTAACTAGCTATGAGGACGGGGAGGTCCGGACCTCCCCTAATATTTCAGCCTGCCAAATTTTTTTTTTTTTTTTTTTTTTTTTTTTGCAGGCCAGGCCAGGCCACTCACTGAACAGCAGGCCAGGCGCCGCCTACTGGTTTACTAGTGGTTTTATTACTTTATTCAGGTTTAAAGTGGGTGCATCTCATTGTAAAATTGGACTTGGCCCAAATTAGGCTTCAAACGGCCCTCAAACGGCCCAAATCTGGCTTTAAACGACCCAAATAGGGCTTCAAACGGCCCAAATTTTTTCACTCGCGTCGGCCCGTATCCGCCTGGCCTGCTTGGTATCTAATGCCCGGCCTGAATTATGATCCCAGTCCGCCCCTGGTGGTGAGTGATGACTGTCTGTCTGCCTGGCGAGATAATTGAAGGTGAGCGAGCTGCGAGACAGTGAGCGAGTGAACGACAGACAGTGAGTGACACTGACAGATTTTTTAGCAACAACCAAGAAAGTAAGTGTCTAGTCTGTCTCTTAAGTAATGTTACCTGTGTGACACGTTGGGATGCTACTGGCTAATCATGCATGATGCCAATTGCCAAGCTCCCGAAGGTATGCAGGTGGCTATATGCATGGTTTCAGTTTCATGACCCAATAAGTAACAAAAAGAGGTGGTGTAAAGGTAAAAACAACATAATATATTTTATTTTATTTTTCAATCGTTCCTATCAGGAATAAATAAATGTCCCTCTGTAAGTTTTTTTTATTATCGATGATGACTTTGTGTGTTGTGTACGGCTTGGGTTGTGTACCTGTGTTTGTAGGTGTCATTTTGATATGAATTTGGCTAAAACAGTTTGTGTTTGTTAGTTACAATTATGTTGACAGGAGAGCTGAGCAGGTGGTGACATGAAAGAGAATATACTGAATAATGACATCACAACAGTATAATCCTAATGTTGATTTAACACATTCACTGCCAGCCATTTTTTTTTACTGTAGGTAGCTTCTGCCAAGCCGTTTTTTGAGGATTCTGGCTCATTTTACAAGAGCCGAGGATAATTTTCTGCTTGGACTTTGTGAACACGAAGTTCACAAAAGTACTAATAGAATGTGTGCTTTCTCTGTCTAAAAGAGTTAGTTTGTAGAGTTAGTAGTTATGTAGATATTAGCCGTTGAGTACAGCATGGTTTGAGCGTCTGAGACAGGAAGCTGAGATAATCGCAGTTTTGTGAAATTCAATCAAACAGGCAGAACAGTCACTTTAACCATTTATTTTTGGCATCAGTGAGAGATCAGACATCTGAACAATATAGTTCTGAACACCCTCTCCTTTAACACATTGAGTGCCACAGCGCTTCAGTAAAATTGTCTGCAGCCTGTGCCAGATTCGCTTCCATTCAGTTGAAAACAGCTATAGAATTTTTTCTATTATGGCTATATTGACGGGGCTGGACTTTAATGAAACATTGAACACTCCTGCTTCTTCCAAAGAAGAAATTTTGTTTCTAGACAGTTCCATTATGAAATGGCAGCCTCTGAAAAAAGTGCACTTTCAAGGGTTTTCTGTCGTTTTTTTTTACTTTCCAAGATATAGTCACTTTTATGAATACCTTTTGCACTCTAATTTCGAGCACATTCACTGACTCTGGCTGGTGTTTTCTGATGTGGTGGCGTGGTGCGGTTTCTGTGCAGCCTGCGTGCTTTTTTTTAGGACGTGCACAGACGTCCTTGGCACTCAATGTGTTAAACTCCTCCCTCTGTGGGCGTGTCTGGTGGCGTTTGTCACAAGCCAGTTTCTCCTGCCTGTCTGAGCAGTGAGCAGCCTCCCTCTCTGGCGGCCCCTCGTCGGCGAGTGTGGCGAGTGTGGACTGTGGATGGGACTCAATCGTTTCTTGGATTTTTGGTTGAGAGCTTTGATGAAGCTTTGTGCGATTCTAGGCTTTATGCTGCCCACCCAGTCTATTTTTGGAACCCCCCACCGTTGTGCGCCGGTGTGCAGCAGCGTGAAAGCGTTTTCGCCTACAGTATGAGAATGAGGCTCGTTCGTTTCTGGGTTTTCGTAATGCGTGCGATTCTGACCTTTCTGCGGGTGTTTCAAAGTGTGTTTCACCCATAATCTATTATGCAAATTTGCAATCCCCCACGCCAGCACCGCTCTCCGCTCTCGGTGTGCTGCTGGCGCGGCCGCTCTCGGGCGAGTCTGGTGACTGATGACTGTAAAATCGCCATGCCATTTCCTTGAGAATGGCTTGCTCCCGCGGCTGTTTTTGGTTGGCTTTCTCTCTGTCGGGAGAGCACTGTCGCCACTTAGCTGGTCGGTAAAATAGATTATACACATTCTCTTCCTCCAATATTGGTATAGGAGACGTAAAAGGGGTTGATCGATGTCCCACCGTCAAATTTTTTTTTTTTTTTTTTAAGCCGAGATATCTCGTCTTTGGCACTCAACGGTTGGATTCTGTAAGCCGAGATATCTCGTCATTGGCACTCAACGTGTTAAAATGATATATTACTCTAAATATGGCTAAAAAAGGGGGGGGGGGGGAACTCAATTTTTTAGGGCGCCGCCGACTCCGCCTCCCCTAGCTGGACCTCCCCTATTTCGGAACCCTGGTTACGGCCCTGACTACTACAGGTAAGAGGCTGGTTATTCTATTTATTGCATTGTTGTTTGATGTTTGCGCTGCTGGTACACACGCTGTTATTGTTGTTATGAATGGATTAATTTAAATATTGGTAAGCAGGCACGTCTTTGTGGCTGTGTCTGTAGCTTGTCTATAGCCTAGCCTACTGTCAGCACCATGGACAGCAACGGGGCAGCCTGCACTCTGAGCGGCCGGCCGGGTATCTCCACGCAGCCAGGTGGGACAACATAATTAGGCTATGTTCCCGCTGGCGTGTCAGTAGCGTCTATACTGTCTGTAATTGTTGAAAAGGAGCGTTAAAGCAGGCACATACTTGGTGGCTGTCAGGCTGTGTTAGTGTGTTTATAGTTTGTCTATTAACTATACGGCCTATTGTTGTAAAGCTGGCACTTGGTGGCAGTGTTTGTCTACTTGTCTGTAATGATCTCAAAGAGGAGAGGCTCTTTGGAAGAGCGTTATATTGGCATAAAAGGCACAATTACACGTCTCTATTAACGGGTCTGTAATCGCGAGTAAAACGGCTGACTTGATGCCTATAAGGCAACTGGTCTGCTCATGTTTTTCAAGCTGGGAATAGAGGGAATGCACGTGACGTCACGGACGCGACAGTCAGTGCGGGTACGCCCACTCAGCTGCAGTGAGTGTCAAAACGTCTAAACAAGCCAGGTGGCGCCGCCGGGTCACGGTGTTTAGCGTTCAGCTTCCGCGAGAAAACAACGAAAATGGTAAAGTGCTGTTGTGCCATTGACTGTAAAAATAGATTCAACAAGGCGTCGGAGGTATCTTTTTACAGGCTGCCGAAAGCTAATGAAACGGTCCCGGTCTTCTCTGCAGCTATCCAGGGTTTCAATGAGGGCTCATTCATTCTCTGGCTGTGTTCTAACTGCACAGATATAACGTTACATGAGTGATAGTGTTCACTCTGAACAAAGCTAGGGACAGCGTATGCTATATTTTTCTTAATAAAAGTTGTAATAAAATAAATATGTACCTCTCCACATACAACCAGAATATCCATTGCTGTCCTCGTTACTTTAATGTCGCCAACAAATCCAGCCTTGAAGTACGACCACGCTACGTCCAGGCTCTTGTATGCTTTCATGCTTTGGTTTGTGTATTTCCCCGGCGTCGATATTAAGTACATATAAATGTCAGGAAACCCTATTCCTGGCCACATGTCTACGTCCATGGACCACTGGTTCTTTGGCAAGCTGTAAGGGTCACATTCGAGTCCAACTGCCTTTATTTTAAGCAGATAATCGTTTATATTAGCCGTGGTTTCGCTACTACCCCTGGCAGAAGCCACGTTTGTTTTGGAAATTTGACACTCAGTGCTGCTCAGTCCGGCTGAGGGGGCGTGTTCGGGAGGGGGCGTGGCGTCGGTGCATTCCCTCTATAGTGTGTTACGTTGTCGCCGCCCCCTCCTGGAATTCCAACGCCCCCTATACTGTAGTGGGCTGTAGCCAGGGCTGACTCAACGTCACTATTTACTTTGACGTCGATCGACGTCATTGGCACTCAATGAGTTAAGAACGGCATTTAAAGCCCCAATCAGTAAGATTTTTGACATTTTTTACAGTAATATAAGAGCTTTTTAATCACAGGACATGGTAGATTGACTTGTAATAGGGAGACCCTCGTCTTTATTTATCCCACACCGCCCTCCATTGGCCAGCACTGGGACTAAGCAAATTGTCTGCCCCGTCCCGTAGCAAGAAAAAAGAAAGAAAAACAGGACGCGCGCATGCGCTGTACAGCGGAAGCGCTGTCTGAATGAATACAAGGAAGTAACTCGATTCGGATTTTCTACGAAAATGATGTTTCACGGGACTATGCATTATTATTTCATCACGTGGTGAGTACCCGATGTCACAACATGTACATAGAGCTTTCTGGCGCTGTGTTTTGTTGACTTTGAACGGCGATATCGTTATCGATACTATTGCACGCAGAGGGCGCAGTGGAAAACTTACTGAATGGGGCTTTAACTGTTTCGGCAAATTAATTTGAATGAAGTTGGGCGATGGATACTGTAATCTCCATGCGTAATGTGGGTTAGGGTGTCTCCATGGGCGGAGTTAATGGGGGGCCAGGCCCCCCCCCCCCCCCCCCCCCCCCCCAGTCTTAAAAAAAAGGGGGGGGGCTCACCATTGTAAATCTCCATCTCACTGTCTGGCTGACTATAATCATACAATTTATATCCACTTTGACAAGAATCACAGGTATCTCTTTGCTAAAGCTGTGACAGGGGGGCCTCTGACAGGGCCTTGCTGCAGCCGCCCCCTCCCTCTGGAATGCCCTCCCCAGTCACATCTGACAGGCCAAAACTCATTGTCTTTCATACTCATTATGTCATCTTTAAAAAAAAAAGTGTTCAAAACACACCTTTTCACTGTTGCTTTTGACCTATAATATTTCTCTCTCTCTCTCTCTCTCTCTCTCTCTCTCTATTTTAATATTTTCTCTCTTTATCAAAGTTGTTTTATCCTCTATTTGTAAAGTGTCTTTGAGCACACGATCAAAAGCAACAGTGAACAGTGAAGCGCTACATAATATACATTACATTACTAAACATACAATAATGAGTATTAATGTTCTGTAATTCTACTCATATTCTAATATTTCTTATATTTCCATTCTTATACTTTTTTTCCATTTCTTATACTATTCTTATACTGAGAATTTTTTTTAATGTAACCTCCAACTGTAATGACAGTTAACTGCAAGTATGTGTGTGCTTTGGTAATATAGTACTGTTCTTACTTATAAATGTAAACGATTTAATCAAATTAATTTGATGTGAAACTAAAACATCATAATAATATCAAATACACGCTTCTCTTTTGTAATGGGTGAACACTCGACACAAATAATGTTTGCTTCCTCACACATACACCCCCTCTCTGTGTCACACATAGGACACACACACACACACACACACACACACACACACACACACACACACACACACACACACACACACACACACACACACACACACACCAGATAGGGCTTATTGCATTGTAGCCTATAGGCTATATTTTATGTTTTCTCCACTCAGTTTAGGTTAAAGCATTATCCCATGTTGTGCCTAATATTGTGATATTTTGAGACGGGTGGTGTTTTCCACATCAGGACAATTATCCCGGTTAACAGGTACAATCCGCAGTTTGACCCAAATTAACAGCATTGCTACCTATCAGGTTTGCGTGAAACAACAATTACTAAGGAATTGTTTGTGTTCGTTTGAGATGAGTGCGTTTACCACATCAGAACATCCGTGTCAGTGAAGTTATTTTGAATTAAAGCCTATTGACCTTCTGCCAAGTACCTGTGATCGACAGCATTGTCTAACGGCATGTCGGCTATCAGGTTCAGATGAAACAGCAATACAATGAAATAGTTTGTTATTTTGGAATCGGAATCAATGAAATAGTTTGTTATTTTGGAATCTTCTTCTTCTTCTTCTTCTTCTGACTGAAAATCCTGCTTTGATCTCAAGTCAACTTTGTTTATAACGGAGGGGGGAGACCAATTCCCAGACGAATGTAGGTTAATATGCAATCAACACCATTTGGTCTGCATCTCTGATGCGGCAGACATATTTGTATTTTTGTACAGTGGAATCTGCTTACAGTGATCATGGTTATAGTGATCAACCGCGTGATTGTCAGTGCACCGTTGCTTTTTTTTTTTTTTTTTTTTTTTTTCAACCTGGACCCTATTTTCATATTTTTTTTAGGTATAACTAAAATAAAGTAAAGTAAGGTAAAGTCCCACTGATTGTCACACAATGTGTGAAATTTGTTCTCCGCATTTGACCCATCCCCTGGGGGAGCGGTGAGCAGCAGCGTGCGCCGCGCTCGGGAATCACATGGTGATTTAACCCCCCAATTCCAACCCTTTGATGCTGAGTGCCAAGCAGGGAGGCAATGGGTCCCATTTTTATAGTCTTTGGTATGACTCTGCCGGGGATCGAACTCACGACCTCCCAGTCTCAGGGCGGACACTCAGACCACAAGGCCACTGAGCTGGTAAAATGTCAACAGCAATCTTTGAAATTGATGCAGTATTCGCCAAGATCACACACAGTTGGCAGCCGCTTTTCCAACATGCCCCTACTGCACTAATGCCAGGCTCAGACCCCATGAATATCAGCCAATATTAAAACGATTTGGTTGCAGGCGAGACAATTTCAGGGTTGGGTCTCTTGTAGTGTGACATAATCAAAGACCAGCGTCTGGGCATCTGGGACGCCTCACGACACCCCGACGAAAAGACTAACAGTCTTCTTCGCTGAATGGGATGGGCTGAATTATTCTCTCTGTATCTATCTCTGCTCCAGATACGTCCACCTCATCCATACCTCTTAACAGTGTCAAGCCCAATCCCAGCACAGTTAATAACCGCGGCAATCAAGGCCATGAATTGCTTCTTGTCCATGAAGATCAGGTTCCGTCCTTTTTCTTCTCCCGATCCTTATGGATACCATCCTTTCTTCGTTTCTTTCCCATCCCCACTTCTTAACAGCCTCAGCCTATATATATATATTTATATATATATATATATATATATATATATATATACCGTATATATATATATATATATATATATATATACCGTATATATATATATATATATATATATATATATATATATATATATATATATATATATATATATATATATATATATATATATATATATATACATATACATATACATATATACATATCCTGTTGCGGTACTATAGCATCAATCTAAATGTCTTAGTTTTGCTAAGAAGATTGATGGAGCAAACATTTCTTACAACATTGTTTTCTTTTTCATTTAAACTTGTGTTGGCAACCTGTTCTCACTCCGATATATCTAATAATATATATCGTCACCGCTCTGTCACACACCTTGTGCATTGGATGTCGTGCACTGACTCACCCTTAAACAAGCTGTTGCACCTCAGGCATATTATGGAACGCACACGGACACACCTGGTCGTGGTGAGGCAAAGGTCAAGTTATGCTGTGGAGTTGGAGGCTGGACAGCGTTGCCAGACATACGATAATTATCGTATTTGTATGATAATTTCGATCTCTGTACAATGTACGATCAATAATCCCAAAATGTGTGGGGGTGGGTTGGCGCGGGGGCGTACGATAATTTCACTCCAAAAACGATAATTTTGACACTCTAGTACGATAATTCAACATTTGCCATCTGGCAACACTGAGGCTGGAGCTGGAGCTATGGACTAGGGACATCTATCTTAGTTAAAATTGGCTAAGTGAACTCCAAGCATAAATTGCACAGGATCTACCTTTCTGTCTCACCACTGTGCGCCAGGTGTCAGAGGGCACGCTATCTCGTGCCTTCTGGTTCTGCCCTTCACTGACAGGGTTCTGGACCAAAATATTTGACTGGTATTCTAAGGCCTACAAAATAACCCTGCAACCGGAGGCAGAACTCCCCATCTTCGGCTCCTCCGAGTCAGCAGTCAGAGTCAATTAACAGCATACTGTGAATTAATAACCCATAATTAACAAACCTGACAGGCAGGTTTGGGTGAAACAGCAATTACTAAGGAATTGTTTGTGTTAGTTTGAGATGGATTGACAGCATCAGGAATTCGGTGTCAGGCAAGATATTTCAATGAATCTTCTGCATGCCAGGTACTTTTCTGTGACGTTTTGCTTAATTGGAAGGTTGGAAACTTGGCTTCAGTTTGGACGTCCCAGCTGTGGGAGGATGATGATGATGATGTGTTCTCAAGGTCGGAGCTAGGAGGGGGAAAGGGGCGGATCCAGGAGGGAGGGATGGAGCCAGGCGGGTATTTAAGGAGGCGGGTGAGTCTCAAGAGATCGCTGGAGATGGAGATGGAGATGAAGATGAGAAGTGTCGTGTATCTGCTGTTGCTGTGCTGTGGGTTCGGGCCGGGTGCTCGGGCCGGGCCGCTGGGCGGGGAGGCCGATGTCAAAACTCTCTCGATGGAGCTAAAGGTGCTGAGCGAGAACTTGCAACTGATGGGAGCCAAGGTGGAGAGGATGGAGAAGGAGAATACAGGTACGGGGGAGGGGGCGAGGGGTTGCCGTTTGACACTGTTCACAGCTCCGCACATTTTTGGGGCTCATGCAGGGTTAGAAAACCATAATATAAACTACTACAGTACCTGATGCAGCTGGATGAGTTTGTAGCATTTGTAGTGTTTGAATGAGGCCAGAAAATATCCTGAGAATTGACATTCTAGCAGCAATCCTCACTATTTTTTCTATGAGAGTCGCGCTGGCAGGACAAAGTCAATAGGAGAGCCACTTTTGCCGCAAAACACAGAAAGCCACCCAAACCAAGCAATAAACTAATTTAATCTAGAGGCCTACGAAATCAGTTTGATTGTCATTGTTATTGTTAAAATTGTTAAAAGTATTATTTAAAATTTTTCTGAATCCTGTTTTACAGCGACAAAGTGGTGAATTGAATCTGCTGCAGAGTTTATTGCGTTGCCTGCCTCCTCCTATCTGAAGGCAGGCTCTGAGTGAATTAGTTTTGTACAGAGGAGTTTACATTTTTATTTTGAAGGCGGAAAGGGGAAATGCTACGTGTGAACTGACGTTGGTCTGTCGTGAGTGAATAAACTGGAATGGATGGTGTCTCGTTTCAAGTTGAAGAAGCCGTTTTGAAGCAGTGTTGCCAGCATTTCCAGGGACTGTTGGCTGCTCAGAAAGTTTCTAGCACGCTGTGACATAGCCCGTTTTAATATGTGTTGACTCACCGCCCGCAGGGCCGCTGGAAGTCTTTTTAAGTAGGGGGTGCTGCAAGGAAGGGACTTTGGGGGGCGCCGCCGACGTTTTTTGCACGTTTGGATGTTTTTTCGCAATATTAGAGGAAGGATATCTCATTTTAAATTAATATTAGGATTATACTGTTGTGATGTCATTATTCAGTATTTTCTTCTTTTCTCACTCACTTTCATGTCACCACCTTCTCTCCCTTTAGGGGGTTTTACACTATACAACAGACAGCAACACAGGCAGAAACACTGAACTTATTCTTATTATCACTTCAAAACACAGCTGCAAAACTTTTCATCTCAACACAAAAATAAAATAAAACAAACCGTATAGGCTACTATGTGATCAGGCTAAAGAAACAATCTGAAGTGAAACAATAAAAAAAATTATATACGTGATGCCTGAATTATTTCATGTTAGCAGAGGCGCTTTATTTTGAAAATCCAAGAAGGAAGTATCTGCCATATGCAGGGAAGTAGCTCAACTATGAAAATAGTGTCCTCCAAGTAGAGAGCTGTGCGGGCCTGAAATCTCGGCCCGAGCCCTCCCCGGCCCGTGACATGCAGACCCGTGCCCGATCCGGCCCGGATGAGTTATGAAATTAATTGGCCCGAGCCGTTGCGAGGCCCGAAGCCAATATTACGATATAATGACACATATCTCTCCCTCTCTCTCTGTTCCTCAGCTGCGCGTGGCGCAGCAGTCCTCTGCAGCCTCTCTCTCTATTTGACTCTCTCTCTCTCTCTCTGTTCTGGAGCAGTCCGCTGTACGGACGGACACGGCACACACAGCTTGTTTTGTTGTGTTTTACATACTGACACAGCACGCTGTCTGTCGCTGACTGAGCGGAAAGCTACATGACATGAGTATGACTGGCAGACTAACGTCACGTGAGGGTCTGTGTGACTGTGTGGCTGGGGGAGTGTCTGTGCACTCCTCTTTGTCTGACTGTGCTGCTCTGCTGTGTAAAATCAAGCGAGTAATACAACATTATTTTATTTAATTATTGAAACGGCCCGACCCCGGCCCGGCCCTATTAATTTAAAAAAATAAAAAATAAAAACCCGGCCTCGGCCCGTATTGGCAGGCCCGAGGGCCCCGCAAGGGTACCTTCGGGTTTGCAGCTCTCTACTTCCAAGATGGACTGAAATGTCAGCTGTTTATTTCCCTTTTTGCTGCAGCATGTTAAAGAAATAAATGTTCAGTTTGAACAACACCCGTTCTGATCATTATAGAGCAAGATGATCACTTCCACTACAAAACACTGTATTTACGTAGGCTACGTTACATATTTGGGAATGGGAGGAATCTCGCACTTGTACTGATGTCCAGCATGCATGACTGGTGACGAGGGAAACGTGAGTTTGTTTACTGCGTCGCATGTAGTAAACGAGGAGATCCCGCAACTTTCTTTTAAGGGGCCACCGTGGCCAGTTCAAAAATGACAAACTGGCCGTGTGGAGAGTTAATTTTGGAAGGGGCATTACCAAACTGCGGGGCATCCACCGTATTGTCTTTTTGACCGTGGTATTCCTGCTCTGGATGATGCCCTAGGGCGACACTTGGTGCCCTACCCTCAGCGCGTGTAGGGAACGGCGGCCCTGGCTGTGTGCCATATACAAACTATTTTAATCCTCATGCGCCAACATTGTTACACCCTGACCTTGATAGGAGTATTATAATTATTATTATTATTACCCCCTGTGTCCACAGGGGCACATGATGTTTCTGAAAATACAGTCACTGACATGTTTTTATTAAATAAATCAAAAGTTATATAAAGTCTGTGCACTCACCTGTTGACAGCAGCCAGCAGGACCTTTTCGACGTGAGACAGGAGAAGGCAGAGTGGGCTGGTCGAATCCCCTGGACAGCTCAGCTGTTAACAGGTCAAGCACCTCAAAGTAGTGACTTCTGTAGCGCTGCTCTGGGCTTCTCCATACATGTTGGTGCAACACCACCATCAAGGCGACGCGGTGGCCGGCGCCCTGGAGGCAGGACAGGTGCATGGACAAGAGGGTTGTCAGTGGCATTCACCCCATGGGCTTTCCTCACTGCTTCTGCGTTTTTCCTCCTGCTCTGATTATTTCATCCAGTGTGTGATACACGGCCTCATCCTTGCCCAACACGGAACTCAGTGCTGGCGTCCTGCAGGTCCAACGCGTCGGCCAGAGGGGTTTCAAGGTGCGCGTTGCTATAGAGGCAGAGTCGGAGAGAGAGGCCCACATTTTTTTTCAAAGATATCCAGCCATTGGATTAACACATTCACTGCCAGCCGTTTTTCAATACTGTAGTTAGCTTCTGCCAGAGGGTTTTTTTGAGGATTCTGGCTCATTTTACAAGAGCCGAGGATTCTTTTCTGCTTGGACTTTGTGAACACAAAGTTCACAAAAGTACTAATAGAATGTGTGCTTTCTCTGTCTAAAAGAGTTAGTTTGTAGAGTTAGTAGTTATGTAGATATTAGCCGTTGAGTACAGCATGGTTTCAGAGATTTTCAGAGAGTTTTGAGATAAATGGATTCTTAGAACCACCTCACGTGCCTGTGATTATGGGTGCCCTTGGGCAAGTCTGTATACTGTATTGTGTTTGTGTGTGTGTGTGTGTGTGTGTGTGTGTGTGTGTGTGTGTGTGTGTGTGTGTGTGTGTGTGTGTGTGTGTGTCTCCAAACTCCTCCCTCCGTAGGTCTGGTGGCTTTGCAGTGTTTTGTCACAGGCGAGTTTCTGTTGCCTCACAGATCCCAAAAAAAGAGAGGGGAATCGCAGGAGCGGGGAAGAGGAGAGGAGAGGCGAGGGGGGGGGGGTTAGACACGGGAGAGAAATTCCTTCGCGATCCCCTTCTTCCAATCTTGAGGCGTACGGGTCCTGCTGCTGCTGCTGCTGCTCGTCTGTGCTGCTGCTGCTGGCCATTTCCTTGAGAATGGCTTCCTCCCGCGGCTGTTTTTGCTCAGCTTTCTCTCTGTCTGGAGAGCACTGTCGCCACTTAGTTGGTCGGTAAAATAGATTATAGACATTCAATACCTCCAATATTGGTATAGGAGACGTAAAAGGCTTTGATCGATGTCCCACCGTCAAAAAAAAAAAAAAAAATTTAAGCCGAGATATCTCGTCATTGGCAGTGAACCGTTGGATTCTGTAAGCCGAGATATCTCGTCAATGGCAGTGAACGTGTTAAGTTACATTATATTCTAATTTATAAAGAACGGTTTGAAGCACGGTGTAGAAGCCATTTCCAGAGTTAAAGTCGAGCTGAACCCAAGAATGACTTTTCTTTTCTTTTAGTTCAAATACCTGGGTATGCAGTGCACCTATTTAATAATGTATGCAAAACAAATCACAACAATCTCATTTCTTTAGTTTTTCACACTTTTTCACATCAAAAGTTCATTTTTCAAGATTTCATTGATAACAGTACTTTACAGTTTGCTGACGTCACCCAGTACTATCAAATTTCTACCCCATTTCAACCAATCATATCACGACATGCAGCTGTCAATCAAATCTTCATTTCTGGATAATTTTCTCTTCCAAATGAAGTCGAAAATGGCGCCTAGTGCCTCTCATCTGGCAGAATTCCTATCCCATAAACTAACTACTAACTTGGCCAATTGTAAGAAACATGAACAAAAAACAAAAACTATAATCTCTAAGAATGCATTTTTTTTTAACTGGCTCGTTAAAACGCGCATTCCAGGGATATCGTATTTACAGCAGCGATAATGGCGCGCGCATCCGAGAGCTTGGTTGTCAGGGGTCGCACTTCGGAGATTCCAGGCCGACGTGCTGCACTCTCCGCTTGGCAACACGAAGGCAGCTGGCTGCCTGCGGGTCGCTGACATCCACTCCTCCTGTCAAAAGGCTCTTCCCGAGGGGAGCGCCACAACACGACTGAATCCCACTCGATTTGGAGGCGGAACACGCCAGGATTGGCCAAAGCCCAATCCAGTCCCCAGAATTGTCGAATAAAATCATCGACATGATATGACCCGCCTCTCAACCTGTCATCTTAGACAAACTATGTTTTCAGTCTGAAATGGACTCATTATGCACGTGACGAATAGGTTCAGTTCGACTTTAAGTGTAATGGGTACACCAAATTGTTCCAGTCGGAGTCAGCCACCTACTTGTGACAGGTTGACAGATATGGGAAGATGTTTATGTTAATTCTAATGTTTATGTTTACTATGGGGGACAAACAACTTATTTTATTAATACCTTATTGCACTGACAGATAATTTTACTAGGTTCAACTATTTGGGTTTTCAGGATGATATAACCATTTTGGTTTATTTGGTAAGTTGAGAGAAGTACTTTGGCGTGTGAGAATGCACTACATGATTCTCGCCACAAGGCGATAACTGTGAGCAAGTGGTGACTGTTGTAAACGGGATAGAAGAAGTTTTGGTAGAATCAGATTCAAGCAGCAGAGAACGTGCAGCATGACAGAGAAGGGGAATCATTGACACTGTGTTTTGTTTTGTTTTAATGAAAGTGTTGTGGTAATAAAAAGAAATTCGACCAAAAGTCCAGTGTGTGCGTGTCCAATCTGCGGCTCATTCATTTTTGTCGGAGATGGCACTTAGCTAAACATACACATGTCACCACAAATTCCCAGAGTGCCACCGAAGAAAGCAGGGCGGGGGGTGGCTGGCTGGCTGGCTGGCTCTCCCCTCCCCTGGAGCTCCTGGCTGCCGCTGTGCTGTTGTTTATTGAATAAACAGAGATTATCCTCTCTTTTTCCCCCACACTCTCTCATATTTGGGGGGACAAATTGTCCCGTTGCCCCCCACTTCCGGCGCCTATGACGTCCCTGCATGCTATTGTACGATTTGAGCAAAAGGGGGCGCCGCAGACGCCAAAAGTAGGCATGGCCGAACACAATAACGGCCGTAACGTCCACGCCCATTTGTTCAATGATCGCAAAACCTGGCAGATATACCGAGGGACATATTTGGAGCATGTACCAGAACCACTGCCAATTTATTGTGATGTCATTGCAGTTGGGAGAAGGCTTGGACCTCTGTAGTGGCCACTTGCAGCTATATTGTGAATTTGTATTTGAAGAAAGCTTGTTGTTCTGTTCAGTGATGGACCACAGAGTGTCGGAGGCAGAGGAGAAGGCAGCATGTGTTGGAGTCAAGCTGCAGCTGCAGAAGGAGAGGGTGGAGGATCTGGAGCGGGAGAATGCAGGTGAGACGCCCAGGGAACTGCACATCACAGCTAGTACTTACTAGTACTGTGTGGAGCACCATTAGTTTATCCTAAATTCAAGGACTAACCAGGGTCAGCCCTGCTTAGCCTTCCCCAGCAAGCCAGGGCTGTAATGCAGGAACCACAGTTAGACTGGATCTACTTTTATATTTCAAGACCCCCCGAAAGTCTTTAAGATGTATACAAAATACTGAATAATCATTTGTGTCGGATGGTTTTTCCCCACACACAAAAGTTAAATTATCTTAAAAATGACTTCCCCTCCTTCTGAAGCATTAAAAATTCAAAAGCAACCATTGGTGATCAGACAATAACTAGCCAATCACAGCATCCAAACAAGGGCTTTATATAAGGGCTGAATACTGGACAGGGATTGGCTCCACTCCACTATTTGTGATGTCCCAAACATGCTGGTTGAAAATCGCCTTTTCAGTTTACGCTTTTGAAACCCTATCATTTCTCATCTTATCGCCACTGTTGAATCTTGTGCCAATAGAGAGCCAAAGTGAAACGTCACTTCCGCTTCCTGGTTTGAATTGTGCCACGTGGTGCCAATGCTAATTTTGTCAATTTATAAATATATATATTGTAGCGTTTCAGGTAATCCAAGTATTACCTGTAATGTGATGTGCAATAGAAGTGTCTCAACTGTAGCTAGGAACTAATGTGTGTGGGTGTGTTCCTAGGGGAAAGGGGGTATATATGACCAGCGGCCGCAGGCCGGATGTCAGTCAAGCTATGGAGTGAGCGAGACCGGTTGTTGTGTCTAGAGCTAGCGGTGTGAGCTAGCTGCTAGGAGCTAAAGAAGCCTGTGAATAAAGAACCTGTACCAACTACAACTCTCCGTTCCTTGGCGTATCACCGATACGTTACATTGGTGCAGAAGTGAAGCGGTAACGCCTGATTTCGGTCGAGAGGGGAGAGAGTGAGGAGGAACGGCGGAGGAAAAGTTGGAGATCAAAGGCTCGAGCGAGCTAGCTGTGTGAGCTAGCTGCTACGAGCGCCACGTGTGATGGTGCGCTTAGAAAAATGCCTGTCGGCGAACGGGAGAAAAGAGGAGCTGACGACGGAGATCAGCTCGATGCTGGCGGGCATGGAAGCCCGTGTGTTGAAAGAAGTCAGACGGCTGGTAGAAGAGACTCCTGCCTGGGCAGTAGAGGTGATGCGGACGCTGCGAGAAGTCATGCAGCGGGTGGATTTGATGAGCGCAGAGGGAGCGCAGTGTGGAGAACGGCCGGAGGAACCACAAAATAGACTGTGTTGGAGCTGTGGAGAACCGGGCCATGTGGCGAGGTGGTGCCGAGGCGGACCCGGGAGACGGACCGGGTATGCGGGACAACGACATGGACAGCAGGGAGCCTGCTGGGCATGCGGCGCGATCGGACATTTAGCCAGAGAATGTCAAGAAGCAGGCGGCGGACAGGTGAGACTTTGTTGGACGTGCAGGTCGCCTGAACATTTAGCTAGAGACTGCACTAAGAGTGCGAACGCTGACACACAGCCGGGGGAGCAGCCGGAGCAAGAGCCAGAGGAGCAGCGGAGTAGCGGAGCAGGGGAGCAGCCTGAGCTACAAGCAGAGGAGCAACGGGGCAGTACAGAGCCGATTGTTCTGGGCAGGAGAGTGACTGTTGAGCCGGCACAGGCTAGCTGCTCTGGAGCGGGGATCGTTTTGAACAGCCAGAGGGAAGTGAGCGACATCACCTGCAATGCTGTTACAGTCGGGGGAGCGGCGCTCGTATCCCCGGGGGAGCGAGAGGGGTCAACGCTGGAGGAGCCGGCCCAACCAAGCCGCTACACAACCCCCACGGCTGCACTGCAGAAAGTCGAGGTGGAGATCGACGCCGATGGTGTCCGCCCTGCTGTCCTCAACACGCCGCCCCCTGGGGGAGCGGGACGGGAGGACGAGCGAGTGCAAGAGCTGGACAACGACATGGCCATCTGGAGGGTCGACTTGCGCGAGTGGAGACGCAGGCAGGCGGAGGACACGGATATCCGTCCGGTGCTCGAGGGGGTAACGGCCGGACGCCGGCCCCCTGTGGAGGAGATTCGCTTGTGTTCCGGTGCCACGAGGGGACTGTGGAGCATGTTTCCGGACCTGTATCTGGATCAGGGGATTGTGAAGAGAAAGGGGCACGGACGCACGGGGTTCCAGTGGCTGGTGCCTAGTTGCCTGCGAGGATTGGCGCTACGGTGGGCACATAAGGGCCTGGGATCCAGTCATTATGGGCCCGAAGAGACACTCAGCAACATCGGTGGCATGTATTACTGGGGCAAACAAAAGGAGGACGTGCGGAGATACTGCAGGGAGTGTGAGGTCTGTGGGGCACAGAAGGGGGACCGAAAAGAGTTACACTGCAGAGGACTAACCCCACTGGGGGTTGAGCGGGACTAGGGTGCTTCAGGTGGGACAGAAGCTGTAAAAGGGGGGATGGAAATAGTGGTTGAAGTGAAGTGGGATAATGTGAGTAAGAAAAAAAGGTTTAAATGAAGGTAATGGAAAAAGAATGATGTAAATGTTGGGGTTATTGTCGAACTGAAATGATATGTGGGTTGAATTTAAATGAATGGGGAAAGAGGAAAGAAATGATGTCAATATGATGGGTTTGAGTTAAATTGAAAATGAGTGTAAAGGAAAGAGGGAAAACGTAAATGGGTTATTGAGTTGAATGTAAATGTGTGTAAAAAAAGAAAAGGGCTATTGGAATGGGAAAAGAGGAAGGAATGAAAAGAAATGCAAATGGTGGTGGTGGAACGAAAATTAAGAAGTGTGCTGAAATAATAAGAGACAAATTGGGGGAATACAAAATGTTGTGGGGTGGTGTGTTTTGGTACAGGGGGATATGTGTGGGTTGTGGGTGTCGACGTGGGCGTCGACTAATGTTGGGTGAGGAGTATGTAGCGTTTCAGGTAATCCAAGTATTACCTGTAATGTGATGTGCAATAGAAGTGTCTCAACTGTAGCTAGGAACTAATGTGTGTGGGTGTGTTCCTAGGGGAAAGGGGGTATATATGACCAGCGGCCGCAGGCCGGATGTCAGTCAAGCTATGGAGTGAGCGAGACCGGTTGTTGTGTCTAGAGCTAGCTGTGTGAGCTAGCTGCTAGGAGCTAAAGAAGCCTGTGAATAAAGAACCTGTACCAACTACAACTCTCCGTTCCTTGGCGTATCACCGATACGTTACAATATATATATATATATATATATATATTTACATATATGCTACGCACGCTCGATTCCTAGGCTCGCCGCGGCACGGGTTCACAACCGTCCTGCAGCTCGCATTATGCACCCTAACCCTAGCCCGCAGCTCGGTGCTGCGTGGCCTCGCTTGCCCTATTGGCGTGCGCGCAATGTGTCCCTCTCTCTCTCTCCCTCAGTCTCTCTCCTCCTCTCTCTCTCCTTCAGTCTCTCCCCCTCTCTCTCTCTCCCTCTCCCTCAGTCTCTCTCCCTCTCCTCTCTAGTCCAATGAGACCAGCATCACTGATGATGTCAGATTTATGACATCACTGATGACGTCACAGTTGGATTTCATTAGTGGGATTTATGAGGGATTTATGACATCACTGATTATGTCACAGTGGGGTTTATGACATCACTGATAATGCCACAGTGGATTTATGACATCACTGATGCATGTCACAGTGGGACAATCACAGTGGGCCGTGGGATTTATGACATCACAGTGGGACAATCACAGTGGGAGAGAGAAACAAACAGATAGACAGACAGAGCCATAGCACTCATTTATATACTGATGATGATTATAGATAGATATATAGATAGATAGATAGATAGATAGATAGATAGATAGATAGATAGATAGATAGATAGATAGATAGATAGATAGATAGATAGATAGATAGATAGATAGATGGATGGATGGATGGGGCATCATTATGCACTCCATTTTCAGAATAAGACTCTGGGAAAAGAGACAAACTTTCCCTGAAGACATTATGTATAAAGTAGAAGTGTGGGTTATATGTAATTGTATCAAAACATTCACACTAGGGGTTGTATAATGTTTATTGTGTTTTCCCATAGAAGTGTTGTGTATTCTATAGAAACTATCACATTAGGGATGCCCTGATTTAACGTTTATTAAGGCTCTTGATTCGATTCTCCGTGGATGTGCGTATACAAAAATAACTAACTAACCAATCTGTAGGTGGCACTGTTGCCCTCGAGCACATCTGTTCACTTCCGTGTCAGAATGATGGGTTTTGCATCGCGCATTCTTAGTGCACGTTCACACCATACAGTATGCCAATCCCACGCTGAAGCCACGCTGAAGCCACGCTGAAGCCACGCACTTTCATTCATATGTGGCCGTAAGATGAGAAATGATAGGGCCATACTGTAGCTGGATCTACAGGTTTCCAAAACGTAAAGTTTCTCTGTGCTCACTGAAAAGGCGATTTTCAACCAGCGTGTTTGTGACATCACAAATAGTGGAGCCAATGCCTGTCCAGGCAGCAATTAAAGCCCTTGTTTGGATGCTGTGATTGGCTAGTTATTTTCTGATAACCATTGGTTGCTTTGGAATTTTTAATGAGGCAGAAGGAGGGGAAGGGGAATTTTTAAGATAAGATAAAAAATGTGTGTGACACAAATCTGGCTTACTGGGGGATGCTAAACAGGGCTGACTCTGGTTAGTCCTTGAATTACAAAAAAAATCCTCCTCACCTCGTCTTTTTGTCTAGCACAAAATGGCCGGATATAATGAAGATGACATCACACCAAATGTTTATCAACATGATGAAACAGCGCCCTCTATAGTTTGGTTGTAATAAGCACAGTGACAACCAACCCAGTCTCCCCTACTTAGAAAAGGGCTCTGAAATCAATTGTTATCAATAATTTGGTTCAAGGATAGACGTACGGTATGAGAGAGAGAAAGATATTTACATTTTTATTATTTACTTTATGTCAGTTTACTCCCTATATTGTTATCTTTCTGTTTAGGCATTATATTGCAATCAAACTAATTACTTAATCCTACTTTCTTTTACATATTTTGCAATTGTTCATCGTTCTGCTTTGGCAATAATGGTTGATTATTATTTATGCTTAAAGATAGAAGCCAAGATAAAATGCTGTCCAGTCTGTAAGGATTTGTTTAAAGCTTGTTGTTCTGTTCAGTGATGGACGACAGAGTGACGGAGGCAGAGCAGAAGCTGCAGAATATGGACAATCCATCAGCTCTCAGAGCTGAGCTGCAGCTGCAGAAGAAGAAGGTGGAGGATCTGGAGAGGGAGAACGCAGGTGGGACCCCCCCCCCCCCCCCCCCCCCCGGAGAACCACACATCACAGATAGTACTTTTACACCTAGTGCTGTGTGGAGATAAAGAACCACATCATTTTGTTGTGTTTCGAATTTAGCGTTTGCTCAACGTGTGTTGTTGTGTTCAGTGTTGGGCGACAGAGTGACGGAGACCGAGAAGGAGCTGGAGCTGCTGAAGCAGATGGACGAGTCAGCAGCAGTCAGAGCTGAGTTGCAGATGCATAAGAAGAAGTTGGGGGATCTGGAGAAGAAGAACGCAGGTGGGACACCCCGGAGAACCGCACAATCACAGCTACTTACAGTAGGCCTACATAGTGCTGTGTGGAGATAGAACCGCTACGGAGAAACTACTGCGGCTGGAGAAACTGAATTATAGAGTGGCTTATAGTGATCATGGTGATCGGGTCAAATTGATCACAATAAGCAGATGCTCATTATAACAGATTTGTCTTTATTTCTCATGCAGATTACATCTAATTGACATTTGTATATGTATTACAGTATATATTTATATATACTATATAATAATTATAATATTTATTTCTATTTATTACAGTACATATAAAGTAATGAAACGCACAACTTCGCTATTTACTGAATTGTATTAACTTTCTAAATACATACAGTAAGTTCGCCTGGACACGCCTCCTATTGCGCTAACGCGCTGTGCTAATTGCGACACCACTGTGAGGAAATGCGGATGATGTTTGCATATTTCAGTGAAAGATGCAAAGCCGTAGCACGTATGCCTGATTTGTTATGAATTTTCAAAGTTTGAAACTTTAGACGGTCGCTGTAGCGCCACCATCAGAACTATTGGCACAAAATTCACGTCGACTAAGTTTGGACCTTTGTGCAAAGTTTGGTTTATTTTCATGCATGTGAAGTCCAACTTCCCAGCAGAAGAAGAAGAAGAAGAATACAGGCAAATATCCATGAAGAGAGAACGATGCTGAGAACGCTGGCTGGTTTTGTTGTGGGGGAAAAAACTCTGGCTTGCAGAGGACTACACGATCGGTAAGCACTTCATGAGGTGGCCAAGAGTGCCATCTATCGAATGGCAGTGAAAAGACGGGTTGACGTTCTGTGACGTCAATCGTGGAGAATGAGTTAAAGTGCTGACTGTCTGCTTTGTGTTGAGGATGGAAGACACCACCACCAACAACAACAACAACATCCAAATCTATCAAAGCTTTGGTGTGGTTTGTCTTTGTGCTTCTAGCTCAAGACTCTGCAGTGTCGTCCCTCAGAGACAGAGCGAAAAACACCGAGAGGGACGTGGAGGAGTTGCAAATACTCTGTAGACTATCTGTAGGTTACTGTGCTTCCAGGTCAAGACTCTGCAGTGTCGTCCCTCAGAGACAGAGCCAACAACACTGAGACGGACGTGGAGATGCTGAGGAACAAGGCATCAGCCCTCACAGCGGAGCTGCACACCGCTAACACCAAGCTGCAGCTGCAGGAGAAGGAGGTGCAGGATCTGGAGAAGGAGAACGCAGGTCGGAATGATTGATTGATTGATTGATTGATTGATTGATTGATTGATTTGATTATGGATATAAAAGACAACACTTTTCCACACTTACCCGGACATTTCCATACATGTGTAGGAACTCTGTATACACAGTAAAAGTTGACTTGACTTGTTAAAGTGCTGACTGTCTGCTTTAAGTTGAGGATGGATGACACAAACAACAACAACAACAACAACAACAACAACAACCAAATCTATAAAAGCTGTTGGGCCCTATATCGTCGCAAAAGCAGTAATTTACCGTTTGCACTCGTTTAACGCACGCGTAATGCAAATTGGGGGCGTGCACAAGCGCATGCCTGTTATAATTGTACTTGACATAGGCGTGCCACATGCCAAAGCAGGCGTGTCGGCACAAAAATGTGGGGATAGAATGCATTATCCTATCGTCAGCAGCGCGCAATTACTTTTTGTTGTTGTGTTCAGTGTTGGGCGACAGAGTGACGGAGACCGAGAAGGAGCTGCAGCTGCTGAAGCAGATGGACGAGTCAGCAGCTGTCAGAGCTGAGTTGCAGATGCATAAGAAGAAGTTGGGTGATCTGGAGAAGAAGAACGCAGGTGGGACACCCCGGAGAACCGCACAATCACAGCTACTTACAGTAGACCTACATAGTGCTGTGTGGAGATAGAACCGCTACGGAGAAACTACTGCGGCTGGAGAAACTGAATTATAGAGTGGCTTATAGTGATCATGGTGATCGGGTCAAATTGATCACAATAAGCAGATGCTCATTATAACAGATTTGTCTTTATTTCTCATGCAGATTACATCTAATTGACATTTGTATATGTATTACAGTATATATTTATATATACTATATAATAATTATAATATTTATTTATATTTATTACAGTACATATAAAGTAATGAAACGCACAGCTTCGCTATTTACTGAATTGTATTAACTTTCGAAATACATACAGTAAGTTTGCCTGGACACGCCTCCTATTGCGCTAACGCACTGTGCTAATTGCGACACCACTGTGAGGAAATGCGGATGATGGGCCATAGTGCCAAAGGAAAGGGTGCCCAAAAATGACTTGTACTTGACTGAATTTTGACTAACGTAACAATACTTGTACTTGAGTAGGATTTGTCAGTACTCTTTCCACCTCTGTTGATACACCACCTCACACAGTGAAATAAGCACAACGATCCCTTTGAAACTCTGTAGGAAGCCTGTATGTTGCTGCTTTCATTTAAAAACTGCACTTTTTCCACACCTTATTTCCTCGAAATGATTTGAAGGTTTTGGTTTTCAGTACATTTTACAATAGTTCGTCGTCTTGTCTCTACTAACTGCCACATCATCAGTGTTGGGTGTCGTTACTCAAAAAAGTAATATATTACACATTACTTAAAAAGTAAAAATAATGCCTTACTTTACTTATTTACTCCCTGGACCAAGTAATTCATTACACTACTCGTTACACTACTCGTTACATTAATTTTGTGTTAGTCATCAACATCACCAGAGATGCAGATTCCCAGGTAACAACATTAAACCTTATGCTATATGCCCACACATATCAGCACATACTGTAATAAGGAGCACAATAAGGATCACATACACTAGATCTTTGTTTCTGAAAGACGTACGGCGATTCTATAGGTTGAGGCCACGTCTCGTCATAGACGCTGGTTTAGCTGGCTCAGCCTGGCTGGGGGCGTGGTCAGGGTGGGGTAAAAACCCCCGTTCTATCCATTCAGCAAAGTTAGAATTTAGCTGATAGCCCAGCCCAGGCAGACACGATCGGGGATTTAACCACCGCAGTAAACGCACATCTGAGCAGACGTCTTGTGTTCTGCTCTAGAACCCCCAAACCTGTAGTTCAGAGCCGCAGCACCGTCTTTTGGTGAGTCAGCCCATAAGATATATCGGCGGTTTTACCCCACTCGCGCGCCAGCCGTTTAACATTTTGTGGGCGTTCCCAGACATGCGGACTGTCTCTATACTTTGACAGTAGGCCTACAAAAGAATAAAACTGAGACAATTCGTCAGGCGCTCCGCCATCAACATAACACAACACATCCGTTGCCTGCCTTCAAAATAAAAGTAAATAGTGCTCTATACTGCATAGCTAGTGTCCACTGTCCAGAAAATAGAAATCGAACAACGTATGTAACGCAAGTAACGACGCAAATAAGAACCAATGTGATGACTGTATTTAGGAACCATAATGCCGTAATTACACTACTCATTACGACAAATGTAATCAGATTACAGTTACTTTGTAACGCGTTACCCCCAACACTGCACATCATGGATGAAGATCATTCTTCAGTGAGGAAAAAAAACTGAATATTAGAGATGATGAATGTATAAAGAAAAGACGATGTGTATCCCGCTGTACATCGGTTTCCATGATTTCCAAAAATTAAGACTTGGAAAATACTATTTTTCCAGACATTTACAGACCTGTGTAGGAGCTCTGTACACACGGTGCATTTTGACTTGACTTGTTAAAGTGCTGACTGTCTGCTTTAATTGGAGGATGTTTTCAGCCACACTGGAAGACACCAACAACAACAAAACTAATCCATAAAAGTGTTGGTGTGATTTGTCTCTGTGCTTCCAGCTCAAGACTCTGCAGTGGCGTCCCTCTGCAACAGACTGACCAACACCAAGAAGGAGGTGGAGGAGGTAAGGATGGAGACAGCAGCTCTCACAGCGGAGCTGAACGCCACCAACGCCGAGGTGAACGCCGCCAACACTGAGCTGCAGCTGCAGAAGAAGAAGGTGAAGAATCTGGAGAGAGAGAATACAGGTGGGATGCTCTGGGGGGAATGGGGGGGGGGGATATCATTAGTTAAATTGTTACCCTATTCACCAGGGGTGTCTCACCTTAAAATGCTACCATACAGGCTTCCTAACCTGACGCTGCCAGATGGACGGTTTAGCTCCACATTACGTTTCACTACGTCAAGAGAATCTCTTTTGATCTCGCGAGGTTATCCATCTTGCAAATATTGACTTAAGTTCAGGAGCAGGGCCACGCCTCAACCACTCCTCTAACCATGCCTCTAACCGCACCTCAATTACCTGGCAAGGTTGCATATACCTGGTGTCTCAGTTCTCTCGACAGACAGACAGACCGTGCAGCGCAGCTCAACGCTTTTACACATCAGCAGGGGCGGTTTTAGCATCAGAGCTTTGGGTGGGCTCAGCCCACCCAAAGGTCATGGACCACTGAACCCCTAGGGGGGTCCGGGGGCATGCCCCCCCGGGAGAAAGTTTTGTACAGTTTCAAGTAAAAATGGATCAAACTGGCGCACTTTGAGATCAAAATGAAGAGACTAGATCTATGAAGAACTACACACATCAATATCTTCTTTACCATTCTGTGGTTTTACAGCAATGAAAAAATAATTGTTTCCCTATACTATATATATTCTGCATACAGGTTACTATGATAGAATTATGCTTGCATAAATAATACCAAAATCACTTCAGGGGAGTTTCAAGTAAAGTAACATTTTGCTTTGTAGGCAAAACAAAAGTAAAATTAAATCAAAAGGGAACTTTCTAACTTATTGGCTGGAATAATATTCCGACAAGATAATAATATACTGTAAGCACTAAAGCAGGAGTTTGCAGTCAACTAGTTGAAATTAATATGTGGCAGTATTTGTGGGGGTCAAAATCTATGTAGGGTGTACCACCACAAATAGATCAGTGGATGGGAAACACTGACTATTAAATTGTGTGACTAGAAAGACACCAATAAATCTGAGAAAATGTACTTTAATTTTGAACAACAGCACTACAACGGTGGCATTACAAATGGTATTATGAAATTATTGTGGGAAAAAACAAGAATGCCACTTTTTTTAATGAACTTTAAGCAGAAAATTAAAAAATAGTTTTAAAGCAAAAATAAATAATAAATAAAGATCATTTTAACATTGGCTCAACCAGCCCATCTTACTGACCACCAGGGGTCCTGGTCCTTAATCCCTTTTTATTGCTACCATGCCACTGGTACTGTACACAAACAAGGCTGTTTAAATATCTGCCTTGCACTCCCTTAGAGGGAAATAACAAGCCTGTAAGAACTTTTATTGAGATACTGAACTAACATCACAGCAAGACATAAGTGATGCCATGCACGCATGTTACGCTATCGTCATCATCACATCAGACAGGCTGTGTAAAGCAGCCACTTGTGATTCTGAAGGGCTTAATTTCATTCAGATAACAAGGGACCCGTTTGAAAATGTTTGTCACTTATGCCATATGTTTCTCAAAAAACATCACATCCATTTACACCCGCTTACTGCGAGCTAGCATGACATGGCTGGCTGGTGCCATGGTAGCCTACCTACCTTCCTCCAGTCCACCTGTTTGTCTGGCAGGCACAGTGACAAGTTCTTTTGTTTAGACTACGAAACAACGTTACGCGCTAATTTGCATATCAATATGCGCTAATTAAGTAACTACTAACGACTCTGACTGCTCAATGCTCACCTCAGTTTCATTGATCATGAGTGGGGAGAACGATTGTGTGGATTGTGGAGGACCACTTCGCTGCTGTACTGTGTGTGTGACCTGTGTGAAGTGATGTGGGATTAGGCAGATAGATGGAGGAGGGAGCGCCTGCGCAGCCGCGGTTCTAGAAACTTTTCGGGTGGGCTGAACCCCCCTAAATTTGTATCTCAGCCCACCCTAAGAACATAGAGGGGGGGGAACACGCACACAGCGCATTGAGTGTAGTCAGAAACTGCTACTAATGACCACCATGGATTTGGAGAGGAGAAAAAAAAAAAAAAATGTTTTTTTTGCCTCTACTTTTTTTGGGTGGGCTGAGACTATTTTTGGGTGGGCTAAAGCCCACCCAAAAACGGCCTAGAACCGCCCCTGCACATCAGTAAACTTAGACAAAGGCTGGAATCACCATTCAAAATCCAGACAAACTCACTGTGGATCCCAAGCTGCAGGTCAATCCTCTCGAGTCAGATGGCGAGCTATGATGATGACCTGGTTGCTACTGATAACGTCATCCACCACCAGACATGCTAACGTTAGCCGCTAACAGTTAGTTTCACAGCCTCTCCACACACCAAAGCCAACTAACGACGCCTGGCCTTTTCTGTAGCTATATCCTTATAACAGCTATGAGGAGAGGAGTTTGTGAACAACATCCCCACAGTCAAAGCACTTCCCTGAGATATCCATATAAAAACTCTCATACTTTACCCCAAACCTCTGGTGTATTAGTATTCCTCTGCCCGGTCTTCAGACCCTCCTCCCAGCCCAGACAGATGTCAACAGATGATGACATCTCCATGCGCCCTCACCTGCATGCACCTCAACACATAGGCTACACATCTCAATCTTCATTCAACTTTTAAACCATAAATTGTTGTGGCGTGGTCCTTGCTAGTGAACAGTTGAATGTCAACTAATATGTTTTTGAAATGTAACAAATACTCTGTAGGTTCTCTGTAGATGGACTGCAAGTATTACCGAAGATTATTCTCCAGTGACAAAAAATAATATTAGATGACAAACGTTTAAACAAAATGTTTCCATACTTGTGTAGGAACTCTGTATACACAGTAAAAGTTGACTTGACTTTGTTAACTCATTCATTTTCAGTTTCAAAGGAAAAGTCACCAGCCAGCGCTAGGGTTTCTGAGCATTTTCAGTGATTTTCCACGACCCACAGAATATTTTCTTCTATGACTATATAAACACAGACTATCCCAAAAGACAGAACAAAGCCTCTACTTTCATGGGGGAAAAAGCTTTGTTTCTGCCTTCTTCCGTTCTTTAGTTATTGACACTTGAATGTAGGTCATCTTTGCTGAAAACGCGCGTCTCTCACCAGGAAGCTGAGAAAAATGCCTTTTTGTGCATCGAAGCGAGTGAGAAATTCACCCCGCATGAAGAGCGCACAGGGGCGGGTCACATTCTCATGTTCTCCGTGGGGCTGGTGCTTCCTGGTACTCGATGGGTGGAGGTCTGGTACCATAATTTTATGGCTGTAATTTACACTATGTGAGAGGGTTCACAAAGCGGATGACTGATCTAACTGACGGGAGCAGTGATTGGTGTGCGTTTACCAGTTTATTGTGAAATAAATCCTTCTGCGTTGCGTGACTGTCACGAGCCCGTGTGACAATGTGTCCAGCCCGGGGTAAACAAACCCGCTTTGAGGCACCGGGCTGGATGTGTTTTATGAGCCCCCTCCATGAAGAGAGATCGATGCTGAGAACGCTGGCTGGTTTTGTTGTGGGGGAAAAAACTCTGGCTTGCAGAGGACTACACGATCGGTAAGCACTTCATGGGGTGGCCAAGAGCGCCATCTATCGAATGGCAGTGAAAAGACGGGTTGAGGTTCTGTGACGTCAATGGCGGGGAAGCATTGTCTCTTGAATGACGTTCCATGACGCCAATCGTGGAGAATGAGTTAAAGTGCTGACTGTCTGCTTTGTGTTGAGGATGGAAGACACCACCACCACCAACAACAACAACAACCAAATCTATCAAAGCTTTGGTGTGGTTTGTCTTTGTGCTTCTAGCTCAAGACTCTGCAGTGTCGTCCCTCAGAGACAGAGCGAAAAACACCGAGAGGGACGTGGAGGTGGAGGAGTTGCAAATACTCTGTAGACTATCTGTAGGTTACTGTGCTTCCAGGTCAAGACTCTGCAGTGTCGTCCCTCAGAGACAGAGCCAACAACACTGAGACGGACGTGGAGATGCTGAGGAACAAGGCATCAGCCCTCACAGCGGAGCTGGACACCGCTAACACCAAGCTGCAGCTGCAGGAGAAGGAGGTGCAGGATCTGGAGAAGGAGAACGCAGGTCGGACTGATTGATTGATTGATTGATTGATTGATTGATTGATTTGATTATGGATATAAAAGACAACACTTTTCCACACTTACCCGGACATTTCCATACATGTGTAGGAACTCTGTATACACAGTAAAAGTTGACTTGACTTGTTAAAGTGCTGACTGTCTGCTTTAAGTTGAGGATGGATGACACAAACAACAACAACAACAACAACAACAGCAACAACCAAATCTATAAAAGCTGTTGGGCCCTATATCACATTATCCTATCGTCAGCAGCGCACAATTACTTTGCTCTAAGAGCTTTTAAAACCACCTCTTACGCGCTAAATACCCCGATGCGCTTGAGCGCACCATAATCCTCCGCAGCGCAGTGTAGAGTAAAATTCCTTTTGGATATGTCATTATGCACAGACGTGCGTGACATCAAATTCTGCTGCTAAAATTAGCAGATCATTCTTTGAGGCAATCAACTATAACGCACTGAGAAACTTTTATCACATCGCAAAGAAGGAAATTCATTGAGAAAACTTGTAGGGCAATGGACATTAGCCTACTTTCAATAGGCTATCCACCTTCACAGTGCCATAACCTGAAGGGTCGTTGGCACCACAGACGATCTGTCAATAAGCTCTCTCCATCTCTCTATGTCCTCGGCACGAGTGAGTCCACTCCACGCATGGAGAGAATTACAGCATATTGCATGCCTCGCGCAAAGACAGCGATTGCTAGATGGAAATCTGATTGGGTTTGATTATTGTAACGCCCAGGCATTGCCTGGCCACACCTGTGAATAATTCTGGTGCTTAAGATCGTCCAAATCCCGTTTGCACTGGCATTTTGGGGGCGCAGATGATTTGGCACGGCTCTAATTTGCGCCTGCGGCACGTGCCGTGAACATTTCCGCATCCCCACCGAGAAATGCATCCCCACCACATTTCGGGGCTGTTTTAATTTAGAAAACAGGGAGGTCACGTCTACACCAGACAATTATATCACTTTTAAACAGTTAAATGTTTGCATACATCATTACAATATGCTCCCGTGATGTGGGGATGCTTTTAGCTGCTGCCGCGTGGGGGTGCAAAATTCGGCATAACACCTGGACACTTGCGCGAGGCGGACTGCTATCGTTAAGGCACGCAAACAGGTGCGCAAGCGTAAATAGGGGATATTGCCTGTACCAAGATAGGGCCCTTGGTGTGATTTTGCTTCTAGCTTTGATTGATTTGCTTTGATTTGTGATTTGGTGTGATTTTGCTTCTAGCTCAAGACAGTGCAGTGTCGTCCCTCAGAGACAGAGCGAAAAACACTGAGAGGGACGTGGAGATGCTGGAGAACACGGCATCAGCTCTTAACACCACGCTGCAAGAGAAGGTGGAGGATCTGGAGAGGGAGAATGCAGGTGGGACTGATTCATTCATTGATTTTATTATGGATATAAAAGACAACAAAATCCAACGGATAAACATGTAAAAGTGTGAACATGTATTTCCAACATGGTCCCTGCTCTTATAAAAACAGGACCTACAGTAATAACATAACATCATATAAACAATATAGAACAATCTACACTATAATGACGGCAGTGTCTGTCTGCCTCTCCCTGTCTCTCTATCTGTCCTTCGCGTATCCCGTGACGTGATTGGATCCACTTCAAACTTGGGGAGTGTGCGAAGTGGTCGGATTGACTTCAAACTTGGGGAGTGTGCTAAGGGGGGCCTGACGGAGTGCAGAGCACTGTTTTTGTGCAATTTGGATGTCAAACACATTCAATGTTAATAGATTTGTGTTCAATTCTGCCCCACCCAGGTGAACATAAAATGAGCGCTCTTCTCTGGAGCTGCTCAAGTTGGGCGGGGCGACCAGACCACAGCACACTCTCTCTGCTCTCTGTCCACAGACACACACGAGTAGCGTTGCATAAGACGGAGTCCAGCGTTTCCCATACTGATCCTTTCGTGGCGGCACACTATAACACCAACAAAGATCTTGACGGTGTTTTTTTTTTTTCCTCCACCACAACAAAGATTTTAACTGAGTTTTTCCCCCCCTCGCTCAACCCCGCCTTGCAAGTTGAAACGCTGTGTGTCTGTCTCTCTCTCTCTCAGGGGCACTTTACACGAGGACGGTTTCCTATGGTGACGGGGAATTATTGTATCGTTAGTGCCTCAATTTTAGACGGCGACGGCGAATTCGCGCTTAGGAAAACGACACATTTTGAAACCACCTTCCAGAGTGAAATTCTTTGAGACGCCCCCCGCTGATCATTCCATGTAATCGCTTTGAGACGGCACATTTCAGAAACTCTGACGTGCCTGCACACGCGACACACGCGATTACGCCATAGCCGTGCGCGAGTTGGCAACCATTTTCAAAATAAAACGTCAGTATGAATGAAGTTTGGCAAGATTCAGAATTAGCTACACTGCGGCCAACTTCAGTTACATGTTCACAACGTTACTGCTGCGAGGAGCCGATGGCTGTACCGGTCGGCATTTAACGTCAGTTACAAAAGCACGTCGACAGTGTTTTCTCACTGCCAGTAGCCTACAGTAGGGTTTGACAGATAGCACACTCAGCGCTCCCGGTCCTCGCTGCTCGTTAAAGATTTCCAATAGGCGTTATTCTGATAAACTGGTCACATATATCGTCGCTGTTGTGGCAGGACCTCGAATGTCCCTTTTTTCACTTTTTTACTTTTTGTCATAAATCAGTGCCATTGGTCACCCTTCACGTCTCTGTGTGGTTTTTAACAAATGCAACCAATGGAAAAGCATTAAAACGAGCTTGTGAGTAAATCTCGTAACGCCATTCGCCCTGAATCTGTCAGTCAAACCTCGAAATTCGTCCCCTACCTCCGTCTGTACCCCCCCACGCAGGACAATAAACCCGGAAAAGTCACACGGCAGACGTGCTGTGTATTTATGATATCGTTTTGACTAATCCTGGCTTCCTCTGACCTTAATATATCAATCAAATGTTTTCCAGTTATTCCTAGGCTGCAAACTTGTTTTAACATGCAAATCGAAGTGTTTTCGGACGAGAATAAAGTAACGTTAACGCTACGTTATGTCAGACTATTCTCACTCCATGCGAAAGCCCCCATTCGGCCATGAGAGGCGAGGGGCACGCTGTTGCTCCTGCGCGCGCCCCCGCGGCTCGGAGCTTGGGGCTCATGCATGAGCATACGACTCTCTCCCGTCTGACTGGCCGGGAGAAAATGCTTCCAAGTCGGACTGATAATATAAACAACATCATTTGAGCTTATCCAGGTAAGATATTAATAAAGTAATGACACATTCAGCGGGAAACTAACTATAATTAAGACATGTGCCAACTTTGACGACGTTTGGTTCAGTATTTTAAGAGCAAACAGGTTTTTTTAACTTCCTGAAAAGTTGCTGTTTTGGAGATTTGAGGTCCTGGAACGACAGCGACGATATGTTACATTCTCACCCGACAAATATTAAAACTTTAAAACAGTTTGGGGTTTTTTTAGCTTGAAAAAAGCTTTTTGGCAAGTCTAAATGACTGCGGAAGGCGTACTCTACTTCCGTGTCATGCAGAAGCGTCCTTGTATGGGCAAAGAATAAGGTGATCACACTTCCACCTAGCGACCTGGCATGTACATTACGGTGTTTTAAAAATTCAACAGCGCTCATGTAAACAGGGAGAAGGTGTGAAGGAAAAGGTGTGAAGGAAACGCTATTGTGTCGTTTCTTCCAGAAACTGTCCTCGTGTAAAGGGCCCCCAAGTCTCACACACACACACACACACACACACACACACACACACACACACACACACACACACACACACACACACACACACAGCAGCGGTTGCAAACATGTTTTGATTAAATGACTCAATAATTAGCGTTACCTTTGCGAGTCAAACGTGAACAAAGATGTGCACTTTCTACGCCATTACTCAGAGACTGGCACTAAAACTAAGTGCGGAGATGCCTCTCGATATGCGAGACAAACGTTAATTGTCGTCGGATTGTCTCCACTAACTAAATGATGAAGCTATAGGTGGCCTAACACTTTATTTGGATATCGGTCTACAGAGAGTCTACAGCGTATTTGGAACATTTCAAGAATATTGGTTGGCATTCAACAATTCAACTGTTTTGCTTTGTGTCTCTGTAGATTTTTTTTAACAACTTACATTATTAGTTGAGATTCAACAGATTGTTTGCTTGCCATTCCACACAGAGTGTAATATGTAGGTGTGTTCACATATTGTCACATTGTACTCTGTACAGTAGATACGTGTAATTTGTTAAACTGTTGAATTTGTTGCATGTTAACTAATTAGTTGTTCAAAAATACTTTTTTCAGCTGCTGGATCAAAAATCTAACTGAAGGTGAAAAAACAAAATATTGGCACACTGTGAGAGCTCCCATGTGAGGATATTTTGTTTTTCTCAACTAAGTTGTCGAAATGTTACAAATACTCTGTAGACTCTCTGTAGGCGGAGTTACAAATACTCTGTAGACTCTCTGTAGGCGGAGTTACAAATACTCTGTAGACTCTCTGTAGGCGGAGTTACAAATACTCTGTAGACTCTCTGTAGGCAGAGTTACAAATACTCTGTAGACTCTCTGTAGGCGGAGTTACAAATACTCTGTAGACTCTCTGTAGGTGGAGTTACAAATACTCTGTAGACTATCTGTAGGCGGAGTTACAAATACTCTGTAGACTCTCTGTAGGCGGAGTTACAAATACTCTGTAGACTCTCTGTAGGCAGAGTTACAAATACTCTGTAGACTCTCTGTAGGCGGAGTTACAAATACTCTGTAGACTCTCTGTAGGCGGAGTTACAAATACTCTGTAGACTCTCTGTAGGCGGAGTTCCAAATACTCTGTAGACTCTCTGTAGGCGGAGTTCCAAATACTCTGTAGACTATCTGTAGGTTACTGTGCTTCCAGGTCAAGACTTCGCAGTGTCGTTCCTCGTGGACAGAGCAGACAACACTGAGACAGAGATGAAAAAGCTGAGGAACACGGCATCAGCCCTCACAGCGGGGCTGAACACCGCTAACACTAAGCTGCAGCTGCAGGAGAAGAAGGTGGAGGCTCTGGAGAAGCAGAAATCAGGTGAGACGCCTTGGGGAAAACCATATCACAGCTACTTACTTACACCTAGTACTCTGTAGAGTAGCTACCGCCAATGAAGAACTACTGCAGTACCTGGCTGGAGAAACTATATTG
This sequence comes from Poromitra crassiceps, assembly GCF_964638095.1. Classification (NCBI taxonomy): domain Eukaryota; kingdom Metazoa; phylum Chordata; class Actinopteri; order Beryciformes; family Melamphaidae; genus Poromitra; species Poromitra crassiceps. Next base: position 19,791,340 of record NC_139635.1, read on the forward strand.
GTCTAGCAATCTTGCGCGCTACAGTACGTGCGCTCGATTGCTATGGTTGAGAATCTGGAGACTATGACATCACTTATGCCACTTTTGTGACACAAAACTTGACCGCCCGTCCACCTAGGCAATTTTATTCATGAGCCTCTGGAGACTGACATCTGTGAGACTCTGGAGACTATGACATCACTGATGATGTCACTTTCATCTCATGAGACAAAAAGTGACTGACAGACAGACGCCGCCCGTCCACCTAGGCATGTCCCGTGGTGACATCATCGGAGACTTTTTGCCAATGATGTCACTTCTATTGTGACATCACTGCTGTGGTGACATCCAGCTACACTTTGGGACGCCCCTACTTGGGAAGCCACTGGAAGTCTGGAGACTATGACATCACTGATGATGTCACTTCCGTCACACAAATGGTGACTGACAGACAGAACCCACCTAGGCAATTTTATATTAGCGAGAGATTAGAGTTGATCCTGGAAACCGGGTACATTTTGTTATGTTTCGTGTCATATTTATAAGTCCTGAAAATGTCCTGTTGTAACATTGACCATTGAATGAGATTACATTAGAAGATGATATTAAACTTACTATTAAACTCAAAACTCGTTTATGAAATTTGCGATGACCGTCACATCCATCTGTGTGGTCAAGGCGATCTTTTCTTCACTGATCATTTTTCTGATCTTACTGAGCCCAACTGAACCCAGCAAACTCACGTGAAATCAATGAGGTCTGTGGCTACTAACCATACAGAAGCTAGGTGACTTTATTTTCAAAATAAAAGCGCTAATGTATTACTGCATCACTCACTGTGGGTTAAAATGTACTTTTTGAAGGCACAACATTATGTTAATTTAAAACAGGTTTCTATGCAAATGCTTTCTTTATTTCCTCTTTGGTACTTGAGGTATTTCGGATCACACAAAAAAACATTGCAATGGTACTTTTATTTTGAAAGTTGGAACGGGAATTTTAACGGCTTTTAGCATGCTGTTGTCTTTGATGTAATTGGGTCTTCCACTCATCCCTACTTATTCACGTGTGCCTTGGTATCAGAAATCTCTATAGATTATATATAATATATATAGATTATATTATATATAATCTATATAGATTATATTATATATATATATATATATATATAGAGCCGCAGGAGTGAGTCCGGAAGAATACTTCCACATTCTTCAGTGGAAAAGTCTATGGGATTTAACATGGGGGTTTCACTTAAATGCATAAAATAAGTTCTGTGGTTAACAAAAGTTTATGGGAACGCGAATGTGGGTGCTGCATCATAATCTTCACAAATGTGAATAACTTTTATGACTTTCGGAACGTAAATGTGTTTTTTTTAGACGATTTTTATAAAACGCTTCACACTGAGCTGCTTGTGCATGAAGTGTCCTACATAAAGTATTGACTTCACTTGGCAAATATTTATAGATATATTAAATATATAATATAATAATCAAGTGTAAGTATATAATTATTTAAATTATTTCATAAATTGATCAATATTAAAATGTTGAATTTAGTAGTGAGTAAAATGAAAATGATCATACTTGATTCTAAATATGAGAAAATCAATACGTAAAGTTAATCATAATCACCGCTAAAAGACAGTAGATTGAGTTAGAAGTGTTCTAACTTTATCAACTAGGCACTAAAGTCACATGGTAATATTTAAAAAGTATCAGAATTTGTTTTCATTTTGTGCTATCAGTGATTTTGTAACAGCAGATGTTGCATTTTTCACATGATTGAGAACTCACTCCCCCCCTCTCTCCTCACAAAACTGCACATAACTGGGTGAAACAAGAACTCACAATTAGATTGAATGATTTCCTCTCAAAAAAGGTTTAATTTGACCTCAAATCCATCTGTCATTCAATGTTTCACAAATACGGATGATTCTGTCAAAAAAAGCTATATTGAATGCAAAGATCTCAAATACTGTTTTTAATCGTGTTTTCCTGCTACACATGCACGCACACACAGGCAACAACAAGAAGGTGGCGTTCTCCGCCGCTCTGACTTCCGAAGTGAGCGGCACCGGACAAACGCTGGTCTACCCTAAAGTCTTCACCAACGTTGGAGGACAGTACAACTCCAATACAGGTAGTGACCCCCCCCCCCCCCCCCACACACACACACACACACACACATCAAACCTTGTTGATTCTATTCGCCATGTTAAATGTAGATTTTATTTGAAATTAATTGGAAGTGTAAATCGCTATACATTGTTAACCCCCATCATGCTTTTAAGACCTGGAAGGAACAGGAATGGGAGCTCAGCTGATGGAGACTTTTATTTTGGATTGTTTCTGCTGCAGGCGTCTTCACAGCACCAGTGAGAGGAGTCTACTATTTCAGATTCACCGCCTTCAGCACATCGACCGATAAGTGGACGGGAGTGTATCTCTATAAGAACAACGAGATGCAGATGTATAACTCCGAATACCCGACTAACACGGATGAGGACAAATACACCTACTTCTCCAATGCTCTGGCCCTGGACCTTCAGCCGGGTGACAACGTCTACATGAAGCTCCGCTCAGGGTACACGATCAACGGGGGAGGTAGTGCCCATCGTTCCACCTTCAGCGGCTTCCTGCTCTTTGGGTTATAAAACACTTGAATAAGGATTGTGGAGTCAGAGGTTGGTCTCAGTTGAATATAGCTTGTAAGTGGAGGAATACAGAGTATAGCTTTAAGGCTGGTACAATGTTTTGTCGACTGGCCAAGACAGAGGCCAGGGCTTAAATACAGTCAAAAGAGAGGAGCTATTATTCTAGTACTGTTGAATATGGAAAGATGTCATGACAGATCATTTATGGTGTTCTTCAAAGAGTACAATACAAATCAACAAATAAATACACATAGGCATTGTGTTCTAAGGAGTAGCAGTCACATTGTATGCCGAGAGGATATGAGAGATTGGCATTTTATGGGGTTATAGATTGTGTACTGGATCAAATCCAAGAGAGTGTGCCAATGAATTTTGAATCATAGCATGATGGGGCTGGAAAGGTAAAAGTTTCGAATATTTGCTGTTTAGTTGCTTCTATTTGACCATAGATAAGTCTGAATAGGAAAAGTTTTATCCTGGCAACGGTTTAGAAATTTGCTGGTTTAGCTTTATTCTGAATAGAAAGCTGTGTTGATTAACTTACAATAATCCTTTGGGGAATTAGATAAAACTTAACTGAGGCGAGTAATACTAGGGTATTATGCCTATTGTTGGTTCTATACCTCAATGTGTTGGTATAATAGAGATTGATTTTAACCCTTTATGCCTACATGATTTACCTTAATTTGATAAATTGAATAATGTCTACTGTTATCCAAGTGTCCTCTTAGTGTAACAGAAATTCATTTCACCACATTATAGTCATGATTAACTTAATTTGAATAGAAAACTTACTGGTTTAGCTTATAGTAATACTTTCTATTTCACCATAAATTACTTCCCAATTTGGGTTGGATTAGACTCGATTACATCTGATTTACAGTAACTAATTAAATTACACTGTGGTCATGTTCAAGTTATTTCAAGTGGATTCAATTCAGGTTGTTTTGATTCATTTAGATTGAATTAAATTCACATTGATCTAACCACACTGTAGGCCTATTCGATTCAGTTGGTTGGAATACATTCAGATTGTTTTATATTTGACTCATTCTGATTGAAGTAAATGTAACCATGCCACAGGCATTTGATCCACTTTGTTGGGATTAAATTTAAGTGATTTAGCTACACTGTAAGCAAAGTCAGTCAAGTCACTTTGATTAGATAAAATTTGCATAATGTTTACTGTTACACTCAAAAGTTTATGAAACCCGGCCAAAGAAGTTACACTGGGGCAGCGGACTTGTGGCTGGCAGCAGCATTTCATACTGGCATACCGTATATGATGTTTTAAATGGTTCGGTAACCATGAGATTTTTTAGAATGGATCAACGAGATGGGGGATAAGTGATTTTAAGAAATCAAATGTACTGTGAGGTTGATTAAAATATTGATTATATTGATTTGAGAGTGATGATAAGAAATCAAACTTATTGTGAGGGTGATTAAAATGTGGATAATGATGATTAACATGTTGATTATTGTTGATGTCGGAACTGTATTGATTTTATGCTGTGCTAGAACCTGCTATTTTCCCATTAAAGCAAATTATCATTCTTAATTGATTCCATTTCCTTCCTTATTTTAGTGTCCACTAAGTGCTGAATAGCCTCACCTTGTCATGTCAAAGTGATAAGTAAGGTAAGATAGCCTGGTCCGACAAGATGAAAGTTCTTAATGGTTGACCTGGTCAGAGATTATCACCAGTTTCCATCGACCACAGTGACATAGAGGTATCGGATTACCCATGTCATCAATGGGGAACATGTAGGTGTTATCTTTGGTAAATAAAAAGACATAACCTAGCGGTAACAGTATATTTATCGCTAAAAATCCTCCCAACACAACACCAACATGCAAATGCATAGGATAAGCCACCATTTAATTCAAGTGACTCTCCATAAGGTTCTGCTAACAAAGGGCACCAGCAGCACCTACAAGAGCGGGGTGCGGCCGAGTTAGACTTGAAGATTTGGAGGTGGTCAGAGAGTTGGCCCGAATTGTTCCTATTCAACCAGCTTGTTATCTGGATACATGCTATGCCGTTATATTGTCCAAAACAGACACCGCGGATAGGCTAAAATCTCTGGCCAGTTAAAGTGAATTAAGTGAGAGCAGGTTTCGGTACGCTGTACGCGCGTTCCGAGAGTTATTTACATGGCGCCCAACGGGTTTCGTACAGTACCTACGGTGAGGGTGTCCGGACTTGTGTTGGACTGCTGTGATTTGTCACACTTTTCCCTCTGATTACTGGGCCACCAGAGTGGGTGTGCCGGAGGCCGGCCTTGTATCCGTGGAGGTCGGGGGGGGGGGGGGCAACGATCGGGACAGATCCAGTGGCCAGCACCATGAGGCCAAGGGACAGGTCAGGCCTTTCCCAAAGGAGCAATTGCATGTAGTAATCTAGTACTTTGGAATGAGAGGATGCTGGGCTAGCTGATCACTAGCTGCCTCTCGTGCCGGAAGACCGGCAGGCAGTGTTGGGCAAGTTACTTTCAAAATGTAATATACTACATATTACTAGTTACTTTCATTTGAAAGTAATACAGTACGTTTCTTTCCAATATTACTGTCTGTGTAGAGTAACCTGTTACTTATTACACTACTTTTGCGTTACTTTCACCAAAATAACTGCAGTAGCAGAATGACATCGCCGCCCTGGAACCACCCCAAAAAAGAAATTTAAACCGTCTTGAAGTCAGTGTAAACTGTCCCAAATTCTAAATAGATAGATAGATAGATAGATAGATAGATAGATAGATAGATAGATAGATAGATAGATAGATAGATAGATAGATAGATAGATAGATAGATAGATAGATAGATAGAGTACTTTATTCATCCCCGTAGGGACATTCTGGCGTTACAGCAGCAGTAGCATCAATGACAGCAACAACTAATTAAACAATAAAAAGTTACACAAATTCCCGTAGGTAAGGTGCAGAGCAAAAACAGCAGTATCAATATATGCTAGAAAGAAGCAAGAAACAATACAATACGTAAATATGCAAACTACAATATATACAACTATACTTCCACCGCCGTTACATCTTTCGTTTCCCGGAAACTGTAAGTATATTAAATAATACTATTATTTCTATGCCTAAAGCTGTACACTGTTTGATTATTTATATTATAATTGCAATGACTATGCCGTACCCTATATGGCGTATTATATTACATGGTAATATAGCTATGACTATGCATTGTGAGTGTGCAAAGTGCAACGTGGGCATGAGTGTGCACTGTGCATGTACATGTACTGTGCATGTACATGTACAATATATTATGTTATCCTTTTCCTTTTTATTGTCATCTATAGTGGTTATTGGCATAAAAACACATAATTTGATTAAGAAATTATTGTATCTTTATTTAAATATTTGCTTTGATTTAAGAAAAAAAACTAAATTTGTAACTTGTGTTACTTGACAAAGTAACTGGTTACTGATTACTGAAATCCTATTGGTAATAAGTTATATTAATGAGTTACTGCTAAAAGTAATATATTACATGTAATGTGTTACTTTTGTAACGAGTTACCCCCAACACTGCCGGCAGGTGTGACCTAGATAAGACATCGGCGATGCCGTAGGAATTCTTGAATCGTGACTATATTGAGTACAGCAGGACTGTACACAGGTGGAAAACTGACTGGAAGGGGGCTTTAAAGCAGCTATGAGCAAGATTTTCGATTGTTATTAAACAGTCTAAATTTAATATCGATGCATCACATCTTACCTCTAATAGTAGACGAGACCAACGCCGAGTAGTCTCGCTTGAACCCCGAGCCAGTGTTGTCTTGAGTTGTCAGTGTTTGCGGCAGCCACTTCGGCCATAACCACAAAATAACAAAATGACTTCCAAACAAACTGTTAGAATATAACGAGAGATGTTCGCGAGAGTAGCAAGCCCCCTGCATGGCGTTCTCCGTGTTTATGGTCTGTTGCTAGGCAGAGCGAAACGGTTGAAGGCAGGCAGCTGCCGTAAACCATTTCGTTTCACTTCCGGGTTTATCCGGCCCGCCGGTAGACAGACACAGACTCTATAATCATCAAGAGAGCAATCTCCGATTCACACGGCTTTGGTTTCAGCTACTATTATAGGTAAGATGTGATGCATCAATATTATAATTACACTGTTAACAATCGAAAATCTTGCTCATAGCTGCTTTAAGCTCAAACACAGCCTTCTTCGGCTGTGTCATTTCGGGTTCAACTGCTCCACAGCGGGTTCAGTTCGGTGATCAGTGGTGCGAGGGTGTACTGCAGTTTACAATTTTTAGACCATCGGCTGCGCTTCCTTGAATATCGTGGATATAAGACTCGATCCAGTTGCTGTAGCCCTTCTTTTTTATCCTGTACACATTCATCTGCCCATTTATCGATGTGCTCAAACGAAATTGGTGTTGCAGAACTCAACTTTTGCTCCATGTTCAGACAAGGATGTGGATGAGAGTCTCGTTGGCTTCCCAACCAGCAGGTGGCATCATTCCAAGATGGCCACGCTGCGAATATGGTCTATGGAGGGGGTGGAAGGAGTCCTTGGCAATGTCGGTGGTTTTAACTCAGAATTTGAATGTTTAAACAACATGGCTAAAGCTAAAGGCAATATATGAGGGAAGCGTAATGTAGAGATGAGAGCTGCTGCTGAGCAGGTTACCGTGTGTGTATTTCTCTAATCTGATATATATACCTGCTAATCTGTAGGCTGTGTGATTCAGAAGGTAGTAGTGTAGTAGTGTATTAGTGTAGTAGTGTATGGAGTTGCTTGATTTAGGGCTGGATGATAATTCAAGAGTATTGTCTATAGTCTTTCAGGGATCATATTGTGATGATGTGAAGATATTTTAATATTGTGACAAATTTCTGCTCTCTAAATTGACGATGACAAGCAAGTTTGACTTAAAAACTGGTCAAATGAGGTACGTATGCATGGTAGGGATATTATTTGAAAATGTAAGGTTTGTGATGCAGAATGGAAGTTAACAGCCAAAAGGTGAATAATGAGCCATTTGAGATCAAAATCAGGAGCAGGATTAAAGGAAGTCATCTTAAATGAATGTATTTACATACATGTATATCTATGCAAATACTAAGAGATGCACCCCTGTACACCCACAAATAAATATAAAGGTTTACATACTGATCCATGGAGCTCAGAATCATTTATAGTCCATGTGGCGTAATCAGGTTTTACATCATCAAGGTTTTGAGGTTTCTCACAAAGCGGAACCAGAGCCCTCTGGCTTCCTGACAGAATAATAATTATCTACGCCAATATAACATATTGGGGTTGGCATAAAAAAGGCGTATCCCTCCGCCTTGGGCATGGGGGCAGTGCCCACACCCCACTATAAAATCCCAGCGGGGGAGGAACCGATTCAGTTTGACAGCATGCTACACCTGCTTTTCCTGGTTTAGCTGTTCATAGTCAGCCTCACGGCTCGTGCCAAACGCCTGGGTGAGTATTATTGTAGCATTGCTATCTACGCCTAAATCCTCTTCCACAAAGAGGATTTTTCATTGAGAAATACAATAGGAAACTCAAAGCAATATTTTTTGTATCTTCAGTGGAAAATCATTTTACTTTTGGCATCAAAAGTATCGCTTTTCTCCGCAGGAGTTGATCCCTTCTTTCCCACAAATTGGATCAGTTTCCCGGGACACATTTGTTATACCGGTACTTGTATTTACATTCAACTCAAGACAGCAACATTGATTTGCGTATTGTTTCAGACCAGACATGCAGCCCCTGCAACACCTGTATGTTCAACTCAGTTCATGGAAATACTCACAACCCTCAAACAACAAAAGGATTCTCTGAGAGGAATCATTTCCATATTGTACCACCAACCCATAGCAGTTGACTAACCGCATAGTATCTTAATTAGTCCAAATCAAAGCTGACTAAAAATGGCAACCGGTTTCGGCAACCAAAAGCCGATGCCTGGTTGCCACCTTGGCAACCACTTTTAAAAGTTAGCGTCGAGCCCTGGATTAGTGGCTTGCATTGGGATGTTTTCGTTTTGGTGGAATGGTTAGCCTTGGCATCGGCGGTTGCGGGGTCGATGCTGTTCTGTTGTTCTGAGTGGCTGGGTTTTTGGTGAAGTTCCCTGTTGATGTTAGAGGGTTTGGGACTGTGTGTTATTTATTGGGCTGCGGGGTGTATGCGCCATTGAGGATTTTGTGCAATGTTACCAATTTTGGAATAGTAATTTAGTTACATGTGTGCAACATTACTGAGAGAGGGGACATGCATATCAATGCGTGGGATGATATAACCTGGACCGGGCATTGGCTGAGGTAGTCGTCATTATTGAAATGAGTGTAAGACATCACTTATACTACGTAACTTAATGTAACAATTGTAACATTGTTACAACAATGCTTCTTGTATGTGCGCCTGCAGAACTGTGTGTCAGACAGAGTGGTCAGCAATACGGGAGCACCACAGGGGACGGTCTTCTCTCCCTTCTTCTTCACCATCTACACCACGGACTTCACCTACCAGACAGAGTCTTGCCACCTTCAGAAGTTCTCTGACGACTCTGCGATAGTGGGATGTATCAAAGATGGCGATGACGATGAGTATCGGGATGTGGTGGCCAACTTTGTCACATGGTGTGAGCAGAACCACCTGCAGCTCAACGTGTCAAAGACAAAGTGGTGGTGGACCTGAGGAGGGTCAAGGCTCCGGTGACCCCTGTTTCAATCCACGGGGTCAGTGTTGACATAGTGGAGGATTACAAGTACCTTGGAGTGTACATTGACAATAAACTAGACTGGGCTAAGAACTCTGATGCACTCTACAAGAAGGGGCAAAGCCGTCTCTACTTTCTGAGACGGCTGAGGTCCTTCAACGTCTGCCGGACCATGCTGAGGATGTTCTATATGAGTCGGTAGTGGCTAGTGCCTTCCTTTATGCTATTGTGTGCTGGGGCAGCAGGCTGAAGGCAGCGGATGCCAACAGACTCAACAAATTGATCCGTAAGGCCAGGGACATTGTGGGGCTGGATCTGGACTCTCTGACTGCGGTGTCAGAGAAGAGAACGTTATCCAGGCTACGCTCCATCATGAGCAATGACTCGCACCCACTCCACGGCGTGCTAGTCAAACACAGGATACATTCAGTGAGAGACTGATTCCACCTAGATGCAACACGGAGAGGCACCGGAAATCATTCCTGCCTGTGGCCATTGGTCTATTTAATGCCTCTCTTAAAAGAGCACCTCGGAGACGCTCAGTCTCCCTGAGACTGAGCCAGCCGATAGGCTAACTGGAAAAAGTGCCTGGCTGAGCCACGTGTAACGTATAGGGCAAGCCGAATAATATAAGTTCAGTGTGCAATAAAGACAATTGGCACGTAAGGTATACTTACTCTACGTATTTGCTTACTTAGACGTACTCCACTATTTTGCTCCTATCGCATTTAATACTGTTTAGTCCATGCTATGTTGTGTTCTTTCTTCTTATTCACATTACTACTGTGTATTTTATTTTATGCTATGTGTGTTATGTGAACGAGCAACTGTAACTTGTCTCAATTTCCCCCCGGGGATCATTAAAGTCTTTCTGATTCTGATTCTGATTCTGATTCTTGCATAATTTCAGCAATGCAGTGAATTGAGCTTTTCAACCGAACCAAAAGTCACAAATTTGCGGTAAAATTGTGGGAACTGGCTAAATGTTTGCCTGGAGGAAGTGATCAAACAGTCATGTGACCTTGGAAGATGTTGGCCTGGTGAATTCACAGCATCCAGATCAAGTCCCAGAGACCTCCTGCCTTCAGCTGGAGAGGAGACAGAGAAGACACACGCTGCTTAGAGTGTCAAAGTCTTACCATCACGAGATTGCCCATGTGGCCTAAGGCAGTGAATTCCCTCTTTTTAATTTATGCTAATAGAATTTGTGACGGCCTAAAGCATTCTAAATATCATATGTATGCTGACGATACGGTTTTATATGCCTCCGCTCCTTCTCTAGAGACTGCAGTTAATTACCTCCAAGCCAATTTCTCCATCCTCCAGCATGCCTTAATTGACTCTAAACTTCTTCTAAATGTGAGCAAAACCAAAGCCATGCTGTTCGCACATGGTAACACTGTGCCCTCCTCGCCTCCTCTATGTACACTTGATGGTGCACCCATTGAGTTCATTGAGTCTTATAAATACTTAGGCTTCTGGTTTGATAATCACCTTAACTTTAAATTGCATATTTCCACTTTGTCTAAGAAGCTTAAATTTACTCTCAGTTTCTTGTATAGGCTTAAAGCCTGTTTCTCCTTGTCTGCCCGTAAACGCCTGGTGGAAAGCCTTTTTATGTCTCAGCTAGACTATGATGATATTGTTTACAGTCTTTCTAGCCCTACTTCCTTGTCTAAACTGGACCCCCTCTACCATGTCGCTCTGAGATATATCACAAACTCAGGTTACAGGACTCATCATTGCACCTTGTACGACCTGGTTGGATGGTCCTCCCTTGCCCTGCGCAGAATGCGACATTGGTACATGTTCATATACAAGGCCATCCTGGGCAGACTACCCTCATACATCTGCTCTATGTTTGTAGCGATAAACAACTCCCATAACTTAAGATGAAATAGCTGGTTGAAATTCAAAGTGTCAATTATGCGAACAGAATCTGGAAAAAAGAGTCTCTCCTACTTTGGTCCCTGGTCGTGGAACGACCTGCAGTCCCGTTTAAAACTGGTCTCTTCCATTCCTCTGTCCAGTTTTAAACATGCTCTATCTGAAGTTCTTACTGCAAGCTGCTCCTGCAGTAATGTCTAGTTTTACTTTGCCCTTTTTGACCTGTAAATTTTGTTTTTAGGCCATATGTTTTTACGTTCTTCATCCTGTGTTATTTATTACCCTTGGATGTGGTATTTTATGATGTACTTGGTTGTCCTTGCTTTTTTGAAATGTTTCAGCTCTATAGCCCTGTTTTTATGTTTTCTTTGTACTGTAATTTATGTTGATTGTAACCTGGCTTGTAATTGCTGCCTTCTTGGCCAGATCACATTCGCAAAAGAGATCTTGTATCTCAAATGTCTTATCTGGTTAAATAAAGGTAAAAAAAAAAGAAAAAAAAAGTGAATTCCCCATTTGATCCGAGGGTGCGGCCTCATAACTTCACGGTGAGTGAACAAGTCAAGTCTAGTCTGACAGCAAAGCGCTCTAAACCAGAGGTCAGAAACCGTGAGGCAGACAGCACAGGTTAGGTGATATAGTTCTACTGTGTGTCCACTAGATGGAGACGTTAACCGCATCGTCTACAGTCAACTAAACAGCAGAGCAGCACACAGACACACACATGACATTTGTATGGCTTTCAGAATGAGAGAGTGATCTAAAACCTGTCTGACGTCACATTACAGCTGCATGATCAAAAAGGTTTCTTACTGAGGTGCAGGCCCGGGTTAACGCAATGTGGTGCCCTGGAGCAGTGGTTCTCAAATCGGGGTCCGGGGACCACCAGGGGTATTTGAGGGGGTTCCAGGCGGTCCCCAGCAAACGGATGAGTTGTTAAACTTCACCATTATTTAATTTACAAGAAGTGAAGACCAGTGTGTTGGGCAAGTTACTTTCAAAATGTAATATACTACATATTACTAGTTACTTTCATTTGAAAGTAATAAGTTACTTTACAATATTACTGTCTGTGTAGAGTAACTTGTTACTTATTACACTACTTTTGCATTACTTTTACTAAAACAACAGCAGCAGCAGAATGACATCGCCGCCCCGCAACCATCCCAAAAAATAATTTCAACCGCCTTGAGGTCAGTGTAAACAATACAAAATTCTAAATGTTATTCTTTTCCTTTGTTATTGTCATCTATAGTGGTTATTTGCATAAAAACACACAGTTTGATTAGGAAATGATTGTATCTTTATTATGTGCTTTGATTTAAAAAAAAATCTAACTCAATTTGTAACTTGAGTTACTTGAGAAAGTAACATAATATTACTAAAATCCTATAAGTAATAAGTTATATTACTGAGTTACTGCTAAAAGTAATATATTACATGTAATATGTTACTTTTGTAATGAGTTACCCCAACACTGGTGAAGACAGAGAAATGTAGCAGAAGTCGAAATCTTGCGGGCTCGATTCCTGCAGCTCGCCTGCTGCACGGGCAAATACCTAACAAACAGGACAAACTGCAACTTTCTTGACATGCAAAGTTATGTTTTAAATTGACAAAATTTACGTTGACACCCGGTGGCACAATTCAAACGGCATAAAAAAAAGTAACATTATTCTCCGTTCACCGCCATTCATATTTTTTCAGCGCTGGTACATGTGTGGTACATTAGTGGTAGGCTATGCGTCCAAAATTGTGGAAGGAAGGAAAAGATTGTTCCACTCCCTAAAGATACAAATTTCTGTGCTACCCAACATGCCTATGAGCATTCTGCCAGTACTTAGCAAATTATTAGAAAACATTGTGTTTTTACTGTATGTTTTTATTGTTTTTTTTTCAGACATCGGGAAAAGAAATCGAATCATTGTGTTTGAGCAAATACAAGTTTATTTTTCTGCAAATGGTATGTATGTATGTATGTTCCAACATGCTGATAGGGCTGGGCTGGTCATTCCACCTGCACCGCAATGACACAGATTAGGTAGGGGGTGCTGTAAGGAAGGGACTCTCGGTGCTGCCCACAAGGGCAGTGGCGACGAAAATTTGATGTTTTTTGGACTTTCATCCATATTTAGAAGAATATTTAATTTTTAATTAACATTAGGATTATACTGTTGTGATGTCATTATTCAGTATCTTCTCCTTTTCTCACTCACTTTCATGTAAGCACCTGCTCTCCCTTTAGTCGTTTTACACTACAACAGACAGCAACACAGGCATAAACACTGAACTTATTATTATTATTATGGAAAACCAGATTATGATGAAAATCAAACACTTTTGAAGAGAGAGTGTATGAAATAAGATTAGCACAAACTGTTTTTTAATGCATTTTGTTGGTGGTATAAACACAAGACAGCCAAATCCAACAATTTCAAAAATATATATATATACAATTTCTGCACTGCAATTTCTCGATTCATTGTGTTTCTGACTACAATAAATCTGTACTTGACCTCTCAACTCAACTCACTCATATTTTCATCATTGTAAAGCCACAGCATAGTGAAGAGGATATATAATGTGATGTGTGTAGTTCTTCATATATCTGCTAGCCTCTTCATTTTGCTCTGAGAGTGCACCAGATTGATGCATTTTACTTTAAATTTACAAAATAGAAAAAAGGAGCTTCTTGGCTATTAGGATCATGTTTTAATTTAGAAGTAATGTACAAGTGTACTGAACAAGTTTACTAACAATGTACATCTTCAAACAAAATAGCACGGGCAACAAAACGCAACACGTTTCAACCTCGCTGGTCTTCGTCAGGCGAGGTTGAAACACGTTGAAACCCCCCAGTCAGAGTACACTTTGGTCCGGTGCACCCCCTCGTTGGAAAGCCTATAATCACCGATGGTGTTGAGGAAAAGCTTTCGGCCAACCTACTTATATATGTTCATAGAGGTATTCAAGCTCAGACTCCTAAATTTCTTTATGATAACATTATAGTTCAAATATTCATACACACTTCACCAGAGGGGCAATTGGTGGACAGATTACCTTATCCCGACAAACGTCTTAACTACTGTAGATGAAGAAGGCTGTAATATCCAGAGCTATAGTGTCGTGGAACAGTCTTCCAGGTGAAATCCGTTCCATCAAAGGAAATGCGTGTTTTAAAAGGAAACTGAGATTTTACCTGCTTTCACACATACCACCCTCATTATTTTTTCATATCAGATTTATTCATATTTCCACACAAAAAATCATCACATACATACATACATAAGCGCTCGTGTATGAAATAAAATAGAAAGATATAGTAGAAAAGATATTACAATATATACGTGTATATATACACACACACACCTCTCATATATACATTCACATACATACACACCTCGACCTATCAAAGGTGAGCGTGATAAGACAAGAAAAATAATATATAAAAATAATAACAAAAAAAGTAAAATAAAAAATTACAGAACAATGTACTGTAATGTACTTGGACAAAAGCGGCTGTGGTTTAGGGAAGGCAGAGCCTGGTCAGGCAGAGTATGGTACAGTGCAGGGGCTCACTCAGTCATGGGGACAACTCACTCTCAGCCACCTCTACACCACGCGGGTTGGGTTGACTCAGTCAGTAGACATGACTTCACGCTGGAGGGAGCCAACATGTTCTAAAAACCAATGCCAGATCTGTACACATTTTTCATTTGAGCCCCGGATAGAATGCTTGATTTTTTTCCAATTTGACAACGAAGAGGGCATCCTTTATCCAATGGGTGTGTGATGGGGGGGACAGTGTTGAGAAGGCCACTAGTTCAGCAAAGTGTGAGGGCAGTAATGGCCCATTTCCACCGCTGGTATCAGCGCGGCCCCGCCCAGCTCGTCTCGCTTTTTTGTCTCATTCCACCGATCAAAAACGTGGACAGCCCGGGTTGAGTCGGGGTTGAGTCGTGCTAGTTTTGGTCCCTGCTTTGTTGAGGTTCCAGCGCTGTGGACCCGGTACCATACCGTGACGTGAAAACACTGCAGAAGACTGATTGGTCAGGCAGAATCGTGTTTACTGTCTACTGTCAATGCTGGATACCAGTTTAGTGGGGCTTACCTTCTCTTTTGTTATTTCCATCAATCTTTTGTGCTATTTCTGGTGAAATAAAATCGATCTCCTTGCTCAGCTTTAACATGGCGGTGGTTTTCAATTGTTTTGAGAGAGAAAAAGTCCGCTCCTCGGGAAGCCCTTTGTAGTTGTGTGTAACGTCAGCTCCGCTAGGCCGGAGGCGGGGGTTTAGCGAAGCCGCGTTCTTGCCTGGTGAGTTGCCGCCGGGGTAGAGGCTTCCCTTCTGCCCGTAGCGCAACTCCCGTCCCCCGCGCAGTGCATGCATGTGAGTTTGAGTATTTCATAACAAGTTTAAAAGTTCCGTGTATGGATTTAATTTTAACGTTATACGTTATAGCCTACTTTGGCTATGGGCGGAGGACAGATATGCGGTCGCTATGACGACCAGGTGTGGGCGGAGGCGAGTAAACTTGCTATGGAAACAGAGTCTATATCAAGTAGAGACGAGTAAGACCAGGTCGCGTAGAGCTGTATTGTGCTGTTATACGTGGTGGAAATGAGCCATAAGAGGTAGGGACGCCGAAGAGGCCAACCAGGGCCGAGGAGTGGATGTTAGGAGATGTTATGGCTGAGAGTGAGTCAAAAACAGATTCCCAAAATAAAGACCACCCTGATTATTATCATAATTGTTATGTTTTTTTTTTATCATATCTCTTATCATCTGCTTGTGATGTCTGTTTTACAAAAATTATCTAATTTTAACTTACAAGTTTAAGTTTGGCCCACTGGCTAACTAGATGGCTAGCGGACCATGATGCTTCATTGTTTATCTGATTCTATATATGCATTGTTCTTCTTTATTCTTATGTGATATGTTTTTGCCCTCTATTTCATTGTTTGTCTGTAAGGTATATTGTTATCTTGGACCCCAGGAAGACTAGCTGTCGTCTAGGCATCAGCTAATGGGGAGCATTTTGAATAAACAAACTCAAAATCCAAGACCCATTTAATCTGCGATCGGTTAGAAAATGACCCAGAGTAAAAAGACATTTTCGATCATTCGCAGCTTGAGAAAATCGGATATACATTGAAAGGCTCTTCCAGATGTTGGGGCCTTTCTTTTCCTATGTAGACAAAATGACCTGACCTGCCCACTCCCCCAATAACATCCAAACTGACCTGCCCTGCCCGGTCCATATTTTATAACAGTATAATATGACACTATCGCTCACAAGCACTTTAACATTATTGTCAATTTGTGTATAAAAAATATATATAAACAAAGTTAATAAAAAAAGAATGATCCAGGGTCATAGTTTGTGAGTTTACTGCAGGTGGAATACCTCACACCAGGATGATGTCACAGTGATGTCAGAGCAGCGTCGCTCCACTCACCTGTGCACTGCAAACAGCAAGCTCCACCCCTCTCCTCTCCCAGCCAGGCGCTACAGAGACTAGCTCCGCCTCTCTGCTCTCTCTTGTAAAGGCGCTCAACACATTCTCATTCTGACGACGGCGTACTATATCGTCGCGCTATCATGCACCTTGTGCGTGGGATGTTAACGAGCACGGTACCCTTGTGTGCGCAAACGTGCCACGCCCACGCCACAGGCACACCGTTAAACAGCTCTGTGCACCTGTTGGGGTCAGGGTTACCCAGGTTGGGTTTAGGCATTGGGTACGCGGTCTCCACTGGTTGGGTTTTGGCATTGGGTAGGGTTGTTAGGGTTAGGTACTGGTAGCCACTTGGTTGAGGTTAGGGTTTGGATATGGTGGGGGGCTTAGGGTTATGGTATCCTGGAGAAGGCGGGGTCTCCCACCCCCTTTACCCCCTTTAGGGGGTGGGAGACCCCCGGGAACCTTCCCCTGGAGACCCATAACCAGGGAGAGGGCTTTTCCCCTTGGAAGACCAACTCCAGCCCCACGGCTGGAGCCATGGGTACAGGGTATACCGTGCTCATTAACATCCGACACATAAGGTGTGTGACAGAGCAGCGATATAGGACGCCGTCGGAGTGAGAACAGGGCTGACCAGCCAACGACAGACAGAAACAAGCTCCGCCCCTCTGCTCTCCTACAGAGACAGAGCCTGCGTGGTGTCGGTGTCCGACTTCACAGAGGCTCGCTGCGTGCCCGCTTTAACGTCACCCAGCATGCCTCTGGGCAGGCAGCGGTGCACGTGCAGCAGATGCAGCACGTCTCTACGGAAGCGAACGCCCACGAAGGCGTAGAGGAAAGGGTTAAGGCAGGCGTGCGTGTAGGCCAGGCTCTTCAGCACGTGGCCGGCCACGTGGAAACGGTTCCTCTGCTCACACCCGAGCTCCTGGGTCACGTTGTTGGCCTGGGCGGCTTCCACCACCAGCACGCTGCTGTACGGCAGCTGGGAGAGGACAAACACCTGTGGGAATTAAAATAATTGAGTGTTTCATAAACTTTCATTCTCACGTAGAATCCTCTCTACCCTGCAGAAATGATTCTGTTGTTCTCTCTGTCCTGCATACCAAAGATGAAGTCACCTAGCAGAGCACATGACAGGACTATAGCTATAGACCATACATGGGCAACATACGGCCCGCGGGCCCGCGCCCCCGCATACGGCCCCCTGTGTGGCCCGCGATGGAATTGCAAAAAAAAAAAAAAATTACAGTGCACTTGAACGCAACATGCAATATACCCGCTGAATAAGTGTCCAAATGTTCATGTCATTCTGGGCAATACTCTTCTGTTATAGCATTTCAGTCTGGAATATGGAATATTTATGTCTAAAAGGCTAAAAGTAATCTCATGTGTAAGAAATGACTGTTCTACATTGAAGTAGAAATTTAAATAATTAACTTGTTGGTTTTGGATTTATTTAGCTTCAAGAGTGCATTTTTGTTCTTGGGTGACCCTCAACACAGGCTTTGAGAATCCCGGGCCACTTACTGATACTTATGCTTAAATTAACCCACTCATATTCTGGTTTATTTCAAGAAAAACATTTTGGCTAGTGGAAATTCTTATTGGCTGGTAACTTTAAAATCTAGCAGCCATATTGGCAGGTGGTGAAAAAAGTTAATTTCAAGCCCTGCAGGGAGAGTAGGTGGTGACATAGGAGTGAGTGAGGAAAAGGATCAAATATTGGTGGTTAAGACTGAATAATGACATCACAATTGTTAATTTAAAATGAGTTATTCCTCTAAACCTGGCTTCAAATGCCCCAAATTTTTCACGCTGGCGCCGTTCGGCCCTCAGCAAAATCTGGTAGCGAGGAATTTTTTTTGTGGCCCTCTCTATCATCAAAGTTGCCTATCCATGGGTTACGGCATGACAATATTTGTTCGGCCCCCGGCAACAATCTGGGTTTCTCATGTGGCCCCCCATGAAAAATAGTTGCCCACCCCTGCTATAGACGGTTTCAATTCGACAACATAAACATTCAAAATCGTCCCCCAGCTTACTTCCTGTTGCAGTCTCTGCTAGCACAATAACAGGACAGAAACTAGGTTCCAAACTGTTCCCTAGCAACACAATTCAGTGAAAACCGTCAATGGAGAGCCAAAGTGGAACGTCACTTCCTGCTTCAGCACTGTACCAGAGATTTTCATCCGCCATTTATTTTCCCATCAACATTTTGTAAAATGCTTATAAAAAGAGTTTTACTGGTTCAAACCAAATGGTTCAGCTAACGCTATAATCGGGAGAGACCATAGAACATTTCACTCGGACCAAAACCTAAAAAGACAACATTGAAAAAATATTTTCTTCCAACCTGAATTTTTTTTACGTATTGGCCTGAGTGAAATGTTATGCGATCTCTCCTGTTTCTAAATATATCTGTACTGTTTGGTTTGAACCAGTAAAACTCTTTTTATAAGCATTTTTCGAAAAGCAGGAAGTAGGCGGGCACTTTGCCTCTCTATATGCATTACTACGTAAGGTCATGAGTTAGAAATAGCATGCTATGTTCATGGAAGCATGTTTTGTTTTTGTTTTTATGGTCTTTTTATGGTTTTTATGGTTTTTATGGTCTATTTGTGTCTGCACTTTGTTTTCATGTTTTTATCTCGAGTCTTGTGTGATTTTATGACTGTTTTATGTTTATGCTCTGCTGCAACCCAAAGTGCCCTTCTGGGACATATAAACTTGAACTTGAAGTTGATGTACAGTGCATGCCTATGCCTATACTTACGTGTTTGCATATTTGAGTTTCCAAGGCTACGTTCACACAGCCATCCTTAGTGCTTGAATCTAATCTTTTCCCCCCTAAAGGTGCATTCACACCGAGTTTTTCGCTGGCATCGAGTTTACATACACCCAGCGAGCACAAAACGTTTTTTCAACGTTGATTTTTAGTTTAAATCTGGGTGATATTGGGTTACAACATTTGTTGTAGCTTGATATAGAGGCAATATTGATAGTGTGTGAATTGGCATTTGTCCAATTTATTGTCTAACTGAGAGTTGAAATCTGGTCTACACGAAAACTACATTTCAATGCATTTTATGTCACATGAAATATCATAAATATGGACCTGGAAAAAGCTTCCAGGACACAAATGGTTAATACTTTAGCGCAATACTATAAAATAAAGAATTGAGTTCCTGCATGCGCAAGTACTTGCTACTAGCTGTGACTGTGACTGACTAGACCAAAGCAAGTCTGCAGCACCGGTCTGCACCAAGTGCAGAACAAGGTGTTCTGGGCACGCTATGTTATTGTAACAGACTGTATAGGCTACAAGGCTCTGTGTCCCCCCTGAGTTGCCAGTGTTAAATTAAGTTATAACCTCTGAAGCCCTCCAGCCTACAGACTAGCCTACATAGACGCACACACACAGTCAACATAATTTTAGTCTCTTACATAATATAATAGTCTGATACACATGATATAAAATACACCTGTCGCATGATCGCCTGTGGTACCATGCAACTGTACCGTGTAGGAGATAGCGATAGAGTAGGCTATATATATGCCTGGCGCCCCATAACTTTTCAGTGAACGTATAGCTCAGCTGATAGAGCATGGTGGTCTGAATGCCAGAGGTCAGTGGTGTGCCTCCCGTGTGAGGCGTTGCAGTTTTACTTTAAGATCATGGTGAAATGTGGTCTAAATGTGAACGTTCAATCAACGTCTGCAAATAGTGGGTGAAAAAACTTTCACTTTTGAACCTTTCTTTTAAGTTTTTTCAACGTTGACTCTCAACGTTTTTTTAAACATCTTTTCAACTGGGCAAAGTCAATGCAAACGAGCGATTAAGCGATTAAGCGATAGGGCGAAAATTTGCTCGTCGCCCGAGATGAAATATCCCAACTCAAGCGAAATTTCGCTCCCAAAAGAGGCTTGCTGCTTAACGCTGATTGGCTGCCATAACCCAAGAGTATTTATTCATTCTTGCATCGGGGGGAAACACAGTTGTGTTGTTTGCGTTTTCATCCTGTCTAACGTTAGAGCTGTGTGCTGCTTGTTTCTCGACAGTGAAGATCTCTCTCGAAGCTTGCTGCACCCCGCCCACATCTATCAGGCCGACACAGTTGCCAATTGTGCACAAATAGTCTCTCCGTCTCTCCGAGCTCTGAGTATGAACACCTCGGCCTGAGGGCGGACTGCGCTCACGGTTTGCGGAGCGATTTAAACACAGCGACAGAGCGACTCCAAAGGGTTGACTCAAGCGACAGGGAGAAAAATAAATATCTCGGTGTGAACAAAGATGAAGTGACTCAGGTCAGTCTTTTTCATGACTGTGTGAACAGTACAAGTCACATTGAAAGTGACTTTTTTAAAGACGACCTGGGCTACTTTCCAATGTGGAAAAACATCAGATTCCAATCTGATGTTTTGGAATGTGACTTTGGTGTGAACAGACATCTGGCCCATATCAGACTTCAATGTGACTTTTCCAGAGTGACATTTGTCACTATTCTGCACTGGTGGGAGGAGGGAGGAGCAAGCGGGCAGATTGTGATTGCAAACATGGAGGACAGGTGCGAGGGAGCTAATCAGTGGAGGGACAGTGAGGTTTTAGACCTTATAAAAGTATTAGCAAGAAGTAGCAGCTATTGTTCCACAGAAAGCCATCATTAAAATGTTGGCTCTCTTTCTCCTCCTCCTCGCTATCATCTGCTTCCACTGCACAATAACTTGTAAATTAAACCGTATACAACAGATGAAACAACATCGTCAGCTACCGCCATGTTTACTGCTGTCTTCTTCTGGGTTTACGTAGAACAGCAGCGTGCTGCGTGTGACGTTATTGTTGTTCTTCTGTGCATGAGGGTCACTTCAGGGCCGCGGTCTGTTCACACCGGAGTCTGATATGGGCCACTTTTAAAAAGTCTGTGTGAACAGCCACACAAAAAATCTGACCTGATCAAAAAAATCTGATTCGAGCACTAAGGTTTGCTGTGTGAACGTGACCCAAGTGTCCGAAAACTGATGCATGTATAGAGTAAAGATCTTGACAGGAGACTCTTGAACGTTTGCTCCTTCATGACCCACAAGGCTGAAACTTGAATACCCACCATCACCACGGCCAGGATGACCCTCATGGCCTTGTGCTTGTGGAAGCTGCGTGTCTTGAGCAGCGTGAGGACGATGACGCTGTAGCAGTACGTCATGATGATGAAGGGCAGGCAGAATCCCATGGTCACCTGCAGCGCCAGCACCAGCACCTGAGTAGGAGAATCACTTTTATCGCCACAGTAGGGAATCAGATTACATACCTACAGTTTAATAATAATAATAATGAGAAGAATGAAGAAGGAAGATAGTAGTGTAGTGTTCCTTGCTCTACTGTTGTTTTGTTGTTGAATGATTTCCCTGTGCTGAATTTATGCTTGAGTCAGAGGTGTTGGCTATTGCCGGGCCTTACTGCCGCGGAGAAGGTAGCTCAGAGATTGGAAGGGTCCTCATTCTCTGCCTTTTGGACAATGGGCATCTTCAGCTGTGGACCTGGCTGTCATGGAGATGTCGGTGGCCCGTATGCATGGTGCTAAAGCAGAAAATATTACGAAATGGAATGCATTTGTTGAAGCTATGCGTGGGGACCATGGCCATCTCCATGATAGCTAGGTCTGTCTTTTCTTTGCTGAGTGATGGAGACTGTTAGGTAATTACGGCTGACTAAATGGGGGAAAATGGCTAATTAGTGGTCAAAAAGACTCAACACAGGTTCAGCACCACGGAGAGCTCCAGAGTGGAGGAGCACATGGGTGATCGAAGTTGGAATCAGCCAGGGAAGTCGACTATGAAAGCCCTCAAATGCCTCCGCTGCTGCGCGTGTCGAATCTCTCGATCTCAAATGCCTCCGACGCTGCGAAACGCTAGCTCGTTGCTACACGCTGAAAATGGCAAGTTTTGACCAAGATTTGGATTGTGCAACAAAGGCCTGCTTGGTACTTTCGGTGGGTGGTTGTAAAGGTAAACAGAGCCTTTTTCTTACAACCAATGGTTTTCTCGGCTGCTCGGATGATCAAAAAGTGCACTCCAATATATACATTATACACACAAATTAGAAGGTGCTAAATGGTATTTACAATCCAAAAGGCGCACAATGTAAGTCAAAGAGAATAATATAAAGTAAAAAGGATAGAGTATAAATATTCAGGTAAGAGAAGCAGCTATGATACGTTAATGTAACGTAATGTATGCAGACCAGCTACGCAGCTACTTTTAATTAACATACTATATGGTGGGAGAGTGGGGTAGGTTCATGTCAGTGGTGGGTTTCTGGACTTTTGCTGAGGCCTGTTGTGGTCAGGGGCTAGAGAGGGTGGTACAGTCCAGGGGCTATAGAGGGTGGTACAGTCCAGGGGCTATAGAGGGTGGTACAGTCCAGGGGCTATAGAGGGTGGTACAGTCCAGGGGCTATAGAGGGTGGTACAGTCCAGGGGCTATAGAGGGTGGTACAGTCCGTATAGAAGGTGGTACAGTCCGTAGTAGTGGGGGCTTCCAGTTGTTTATGAGGCCGATGGCAGTACGGGAAGAAGCTGTTCTTGTGGTGAGAGATTTTGCATTTGACAGATCTTGGTGCAGTAACAGGTTTTGTTCTTGACAGACCTAGGTAAGAGGCTTTGTTCTTGACAGACCTAGGTAAGAGGTTTTGTTCTTGACAGACCTAGGTAAGAGGTTTTGTTCTTGACAGACCTAGGTAAGAGGTTTTGTTCTTGACAGACCTAGGTAAGAGGTTTTGGTCTTGACAGACCTAGGTAAGAGGTATTGTTCTTGACAGACCTAGGTAAGAGGTTATGTTCTTGACAGACCTAGGTAAGAGGTTTTGTTCTTGACAGACCTAGGTAAGAGGTTTTGGTCTTGACAGACCTAGGTAAGAGGTATTGTTCTTGA
Source organism: Poromitra crassiceps (assembly GCF_964638095.1). Classification (NCBI taxonomy): domain Eukaryota; kingdom Metazoa; phylum Chordata; class Actinopteri; order Beryciformes; family Melamphaidae; genus Poromitra; species Poromitra crassiceps. The sequence continues at coordinate 19,814,950 of NC_139635.1, forward strand.
CAGACCTAGGTAAGAGGTTTTGTTCTTGACAGACCTAGGTAAGAGGTTTTGTTCTTGACAGACCTAGGTAAGAGGTTTTGGTCTTGACAGACCTATGTAAGAGGTTTTGTTCTTGACAGACCTAGGTAAGAGGTTTTGTTCTTGACAGACCTAGGTAAGAGGTTTTGGTCTTGACAGACCTAGGTAAGAGGTATTGTTCTTGACAGACCTAGGTAAGAGGTTTTGTTCTTGACAGACCTAGGTAAGAGGTTTTGTTCTTGACAGACCTAGGTAAGAGGTTTTGGTCTTGACAGACCTAGGTAAGAGGTATTGTTCTTGACAGACCTAGGTAAGAGGTTTTGTTCTTGACAGACCTAGGTAAGAGGTTTTGTTCTTGACAGACCTAGGTAAGAGGTTTTGGTCTTGACAGACCTAGGTAAGAGGTTTTGGTCTTGACAGACCTAGGTAAGAGGTATTGTTCTTGACAGACCTAGGTAAGAGGTTTTGTTCTTGACAGACCTAGGTAAGAGGTTTTGTTCTTGACAGACCTAGGTAAGAGGTTTTGTTCTTGACAGACCTAGGTAAGAGGTTTTGGTCTTGACAGACCTAGGTAAGAGGTATTGTTCTTGACAGACCTAGGTAAGAGGTTTTGTTCTTGACAGACCTAGGTAAGAGGTTTTGTTCTTGACAGACCTAGGTAAGAGGTTTTGTTCTTGACAGACCTAGGTAAGAGGTTTTTGTCTTGACAGACCTAGGTAAGAGGTTTATGTCTTGAGATATTTGGTAAGAGTTGTTGGTCTTCACAGATGTTGGGAAGAGGTTTTGGTCTTCTTGACAGTGCTTGGTAAGAGGTTTCGGTCTTGACAGACCTTGGTTCAGTAAGAGGTTTTGGTCTTGACAAACCCTGGTAAGAGGTTTTGGTCTTGACAGACCTTGGTAAGAGGTTTTGGTCTTGACAGACCTTGGTGCAGTAAGAGGTTTTGGTCTTGACAGACCTTGGTAAGAGGTTTTGGTCTTGACAGACCTTGGTGCAGTAAGAGGTTTTGGTCTTGACAGACCTTGGTAAGAGGTTTTGGTCTTGACAGACCTTGGTAAGAGGTTTTGGTCTTGACAGACCTTGGTGCAGTAAGAGGTTTTGGTCTTGACAGACCTTAGTGCAGTAAGAGGTTTTGGTCTTGACAGACCTTGGTGCAGTAGGAGGTTTCGGTCTTGACAGACCTTGGTTCGGTTCCCAGCGTTGTAGTATAACACCATGCGGCAGGTTTGGCGGTCGTCTTCGGTCTTAGTGGTGGCAAAGGCGAGCTCAGGCGTAGCGAGCAGCACAGCGAGCAGCCAGACTCCGCAGCACACCAGCTTGCTGCAGCGCAGACGCTCCCGCTTGCTGTTCTGGGCCTTGGTGGTCTGGACGATCGCCACGTAGCGGTCGGCGCTGATGCAGGTGAGCAGGAGTACGCTGGAGTACAGGTTCACCTGCACAAAACAACACTTATGTCAGTAACATTTTCAATAAGGTACATACAATTTAGAGTAGTTACTATGGAACGAATGAGGAACTAACTACTGTGTTCAGGTCTTGAGTAACTCCTAATCAAATTTCATAAAGTACATGTAGTTAATCAGTAGTTAATGAAGTTAGTCATATATATATATATATATATATATATATATATATATATATATATATATATATAACACTATAGTGTTTTACTTTGGAACAGGTACTTTTAATTACATCTAGGGACGGGCATTGCAAACTAGCGTTGGGCTATAAATGCTGTGGTACAGGACATCAGATGTTTTAACACTACATGTTGTAAACATCATATGTACGTGTATCTGTCCCTACACAAATAAGAAGAAAGAAAAATGAATGAATGACCGGCCTTATAAGCATGTTGGTACATAGTAGTTAAACCGTTTGCAGAAAAATTAATTTTGGTTCAAACACAATTTTTTTCAAATAATTTGCTAAGTAATTCAGTAACTACTAAGTAACTACTGGGCAGGTAATAATTAAGTAATGATTCAGTACTATAAATAAACAGAAAACCTTGTAGAGGGCGGAGGTGAGCTTGCAGAGGCTCGGGCCGAAGCTCCAGCCGTGCGACGCCTCAGACGCCCAGAAGGGGAGCGTGACGAGGAAGAGCAGGTCAGCCACCGCCAGGTTCAGAAGGTACACGTCGGTCATGGTCTTCAGGCGCTGCCGCATGCTGAGGGAGGGAGTGAGTGATGGATTGATTGATTGTATTTGAGAATTCATGTAATCACGATATGGTACTACAGTATATAGATTCTTTGGACAATGATACAATTTGCTGATATCAGAAAGCCTGCCACGATACAATTTAGATTTGATTCAATTCAGCGGTATGCAATCGATATGAGACGATATCATATGCCCATTTAACACAATCAGTTACTTACATTTATATCAGCTCACAAAAATCTACTAAAATGTGATTTGACCATTTTATTTCTGAGCTCTTCCAGACATTTAAATGAAAAACAATATATTGTTTTTCATAAAAATAAAAAAGTAGATGTGTGGTTCACTAGAAAGTGCCACATTTCTCATGTTTAAAGGGATAGTTAACTTTTTTTGTTGTTGTTGTAAGTCTAGCCCTATTTGCTACTTACCAATGATGATGTTGATTGGTAGACATCTGGTATATACGCTCCTGTCCAGCTTGTGCTTGTACATACAGGAGCGTGACCCTATTGACCTTGCATTTGTTTTTGCTCAACTTTCCAGAGCTACTATGCGGAACAGGGTGGATTGTGCTGAGAAAGAACTCTACCAATCAATACCATCATTGGTAAGTAGCAACTGGAGCTAGACTTTAAAACGTGAACTATTCAATGCTTTTTATCAGTTAACTTAAAGGCCCTTGATGACCTTTCAATCATGAACATACGTAATGTGCATCTATGTTTCATGACCTTGGATTTACAAAGCGTCTCTTAAAGATTGTGAGATAATATCGATATTTTCACTTTGCATCGATACGATATCGATACGATGCGATATTGATTTATATACCATACTTTGATCTAGTATTCCACCCTAATACACACATAAAGTGTGTTGTGACTAACCTGAGGTAGATCCAGACCACAGCCAGGTTGCCCAGCCCGCCCAACAGTGTGATGCTCCAGAACAGAGGAGGCTCGTAGCGCGCGCGGAACAGCCGCACCTCTGCCCGGTCGCACAGCAGCTTATCGTAGTAGTCATAGTCATCGTCTCCCGCCGTCGGCGTGAGGGAGTCGTCATAAGCGTAGTCCTGCCGACAGGGAGACAAGGTGCACGGTTATGATGGAAATCCCAGTTTTGTCATATTATATAGGATATAATATGACAAAACTAGTTGTGGTAGTACTGTGTTTTTGCCTGTCCGAAGCGGGCGGCTAAACTCTGGGTCGGTGGTGCATTGAAACATGCGAGGACAGATGAACGTTCAACCTGGGAACCGTAGCAAATCTGTGCACACCGTTTTCATAGTTGAACACACCCCAGCTAATAATCCCTGTAACATTAGTAGGCTAAACAATGGACTACTAACAATGGAGTACAATGGAATAAAAGTACTCTGATAGCGAGAAAAACAACAACGAACGTGCAAAGCCGCATATTTCAGGCCAATTAATGTCGCTTACTACTTTGATTGCCAAATAAATCTAGAAAAAGTAAATATAGAGGAATGTGTGAAAAAGACACAAATGAGCAGCTCAGGCAGGCTGCTGCCTGGGGGCGGGGCAACACTCTGAGCGCAAGACAAGTCTTCAAACCACTAATGACACATCGATGCATCCTGATAAGCGTCGACGTGTGGTAGTGACGTTGGTGCGTCTGCGTGCCGATGAGTCAATGCAAACCCTACCCAGTATTAGTGAGGTGTTCCTAATAAAGTACTCCCTGAATGTAGGCTATATCTTAGATGTTGTAAATTAGATATTTTTCATGTTTTCTAATCTAATCTAGTAAAATATAATGTAATCAAGGTCCTTCATTTCACTATGTCTCAAACACAATCAAAAAGGGGGGGTATCTCTGACCACTCTCACCCTGCTCACCACCTGTTCTAACTGACGCCCTCTAGGAGGTGCTACAGGTCCCTGTACGCCACATCGCCCTGTTTCAAAACGGCGTGTCCCCACTGCAATAAGGGCTCTGTCTGAACTCTCTAAGCCTGTCAGGTGTAACCTGACATTGCCAGATGGGGGCGGTATTGTTTGTTTTCACAAACCACTTTAAGCCTGTGTCAGTCTTCTATGGTAATCTGTCAATATAAAGAGCCAAAGCCACGCCCTCTTCTGACACCAAGGGATTTCCCGCCATTTGTAAAAAAAAAAAAAAAAAAAAAAACAACAACGTATAAAATAGTTTTATTTGGTCCAACCAAGCGATCAAAAATCAAAATCAAAATCAATCCCCCCCCCCCCTTTTTTCCCCTGAGTCTGAGTGTGTTACTGTATGTGTGTGTTCTATGCTCTCTCCTGATTGCATCATCAGTGCTGTTGCATCATCAGGATGATGCAAGTACCTGCGGCGTTGTGGTCATCATCAGAGAGTCCATCTGAGAGGAGAGGAGTGCCGTGCCCAGCTGCTAATCTGAGAGTTGCAAAGACAAGCGAGTTACATACCGTTTACAATCACTATTTTACAACCCACAACACAGCGTCGCTCGCCAGCTGTAAGTCTGGCTTCAAACACAGACAGGCACATCCTGTGTAGAGTAACCATGCAAAGACTGACGGCAGAGGCTCGCGGGCTCAATATTTCAGTTTTTATATTCCACACAGTAACAAATACAAAAAGATACATACATACAAAGACCTACAATTAAGACAAGACATACACACACAACCCATCTCGTGAGTTTGCAAGAAGTGGTTACTTAGGCCTATATTATTATTATTATTATTATTTTTATTATTGTATTATTATTATTATTATTATTATTATTATTATTATTATTATTACCTTTATTATTATTATTATATTTGTTGCCCCCATACTCATCACTGTTGACCTTTCGTCTTTCCCATTGCTATTGGGGTCCTGTGCCCGGTTGCCTAAACCACCTTAAGTTTCAAACTTAAGTTCGTCCCTTAGGCAATACTATATTTCCCTAAGCCGAGGGCTTCACTTATGGGCCTTACATAAAGGTTTTCTCCTTGCCTAAGTGTTTTTAGACGGAGGCTTTTATGGTAGTTACTGTCAGAATACGGCACAGAACACTTCAGTTGCCACGGTTACGCTTCACTCTTCCGACTGCTCGTGCTCAACACAACACACAAACACATGTATCGGTGGTGCGGGGATTCACAGCGAACACGTAGGCTACGCTACAGTACCGTCAGCACGGATCTGCAGAGGGTGGGAGCGAGCGAACGAACGAGCGAAGATGTTGTGTTTTCTCCCACAACCGACTGGAAAGTCCCACATGCAAAAAACCTCAAAACAGTTAACACTTGCTAGACAGCTGCCAACGCATGGTTCCTCCTGGTTTGGTGCTCGAGGTCAGGTTCAAGTTTTGAAGCTATTTTGAGGATGATCAAATTTGACTGACGGTCAAATCTATACTGGGGTTTGCTTGCCTGTCTCGAAAAATGCGTTGTGGTATCTCCTCCTCTTGAATCAGCATACATTCAGCCATGTTCAACAAATAATTTCACACAAATTCACATTTAAGTGACGGCTATGTGTCCCTTAAGATTTTCGGAGGAAAATGGCTCCTAAGGACCTTCTAGCAATACGGGAATACTTAAGTAGATAAGGGCAAACACTTAGAGATCTCAGGGTTTTCCCTTACAGTATCCTAAGGGAATGCTTAGGGGATTTTACCCAACTAATTTTTTTCCTAAGGGACACTGAGATGAGAATTTAAGGGCAACCTTAAAGACCTTTACAAACCCCTCAAGAGTATTAACCAGGGGTGTAGTACAGGCTAAATGCAAGTCAACACAGTTTCACCCACCTCTTTGAAACAATGGCAGAGAGTTTACTCACCTATTTTCACATCTGTATCAATACATGAGAGAAACAAGGTGGATAAAGTAGTCACCTTGGATAGTTTACTCTGTATACCACTGCACCCCTGCTCTTAACACATGCGATACTCTCCTGGCAAACATGGACAGACAGTAGCCTACGTTTTTCATACCACGTCAAAGTATCAGGGGTATATTATCATTATTAGTATCATGGTAATATTATAAGCCACGCAGCACACAAAGCCACTGTGAGAATGTCCCTGTTCTGTGTTGATAATTAGAGAGGAGAGACTTACTGTCTGTCTGAAGTCTGATGTGGAATCTGTGAGCTGATCTGAAGGCTGTGGTGTGGAGCGAAGTGAGCCAGACGTCCGTTAGACCACAGTGACGTCGGCAGGATGTCAACAGTCAAAGCAGAAGTTAGTTCGGGACAATTCACTTATTTCTGCTTTCACTAAGGCAGGTTATAGAACGTCACCTTAGAGTTTCAGTTAAAACACTCATAATGTGATGCGGTCTCCCTCTGCCTCTGCATCAACGTTTCTCTGAACGTCACGTTGGGATGTCGAGTAATTGTGAACGACAGGGGCTCGGCCCTGCGAGCAGCTCTCTGCTCAGGATCTGTGGACGTCATCTCAGCAACTTTATACTGAGAACGCTCGCAGCAGTTCACCGTTCACTGCATCTGAGAGACGCCGGCTGCCACACCACACCACGCCTCTGCCCCTGTTTACCTCGGTGCTCTCCACCCCAGCCAGCCTCGAAGATTTAACCATGCCCGAAACCCTGCATGAGAACTAACCCTAACCGTGACCTAACCCTAACCATGACCTAAACCTACCCATGACCAAAAACCTAACCATGACCTCGGGTCGCCGTTCCAGCACATTAGCCATTAGCCAGCTCTGACCGGGGGATCTCGTGATGTTCCCAGGCCAGCGCGGAGATACGGGGCTCTATTCTCCCCCTGGCCTTAGGCGCTAAACTGGCGTTAAACGCAAAAAAAAACACGCTTTGCGCCTGCCTACCCGTGACTCGGGAAGATAGCGTCATGTTTTTACGCCGCAAAATGCGCTTTACGCTGAAGAGGCGGTGCGCAGTGCCAGAATAGGCCAGAATGGGCGTTTCGGCCTTAAATACCAGCCTAAAGCGATCTTCCCAAAGGGCGTTAATTTTAACGCTTTTCAAAACCAGGCCTTATTCAGTGCACCGGGGATATAGCCAGTAACCTAGGCCTAGCTACTGCAAAAGGTAACTGTTGTAAATTCGATGTCTGGTTTTGTCACGAGTAGCCTACAGCTGAGGTCCCTCTCGCCATTAAGCAGACAGTGACAGAAGCATGTGTCTTTATGTGCGCCAAGGGGAAAATGACGGACTAAATTGGTGGGAAATGCGGGGCTACTGCGGGTATGCAGCGGAGATGCAGGAGAGAGAGAGCCGAAAAGGGATAAGCATACGTCCATATAACAGCATGAAAGCTAAAAAACATTTATGGCAGTAACACATACATACCGTTCCCATTATTTGAGCCGCGGCTGCATTAATTGCACACTTTTTATAATGTCCTACTAGGTCTAATACCTGTTTGTTTGTTTGTTTGTTTTGGTCTCGGGCTGAGTGTATGTGACAACGGCGGGCGAGTTGATCTCGGTCCGCGTCTCAAGCGGGTTGGGTTGGGTCGGATTAGATTTTTTTGGACCGTTGAGAAAGGAGAACTGCACTCCAAGTTGAATACTTTTATTGCCACACAGACGTTTGTGCAGCAGCCCTTCTTCAGTGTGTGGTGCAGGAGAGGTGTTTAGGCTATGATCTGTCTTCTTCAGCGTGTGGTGCAGGAGAGGTGTTTAGGCTATGATCTGTCTTCTTCAGTGTGTGGTGCAGGAGAGGTGTTTAGACTATGATCTGTCTTCTTCAGCGTGTGGTGCAGGAGAGGTGTTTAGGCTATGATCTGTCTTCTTCAGTGTGGTGCAGGAGAGGTGTTTAGGCTATGATCTGTGATGCACTGAGATCTCCAAATTGGGATGGATTACTGACAGCATCCGTGGTCTCCTGCTCCCAGCTGGACGTGCATGCAACACCTCCGTAGGGAGGCACCCAGGTGGCATCCTTACCAAATGCCCGAACCACCTCAACTGGCTACTTTCTACACAAAGGAGCAGCGGTTCCTCACCGATGACTGAGCTTCTCACCTTGTTCCTAAGGGAGATGCCAGCCACCCTGCTGAGAAAACCCATTTTGGCCGCTTGTATCCGCCATCTTGTTGATTCAACGTCTTCAAATAGCTTGTGTTGCAGCACACTTAGCGCTTGTGTTGCAGGATGCATACATTGGTATATGACCATAAAGACCAAAGGAAATACAAAGCGGAAATTGAATCTCAAAGAAATGTATTCAAATCACACAGAGAACAATAATAACGAAGGTTTTTGACAATTGAAAATTGCTCTCCCAAGTCTTGAAAACAAATAAACATTATAACTTGCACACATCGAAAACTATTTACATTCTTCACAAAGACGTCCCTTCATTTTTCCACCCAATAAGTTATTAGTCTCTAGCCCCTTTTACACAGGCTGTCAAAAGCCGTGATCATTGCGCCTTCTCTTTAAAAGTCACAAGGACGGAATGGCGTGTCATTTTGTTCCGCCATGCGTTCCGCCAGTGGAGGTCGTATCAGCACCGAATCCACGTCTGTTTAAAAGTCAGTGGAGGTCGTATCAGCACCCAATCCACGTCTGTTTAAAAGTCAGTGGAGGTCGTATCAGCACCGAATCCACGTCTGTTTAAAAGTCAGTGGAGGTCGTATCAGCACCCAATCCACGTCTGTTTAAAAGTCAGTGGAGGTCGTATCAGCACCGAATCCACGTCTGTTTAAAAGTCAGTGGAGGTCGTATCAGCACCGAATCCACGTCTGTTTAAAAGTCAGTGGAGGTCGTATCAGCACCGAATCCACGTCTGTTTAAAAGTCAGTGGAGGTCGTATCAGCACCCAATCCACGTCTGTTTAAAAGTCAGTGGAGGTCGTATCAGCACCGAATCCACGTCTGTTTAAAAGTCAGTGGAGGTCGTATCAGCACCGAATCCACGTCTGTTTAAAAGTCAGTGGAGGTCGTATCAGCACCGAATCCACGTCTGTTTAAAAGTCAGTGGAGGTCGTATCAGCACCGAATCCACGTCTGTTTAAAAGTCAGTGGAGGTCGTATCAGCACCGAATCCACGTCTGTTTAAAAGTCAGTGGAGGTCGTATCAGCACCGAATCCACGTCTGTTTAAAAGTCAGTGGAGGTCGTATCAGCACCGAATCCACGTCTGTTTAAAAGTCAGTGGAGGTCGTATCAGCACCGAATCCACGTCTGTTTAAAAGTCAGTGGAGGTCGTATCAGCACCCAATCCACGTCTGTTTAAAAGTCAGTGGAGGTCGTATCAGCACCGAATCCACGTCTGTTTAAAAGTCAGTGGAGGTCGTATCAGCACCCAATCCACGTCTGTTTAAAAGTCAGTGGAGGTCGTATCAGCACCCAATCCACGTCTGTTTAAAAGTCAGTGGAGGTCGTATCAGCACCGAATCCACGTCTGTTTAAAAGTCAGTGGAGGTCGTATCAGCACCCAATCCACGTTTGTTTAAAAGTCAGAGGAGGTCGTATCAGCACCCAATCCACGTCTGTTTAAAAGTCAGGAGGTCGTATCAGCACCCAATCCACGTCTGTTTAAAAGTCAGTGGAGGTCGTATCAGCACCCAATCCACGTCTGTTTAAAAGTCAGTGGAGGTCGTATCAGCACCCAATCCACGTCTGTTTAAAAGTCAGTGGAGGTCGTATCAGCACCCAATCCACGTCTGTTTAAAAGTCAGTGGAGGTCGTATCAGCACCGAATCCACGTCTGTTTAAAAGTCAGTGGAGGTCGTATCAGCACCCAATCCACGTCTGTTTAAAAGTCAGTGGAGGTCGTATCAGCACCCAATCCACGTCTGTCTAAAAGGCTAACGCTGGAAGACGGGAATCTCAGCTCATTCATAAAATAATGGATTGCATTTTGAAGTTCTATATCAGAAATACATTAACCAAAGCATCTCAATACAGCGGTACTGTAATCTGTCTCTAGCCTGTTGTGCGTTCCCTTGTGGAAAAACAACTAACGTTATAGTACTTGTAGTATTTATGTGCATTTATTAAAAACCAAAACCAAAATACCCAACCAAAACAATATATGATATAAACCAAAATATGGGAATATCTTCCTTTAATGTCAATACAAAAGATCACTGGGTCGGGATGTTGAAACACGCATTGCAAAACTCAAATATTTGCAAAGATCGCTGTGTTTCTCCTCTTCCAGGGCACTGGGCAGGCTGCATTGGCTGCACTGCAGCCACAAACAGGCAACCTGCCACAGCTCAGTGCCAACTGCCATCCATTTTTCCCCCTTGAAATGTTGCCACAGTGTTCTACACATCCAGAGCATCCAGAGTCCTTTGTATCAACATGCAGATATTCTGCTGTTCCTGCTCTAGCTGCACCTGGGATTAGTAGCATGGCTGTGCACAGGGCACTATATATGATATACTATACGCTATACAGTATATACTATACGCTATATATATTATATATTCTTAAATGCACATATTCACGTTTGTTTATTACTTTTGGCTCATTTCTTTTCTTTTTTTTTCTTCTTTTTTTCCAGATTTTTTATCCCATTTTTATCCCCCGTTAGTGCTAATTTGATTATTTATCCTGGTTGCTGCTCCACCCTCTGCCAATCTGGGGAGAGCCGAAACTGGCTCCATGCTTCCTCCGAGACATGGGCAGTTAGCCAGCCGCTTCTTTTCACCTGACAGGGGAAGCTTCACCGGTAGGACATAGCACGTGGGAGGATCACGCTATTCCAACGAGTTCCCCTCCCTCCGAACAGGCGCCCCTAACGACCAGAGGAGGCACCACATCAGCAACCAGGATATTGCATGTTTTGGTGAAGGGGGTTCCTATATGAAGGAAACCCCCAGGGGGCATGGGGAGAACATGCAAACTACACACAGAAAGGCCCTTTTGACGACCCCACCCGCGCGGCGGGCACTCGAGGACATGCGGACGAGCACGCACTCCTTCAGTGCTCACAGCGTCCCAGGTGGGAATCGAACCTAGGACCTTCTAGCTGTGACGCGACAGCACTTACCACTGCACCACCATGCCCCTGACTTTTGGCTCATTTCTGGCTGATTAATAATGATTTCCTTTAAGCCCTTGGTTTGAAGTGTGCATCATCCGTTGCAGCCCGTGTGTGTGTGTGTGTGTGTGTGTGTGTGTGTGTGTGTGTGTGTGTGTGTGTGTGTGTGTGTGTGTGTGTGTGTCTGTGTGTGTCTGTGTGTGTCTGTGTGTGTATCTAGGTGCACTCGTTGTCATTCAGCCCGCGTCCCGAGTGGGCGGGGGTGAACATTCTCAGCAGCACGAGTCAAACACCACGCCGTCGGCAAACGCGAGGGAACGTCACAAAGCCACATCGAAATGAGCGTCCCCTGTTCCATCCACTTTAACGTTCCCGACTGACTCGACTCAAACAGCCGTCTCTTGACCAGCGTGCTGCGCACGTTCTCGAAGACACCGTAGTACTTCAAGTCCAAGTCCTGAAAATGAGTCCAGTACTCTGACTCGAGTCCGACTCGAGTCCGACTCGAGTCCGACTCGACTACAGCACTGCATCAAACCAGTCAGCCAAAAGATTGTTAGTCATTCATGTGTGAGGAAATGAAGCATGGTATTAAAATCTATTCATTTACATGGAAATGCATCATTGGAGTTTATTATCATCATTGTAGACTACAGGAGGGGGGGAGGCGCACACCCCCCAATCACCATCAATGGCACAGTGGTGGAAAGGGTGGATAGTTTCAAGTACCTGGGAGTCAACATCCACCAGGACCTGACATGGGCCGGTCACACTGCTACTGTTGTCAAAAAGGCCCAACAGCGACTACACAGACTCAGGCGCCTGAAGAAATTTGGGCTAAGGCCAGAAATCCTTAGGGACTTCTACAGAGGCACCATTGAAAGCCTGCTGACTGGCTGCTTCACCACCTGGTACGGGAACTGTACCACCATGGACCGCAGGGCACTACAGAGAGTGAGACGCGCGGCCCAGCGCGTAACAGGATGTGAGTTGCCAGAAGTGCATGAACTGTATAAACAGCGGTGCCTCAGGAGGTCCCTGAAGATCATCAAAGACACAAACCATCCCCACAACAGCCTGTTCTCCCTGTTACCCTCAGGGAGGAGATACAGGGTCCCAAAAGCACGCACAAATCGCTTGAGGGACAGTTTCTTCCCGCAGGCCACGAGACTCCTTAACATACACAAATAGTGTAGTAGCTGTACTGTACCGTACTGTAGCTGCTACGATTATGTATGTCTAATGTTTAATTGTATGTTTAATTACCGGTAGGTATATGCTATTTGCACCTGTACGTCAAATACGTCGAATTTAAAATGTTTAAGCACGTCTAAAGTATGCACATGACATGTGCACCTATGTGCAGTGAATATGCCACTGTCTCTGACTTGTCTTATCACTATACTGCCTTATTGCTTGTTGTGTCTCTTGTTGTTTTTGCACTCATATGCCCTGTTATATTTGTACTATGTTGTAAACGGAGTCCACAGCACAATAATTTCACACGTGATACTTGTACTACGGAGTGACAATAAAAATCTTGAATCTTGAATCTTCAATCTTTAATCTTGAATCTTGAATCTTGAATCTATTAACTAGACGACTTAAAAACTAAATGACATTATTATTAATTGATTGAATTACAAACTCCACTGCAACTTGAAGAGTTTCATGTTTCACTGACTGACTGTCATGAGCAGAGAGGGAAGCCTGGGGTGGCGTGTGGCTGTGCATGTTGTGCAACATATCACAGGCACGATATTAGAGCAAAGGCTGTGTGTGTGTGTGTGTGTGTGTGTGTGTGTGTGTGTGTGTGTGTGTGTGTGTGTGTGTGTGTGTGTGTGTGTGTGTGTGTGTGTGTGTGTGTGTGTGTGTGTGTGTGCGTGTGCGTGTGCGTGTGTGTGTGGTTTGACCTCTGTGTTGTTTACTGGAGAGTTCATGATGATGGCTGCCTGAATGACTGACTGACTGTCTGGGGCATAAGAGTAAAACTGGCAGCACTCACAGATACCGTTTCAAAAGTTGAAACTCACAGATACAGTTTCAAAAGTTGAAACTGTAAATTAAAAGTTGAAACTGTAAATCAAAAGTCGAAACTGTAAATCAAAAGTTGAAACTGTAAATTAAAAGTTGAAACTGTATCTGTGAGTGGACCCTTCATGCTGGCACCCAATGTTTTTTTCAGGCTGTTTGTTCCTTTACTGATTACACAGTAATCTGTTTACAATGAATTAACAAATTACTTACCAATTACTTACTAAATTATTGCTTAATGTTCCATTTAAGTAGTAGTAGCAGTAGTAGTAGTAATAGCAGATTTGAGAACTCAGTAATATCTATTGATTTTTTTTTCCATTTGTCCAAAGCTCTGCATTGCATTTTTCTCTATTAAAGAATATAAAACAAATTATGTTTTTAATGGTCCTAATTGTAGAAATATAAACATTCTACCAGCTCTGAGTAAGCTTCTGGAAAACATAAATGTTAAATCTAGAAAAACGACCGGAAAATCTGTAGCCTAGCAAATGGATGAAAAGGTAAATGAACACACTGACAGCAGAGAGCGGTCCATCAGAATGTGCTCCAAACAACAACAACAACAACAACAACAACAACAACAACAACAACACTATCCTGACAACACCACAGTCATTAGGGTGAACATTATGTTTCTGTTCACTTCCTGTTAGAGGTGACAATCTGCTGCCAATCACCTGCACACACACACACACACACACACACACACACACACACACACACACACACACACACACACACACACACACACACACTTCTATCTTTTAAAAACATTCGTGTGACTGATAGGGAAGTAACAGTCTGTATGTGTGTGTGTGTGTGTGTGTGTGTGTGTGTGTGTGTGTGTGTGTGTGTGTGTGTGTGTGTATGTTGTGTGTGTATGTTGTGTGTGATGTCACCACATAGCGTGACAGCAGCCTGTTGTTGTCCTTCACACTCTGATGTACGTTCTCTATCAGCCTCTCACGACAAGCTAACCGCAGGCTGCACGCGCGCGCAAATACACACACCCACGCATACGCACGCACACACACACACACACACACACACACACACACTCACACACACGCACACGCACACACACACACACACGCACACACACACGCACGCACACACACACACACACACACGCACACACACAAGCACGCACGCACACACACACTCACTCACACACACACACACACACACACACGCACGCACACTCCCTCACACACACACAGACACGCACACACTCACACACACACGTTTACCCGCTGCAGCAACCATGAGCAGTTTCCTGTAGCAGCGTCTTAGCAGCTGGTGAGAAACGTGTGGCCCTTTTTCACAGCAGCCAGTGTGTGTCTAAAAGGCAGGGTAAACACAGGCGCAACCAAAACATTAATGAGGGTTTCCAACTTCCAATCCATTTAGGTGTTCCAGTGTTGGGGCCCTCATTAATGTTTTGGGTGCACCATGTGTTTACTCTGCCTTTTAGACACAAAATGGCTGCGGTGAAAAAGGCTCATTGAACGGCTTTGTTGTCTTTGTACAGAAAACATCTCAATGAAGAGGTTACTAGAGCAGCGGTCTCATTCATCAAACTGTGCGTGAAGAGAACGGCTATATTATCCAGTGACTGTGCACAAACCTGCATGCAATCTCTCCCTGTTCAACTGATAATCAAGCTAATTTATATCATGTCATGTGGGCAGTGACCATTTGTATAACCTACTTTTGTGTGGAAACCCTTTGCAAGACGACACTAGATTGTGAAGCACAGAGTGGATGGATAGTAACACTGAGACACGTACACTCATGGGCGATTATACATTGGTGCACTGGCTGCACCTGCAACCCCTAGTGGCCAGATTTTTTTTTACTTTTTTTTTTACTTTTTTTTTTAATTACTTTTTTTTACCTTTTATTTATACAGGGGGAGTCTCACTGAGAGCAATGCTCTCTTTTTCAGGAGTGCCCTGTTCACATTCACACACACATTCTATTCATACCTGGAAGCTGACCAGTACAACATCACCTGACTGCAGCTTGGTCAAAGTTGCATCTACTGTAGGTGTCATTCAGCATATTGTGATATGTTGTTGGAGAATGTGTTGTCATATCCTACTATAGCATTCAGTCTCTCCTATACAGTTATCTATCTGTGGAGGTACACCACAATAGATTTTGAGCACCACAAATAGATTTTGACTGCCACATATTAATTTCAAGTATAGTTGACTGCAAACACCTGCTTTAGGAGCCCACTAGATGGTGCTCTGAGGCCCACCAGTGGGCCACGGTTCAGTGGTTGGGAAACACTATCATGCAGATAGAATAGGCTATATAAGGAGACAATTATTTTTTCATCACTGTAAAGCCACAGCATAGTGAAGAGGATGTGATGTGTGTAGTTCTTCATATCTACTAGCCTCTTCATTTTGCTCTCAGAGTGCCCCAGATTAATGCATTTTATTTTAAAATTTACAAAATTTCTTTATCCAGAGACCCCCCCTACCGGACTAATATTGACTTCTGGGTGGTGCAACCCTTGTTTGGAAGGTCTATAATCGCCTATGCGTACACTACAGACACTTTGTGAAGCACAGAGTGGATGGATAGTAACACTGAGACATGTACAGAACATTAGATTGTGAAGCACAGAGTGGATGGATAGTAACACTGAGACACGTACAGAACATGACCAACAGACAATACTGTATTGTACTAAAACACACATCCTCTTTAAATTCCTAATTCCTGCACAACTGGAGAATTATGTACACACAGTAGTGAGGTCAACATATCACAAGCCCTGTGAGCTGGAGGTATACATGTACGTCTTAATGTAAGAAGAATAAAAAAAAAAAAACATGGCATTTAGCGGTTTTCTAGAAGTCAAAGTCGCTTAACACTATACACTGAGTGGCAGCGTTAGTTAGTTAACACCGTGTTAGTTAGAGACAACATACCTAGTTAGAGACAACATACCGTGAGCCATTTCAACACAGGAAGTCTGGACTATGCCCGTTAAATTAGGTCCGGGTATTTCCCGGAGTTACCCTTCCAGACAAGAGGGACCATTGACTACGTTTACATGCACACAATATTCCACTTTTATTCGGAAAATGACAATATTCAGAATTTGATAAGGGTCATGTAAACAGCATATTCCAGTTGCATTTGCCCTTTTTCAGAATTTAGCATTAAGACTAGGGATGTTCATCAATTATCGAAAATCGATAATTGATCGTTAAGGATTGGAATCGATCCTGTGGCATTTGGATCGATTTTTTAATTATTAATTATTATTATTTATTTTTTTTTATTTATTTTTTTGGACTAGGTTTGGGTGGAATTCGTTCCTCCTCGCCCCACTCCATTGCACAGCCGACTAACGTGAGGTGGAGCTTCATATAGTCTCTAGTTTTCTGGCTGGGCACAGGCCTTTGTGCCAACAAAACTGTTTTAAACATGGGAAATTCACACCAGCATGCGCCGGGGACAGCAGTGTTGGAGAGGAGACACATTGAAATAAAGAGTTCATTGAGGAGAACACGTTGTCTTTCGTATTTTCTGCCATAGGCATTCATTTAGTTAAAAAAAAATATATATATATATTAAAAAATTTCTAAGTATTAATATGATCGATGATCGATAATTGATCGTTAATTTTCACCGATTATCGATTTTGGAAAATTTTCAAAATGAACATCCCTAATTAAGACATCTGGGTTATTCCAGTTTTATTCTGGTTTTAGGAGGATTCTTTGATCATGTATACAGCACATTCAGAATATGCGTCTCAATCAGGGTTTTTACCACAGTTTGTGACGCACCTTGCCTGTTTGCGGTCAGCTGATGTGTGCCGGAAGCGCTAGAAGAGGTGATATAATCATATAATCATCTCTCGCATGCGAAAAGAAAAGCCCACATTTCTGATCGGGAGGAGATGAGAAACACGGAAGATGACGCAACTCTTATAACTGAGGGCACAAAAGTTATGTCTCAAATGCAACACTATCATCTTATTGCCTTTTCATGATTTCATGAAGAGCAAGAAGGTCCCGGGTTCGAACCCCGGTCCGTCCCAGGTCCTTTCTCCGTTGAGTTTGCATGTTCTCCCCGTGGGTTTCCTCCGTGTGCTCCGGTTTCCTCCCACCATCAAAGACATGTATGTTAGGGTTCATACTCCTGTCAAAGACATGTATGTTCGGGTTAATACACCTGTCAGTGCCCCTGACTAAGGCAATG
>NC_139635.1:19834850-19874850 GCF_964638095.1 Poromitra crassiceps
ACGCCCCCAAACCCACTTGATTGGTCGCCGCAACGGCTTCACGTCACGCGACTCCTCCAAACACATCGGCCGAAGCGACGTTTGCCTGGGTGAACAACACTGTGGGCTGTCCTCCACGGTTTGGAGCGGAGAAACAACATGGCGGACGATTCTAAACGTTCTCCTCCTATCCACCTTATTTCTATAGCTGCCATGATGCCCGACGTGAAATATGGGTGCTTCTTCCGGTGTAATCCTCCCAGCAGCTACGTTACGTTACGTTGCTGACACAGACACAACATCCCGTAGCACCGTAGCACCTCCAGCTTGGCAAAAGCCTCGTCGATAAATGTCCCGAGTTGTTCAAAGAGCACCAGAGATAGCGGATGTGACAGATCAAATCATTACATTCCCTCAAATAAGTCATCAAAACGATTTTGTTATTTATTGTGACAAGCAACTGACAAGTTTTAGCGAGGAAATGCGCCGGCTGCAACTGTAACAGCGTTGTGTAGGTGGTACTTGCAGCAACCCATGTTAAGGGCTTGTCCAGGGGTGGATTCGAACTGCCGACCTTCGGCTTGGGAGTCCAGCGTGTTACCCGCAACACCAAGAGAGCTAGCTCCCTTGGCGGAGCTGGTCAACATGCCTTTATACCTGGGGAGTGAGTTTAACCAATCCACTCGCTACCACTCGGGACTCACGAGGAATCCGCGCTGATTCAACTCGGTTACACTCACCCCACACCCACTGGACATCCGGGTCACGGCACCAATGTAACGGCGTTGTGTAGGTGGTACTTGCAGCAACCCATGTTAAGGGCTTGTCCAGGGGTGGATTCGAACTGCCAACCTTCGGCTTGGGAGTCCAGCGTGTTAACCGCAACACCAAGAGAGCTAGCTCCCTTGGCGGAGCTGGTTAACATGCCTTTATACCTGGGGAGTGAGTTTAACCAATCCACTCGCTACCACTCGGGACTCACGAGGAATCCGCGCTGATTCAACTCGGTTACACAACCATCAGTCACGTTCTAGACCGGACCTTGCACCCATAAGGATTTGACAGCGGGGGCATTCAAAAACAAGGTGGATATGAGAACCACTCGGCGAATTGTGTTTCTGATCACATTTGATGCAATAATAGGCCATGCTGTGTCTCCCTGTGTCTTTGTTTTGCGTTTACAACCGTTCCTTTAAAAGATCAGATACAAGTTCAGCAGGCGGGAGAGAAATAGAGAAGTGAGATTCTGCAACACAAAGCAGACAGCCATGACATCATCACACGCAGGCCCGGTCATGACCTCGGTATTTTCCCTTTTTTTTTAGAGAGAAATAGCCCCGGCCCCCATGATCTATTCATCTGTCATTGATGTTTTAAAGCCCATGATATATGACAGTTGATCAGAAATGCAACCGTTTGCTTCCTCTCTGTGTGCTACAGAAGGAAGAGAGATAACTCACCACAACATTCAGATTTTGCATCGGGGCTAGATTGGGGCTAGACTTTGGGGACAGTTCTATTGAAGTGAATGGGTAAGTAACTCCCCTGTAAAGTGATGTTTGTGTAGATGGGCCATTGTATTTAATTGAGCAGTATTCTGCCATGTGACCTGTATGCAGAATATAAATTATATTATATGGGGAGACATTTATTTTTTGTATCATTTTAAAGCAACAGCACAGTAAAGAGGATATTAATCTAACGTGATGTCTGTAGTTCTTTATAGATCTAGCCTCTTAATTTTGCTCTCAAAGTGCACCAGATTGAAGTATTTTACTTTAAAATGGACACAGTTTTCTAACCTGGGCACTGGGCCCCCCCACGCCGCGCTAAAATGACCTCGGTATTTCTCAAACCCTGGCTACGGGCCTGAGCACACATGACAGAACCAGTCATAGAGCAGCTGTGTAACAACTATTAGGCTTGCCACGGTAGTCGCTGTTACACGTGACGTGGCATACACTGATTGCATAACATGCCCACACCGGTAACACCGTTCATTTTATGGAGGAGGAAATGAAAGAAAAACTCTGCACACTCGTGCAAGTTTCAGCGTGCGCCGGTGTACATTACAAGCGCTCCCTCCTAGCTGGGCTGTCTGAGTGTGGCCGCGCTGTTCATCATCTCTCTCTGGTTAGATCAGCAAACTTGTAACGTTAGTTGTACACGTTGGGAACACAATCCCCGCTCATACACATGTAGGTAAGAATGTGAGCGGGAGGTTTCTCTCATCGCTACATTGTTCTACTGCAGAGCACTCTGGCCAATCAACATACAGCTACAGCTTGGAGTGTTTACAAAAACACTTGATAAAAAGGTTCAAAGAGTCCAGGCCCAGGGGGCACGGTGGCGCAGTGGTAAGCGCTGTCGCCTCACAGCTAGAAGGTCCTGGGTTCGATTCACCTGCGACGCTGTGAGCACTGAAGGAGTGCGTGCCCGTCCGCATGTCCTCGAGTGCCCACCGCCCGTGTGGGGTCATGTCCTCGAGTGCCCGCTGCCAGGCGCGGACTGCATAATCGGGCACGTCGGGCAAATGCCCGGTGGCCTGGCCTGGCCTGGGGGGGATTTTTTTTTTTTTTTTTTTTTTGCTGTGTGCCCAGAGTTAGGCCACTCACTGAACATAGCCTATATATATATATATATTGTGCCCGGAGTTAGGCCACTCACTGAACATATAGCCTATATATATATTGTGCCCGGAGTTAGGCCACTCACTGAACATATAGCCTATATATATATTGTGCCCGCAGTCAGGCCACTCACTGAACAGCAGGCCAGGCAGGCCACTGAGGCCAGTAGTGTTCCTATTTGCGCGGATAGCAGCCAGCAGACAGGCAGGCAGGAATGAGTTAACTTGTCAGTCAGACTCGTCCCAGCCCAGGCCACCCGAGGTGAGGCTGCGTGCGCACGGAGTCACACAGACAGACACATGATGATATAACGCAGTATGCACGATCTGATCACTCTTCCTTAAATAAAGTTTGCTGTGAAGTGTTTGTACAGAGGCATGTTTTTGGTTTTACTTCTTCATATATACTTGCAGTTATCTAGGCAATGTTGATGTTTCTATTAGTGAACAAATAGGTAACGTGTATCATCGTGTTAGCATTATATTCACTAAATCTTGCTTCAAACGACCCAAATTGGGCTTCAAACGGCATCGGCCCGTATTGGCCTGGCCTGCTTGGTATAAATGCCCGGCCTGAATTTTGATCCCAGTCCGCCCCTGCCCACCGCCCGGGTGGGGTCATGTCCTCGAGTGCCCACCGCCCGGGTGGGGTCATGTCCTCTAGTGCCCACCGCCCGGGTGGGGTCATGTCCTCGAGTGCCCACCGCCCAGGTGGGGTCATGCCCTCGAGTGCCCACCGCCCAGGTGGGGTCATGTCCTCGAGTGCCCACCGCCCAGGTGGGGTCATGCCCTCGAGTGCCCACCGCCCAGGTGGAGTCATGTCCTCGAGTGCCCACCGCCCGGGTGGGGTCATGCCCTCGAGTGCCCACCGCCCGGGTGGGGTCATGTCCTCTAGTGCCCACCGCCCGGGTGGGGTCATGTCCTCGAGTGCCCACCGCCCGGGTGGGGTCATGTCCTCGAGTGCCCACCGGCCGGGTGGGGTCATGTCCTCGAGTGCCCACCGGCCGGGTGGGGTCATGTCCTCGAGTGCCCACCGCCCGGGTGGGGTCATGTCCTCGAGTGCCCACTGCCCAGGTGGGGTCATGTCCTCGAGTGCCCACCGCCCGGGTGGGGTCATGTCCTCGAGTGCCCACCGCCCGGGTGGGGTCGTCAAAAGGGCCCTTCTGTGTGGAGATGTGCAAAAAATGCTTAAAAGTTTAGGAATAATCACTCAATGCAGTCTCACAGGTGGCTTCCCATGCTGCACCTAATTTTCCAACAGTCTAGAGAGCCACAGTCAGTTCTGGGATCAGTTGAGGAGAGGGGCGAGTTGCGACTTCACGCCCCTCTGCAATTCCACAAGGCCTCCCTCTCTCTCTCTCTCTTCCAAGGCCTGGAGGGGAACGGCACATCAACGACACCACGGAGCCTCACCCTGCCTGTGGTTCTTGGTTAGCATCGGTGGGGATAAAGTTAGTGCGTCCCCCCTCTCTCTCCTGTCCCCCATCCAGGAACGGACTGGAACTGAAATTCAGCCCCGCATGGACTTTTAGATGAAAATACCTTTTTTTGCGAGCGCGCGAAGGGCACCAGGCCAGCCGCCAGGATTGCGCGCTTCGCAGTAATTTTAACACAAATACCTTTTTTTTGTGCTATCAAGAGAATCTGATGATGCTGAATACCTTCAAGACGCTTTAGGATGTCGTGCTGACACCTGCCTCTTCAGTTTGTATAGGCATCATCACCACTGCACTGAATTTGGAGAGGTTGTGGTGGGGTGGACCTCACAGTGTGAGGCTCACACCCACTAGGGGGGGCCATGAACATTTTGTAACATTTTAAAGAAAAATGCATCAACCTGGTGCACTTTGAGAGCAAAATGAAGAGGCAAAGATCTATGAAGAACTACACACATCCTCCTTACTATGCTGTGGCTTTACAATGATGAAAACGTAATTGTCTCCCTACTGTAGGTCTATTCTGCATAATACTGCTTGCCTAAAATACAATGACCCATCTATACCAAAATAACATCCAAGGGAAAACTCAAGTACACAGTAACATTTGCTTTGTAGGCATAAACAAAAGTAAAATAAAATATAAAAAAGGGAATGTTCATCAGCCAAGACAATACTTATATAAGCCCTATATAATACAACAGTCACAATAAATATATCGAACCTGATCAGAATGTCTGGAACTCCCTTCCTTATATGACCTGACCGTTGTACCATAGTGGTGTTCATTCCCTGAACCTGAAACCTTTCTAACACCATGCCGTTGTTTGCATGCAGTAGCCTATACAAATAGACCCTTTTCACGGGGGCCACTTTGTGTCGAGAAAGCAGATACAATTCCAGTCATGGAAGTTGGAAACCCTCATTAGTGTTTTGCTTGCACCTGTGTTTACCCTGCCTTTTTGACACAAAATGGCCCCCGTGAGAAGGGTCTATTGTTATTTTTTTGCCTTCTATTTGAATATTTCTGCATATGGGGTCCCTAAAAAGTCTTGTACGTACTTGGTATGACTGGAAAGATGAGACTCTTGTGGATTCAATGAGCCCAATTGTATTCATGTGTGGTGATGACGTTAGTCCCCATAGTAGCCATTTCATTGTGACTGACAGCCATGCCTAATGCTGTTGGGTGGGTTGGGTCTCAACAAAACAATGATGATATAGCAGTGTTTCTAATTAAAAATTTAAATATACGATTAGAGTTATATAGGCTCCAGCTGACCTCCTGACAGACTGAGGAGGGGAGGAGTGGAGGTGAGAGTCACGCAGTGAGTCTCTCAGCTCAGTGGTTATAAACATTTAATAACATGTAATAACACTACTGCTCATAAAAAATAATGAACACATTTCCATTGAGAAAGATGTAATATCAAACATGACCAGCTGAGGGCAATACTCTGGTGTGTGTGTGTGTGTGTGTGTGTGTGAGGGAGAGAGAGACGGGTAACAACATAGCCTATATTGCTTTGCTGATATTTAAGCATCTATTTTCCAGAGTCTCCAGACCAGTGACTAGGGCAGGCCACACTGCCTGAAGCCCTCCCTGTAGAACCCTTGGTTCAAAGTTACATCGCTTTTAGCTATTCTAAAAATTCTA
Source organism: Poromitra crassiceps (assembly GCF_964638095.1). NCBI lineage: Eukaryota > Metazoa > Chordata > Actinopteri > Beryciformes > Melamphaidae > Poromitra > Poromitra crassiceps. The sequence goes on from NC_139635.1 coordinate 19,840,552, forward strand.
AAAATCCTAAAGAAATAGTATGTTTTTTAAGGCCACATTTGCGTACAGTAGTCAATGGGTCCTGATGTTAAGCTTAAAAGAGAAGAGGATAGCACTCCAAGTTAAACTTTTTATTGCCTGCAAACGTTTCGGGCTCTTAACCCTTCATCAGTGCAGTTTGCTACTGCACTGATGAAGGGTTAAGAGCCCGAAACGTTTGCAGGCAATACAAAGTTTAACTTGGAGTGCTATCCTCTTCTCTTTTAATCTTGACATTCATTGTGGATTTAGCACCCAGTTATTGGTTGAGTTGAGTTGAGCGCGTTTTTTGATTTATTTTTATCCTGATGTTAAGCCTCACAATGCTATAGGATAGTAAATGTGTTCCCGCAATCTGGCTATGAACTACACAACCTCCAAATGAATTAGGGTCTTACAGGGTTTTATTGTCTCATGATGGTCTGAATACTGTTTCAGAGGCTTTCCCCCCTGACTAATAGAGAGCCAAAGTGAACTTCACTTCCTGCTTTTCTCCCTGTACCAGCGTGTGACAAAATATGAATGGTGGTGACTGAACAGAGCGATGCGTTCCTTTTTTGATCCCGTTTGAATTGAATTGTTACTATCTAGCAATCTAGTAAGAGAGGCGCCTACGGAGGTCCAAAATGCCTGACTCAGTAGCCAATGAACAGCCAGGAAGGGGGCTCGCGCTACGTTTGGATGCATAGAATAAAGCTGATATATACAATTTGATTCTTTAAACGTCTGACCCTTTCAAAATAGATCACAAACGGTCCATTTTGCTGCAACTCGACAGCGCTGCTTCATCCAGAACCTTACTTCCAGGAACTTTTGTGAGGTAAAAAAAAAACCTGGTCCATTGGTGTGAATGGCGATGTTGCAACTCTTCTATTATACGGCCCTGGGTTAGGCTATTGATATGCAAATTAGCATATATGATGTCATCTGCCAACTTCTAGCTGCTTTATGAGCAGCTGATAGCTGCCCTTGGCAACACTGGCGGTAGCGAGGATAGATTAGACAGCGGTGCGTAGACTTGGGGGAAACTTTGGATTAATTTTACTCTGTAATCGAAGCAATTTGAAATGTAACAAAGTAGTCTACATTATGTCAAACAAAATGTATTTCAGTAAAAGTAAAATTACTGATTTAAAAAAATAATCAAAAAGCTACAAGTACACAAAAAGCTACTCAATTAGAGTCATTTGAGTACTTGTAATTAGTTACTTCCCCCTCTGCTTTCATTGACCCATGTCTCGTCTCCTATTTATTATTTTCAAAAGCTTTCAAGGCCTTGATTTTTTTTTTTACTTTCAAGGATTTCAAGGACCTGTGGGAACCTTGAAAACATGAGCTTGCAGATTTGTGCAGATTCCCAAATTACTACAAAATATTGGCGACTTGAGTCTATATATAATCTATAATATCGGCATCAGCCTTTTACAGCCCAACTCAGTCAAACCCTACAGTATGGTAGAGAGAGAGAGAGAGAGAGAGAGAGAGAGAGAGAGAGAGAGAGAGAGAGAGAGAGAATTATCCCCTGTTGGACTGGCATGGTTTAGCTGGCCCAGAATCTATTAGTGACAATAGGACAGAGTCAGACAGTGAAGGCAGAGCAGAACTCCGTAGAACTCATCTCTCCTGGTGGACAGAGCCTCTGACTTCTCTCACCTACAACCATGAAGACATGAGAATGAAGATCAGACCACAGGTCAGTCTCTCTCTCTCTCTCTCTCTCTCTCTCTCCCCTCTCTTCTCTCTCTCTCCAACAGGACTATGGAAAGAGATTGAAAGGGTTGTATTGTATTGAATTTCCTGTATTTGTCTGTGGGCGTGATTGTCCTTATTGTTCATTTCACCACCCAGGCTGAATCCAACACTAACTCTGTATTGTGTGTTTAGAGTGCTAACAGCAGCAAATGTATAGAGACGCTGGCTCTACCTTGTTGAAAGTCTATTACGGTTTGACTGATGGGTTTTTGAAGGCTCACCCCAATGCTGATCATTTTGGATGGTGTATTAAGATACATTTGTACCAATATTTGCTATTTCTATCTTTAAATTGGTCAATTTTTATGCAAAAAAAAACCCAATCAATTATAGGCTATAATAGTCTTTCCTCCATAATTGCGTTCATGTCAGGGGGTGGAAAAGTCTCTGAAACAGCAGGTAGACTCATGGGACACTAAAACTGTCAATTACAACGCAGAATAATGAAATAATGACTCTCTGTGGAATCTGATCAAAATGTTCCATTATCACCAATTCAAAACATTTCGATCTTAGTGGGGAAAAAATGCAATTCTTATTATGTATGAGAATGCATTTCTCCATTGACTGATACCGTTAATTAATTTGTAATGAATGATTTGTTCATTATTAGTGGCCTCACTTTTAGTTTCTGATTTCTGTGTGATAATAATTGAATTCATAATAATTGATTGGATCTATATGGCCCAGGTCGTCTTTAAAAAAGTAACTTTCAATGTGACTTGTACTGTTCACACAGTCATGAAAAAGACTGACCTGAGTCACTTAGGGGCGAAAAGATTAGATTCAAGCACTAAGGATGGCTGTGTGAACGTAGCCAAAACGCTTCACATATCAGGGGAGGGAGGGGGGAGGGAACTCAACTCATCCACCACCGATGTGTACAGTAGCACCCACCTGGGTGATGCACGGCAGCCAGGTTGCACCAGAACGCTCAGCACACATCAGCTCTCATCACGGTGGAGAGTTGAGGACTGAATGTGCCAATTAAGTAAGGAGGGATGATTAGGTGGCCATGATTGAAGGAAGGCCTGTGTGGGTATTTAGCCAGGGCACCGGGGTTACACCCCTACTCTTATGAAGAGTGCCCGATGGGACCACAGAGAGTCAGGACCTCAGTTTAACGTCTCACCCGAAGGACAGTGCTCACTCCTAGGACAGAGTCCCTGTCTCTGCCCTGGGGCATTGGGGAGATTATTAATCATACCAGCGGGGAAGAGCCCCTCCTATACTGGTCCTCCAACACCATGCACCTCCAGTCTCCCATCCCAGGAGTATCCTAGGCCAGACCTGCTTAGGTTCCCAAGGAAAGCCAGTAATGTAATGCAGGAGCCACTGGTGCTGGTGCTGATGGACAGCTCCCTGGACAGCTCTGAGAACACATTGTCTGGCCTCTGTAATGTTTGCGGTCGTCTCGGATGTGGGCCGCGGACATTTTTTAGATTTTCAAGCGGGCATTGAGTCGGGAAAGGTTGCGAACTGTTACCCAGTACGAGCTGCCTGGTAGGGTGTTCCATAGACAGCCAGTATAGATCATTCAGACCAAACGTATGCATCACATCCGTCATATCAGAGTGAGATGGACGACACTGATTGGTCCACATTTTGGCCAATTTCGGCCCCATATATTAGCCAGATTTGGGAGAATAGTTTGGGAGAACTTGATATATATTCTAAAATAGCAAGTCAACTCACACACAGGTTGAAAATGACAGCGGACATCGCCTCCAACATGTAGAAAATGTCTGCTGGGACCAAGTCAAGCTGTTTGATAACATGCAACATCAAGTCAAGCTGTTTGATAACACACAACATCAAGTCAAGCTGTTTGATAACACGCATCATCAAGTCAAGCTGTTTGATAACACACAACATCAAGTCAAGCTGTTTGATAACACACAACATCAAGTCAAGCTGTTTGATAACACACAACATCAAGTCAAGCTGTTTGATAACACACAACATCAAGTCAAGCTGTTTGATAACACACAACATCAAGTCAAGCTGTTTGATAACACACAACATCAAGTCAAGCTGTTTGATAACACGCATCATCAAGTCAAGCTGTTTGATAACACACAACATCAAGTCAAGCTGTTTGATAACACACAACATCAAGTCAAGCTGTTTGATAACACACAACATCAAGCCAAGCTGTTTGATAACACACAACATCAAGTCAAGCTGTTTGATAACACGCAACATCAAGTCAAGCTGTTTGATAACACACAACATCAAGTCAAGCTGTTTGATAACACACAACATCAAGCCAAGCTGTTTGATAACACACAACATCAAGTCAAGCTGTTTGATAACACGGAACATCAAGAGAAACTCACATTTGATAGATACACATTTTCTGCAGAACATTGACAACATATTGCACATTTCCCTGCCAATATAACACGCCTGTACATTCTATTGCCAGGAGGGATTTATTCAGATTTGATGAATAATTCAATATAATTATGAAACATGCACCCCCCCCCCCCCCCCCCCCTCGCGCACACAAGCATTTGTCAACAATCAGCAAGGCAGTTGCATTATGGACATATCATATGGACAGTATTATAGTTAATTATATGGTAATAGCAATAACAGCACTTTAAATGGCCATAATAAGAACATGTTGGTGGTACAGAATCACATCTGAGACCAAAACCGAATAAAACCAAAACCAAAATGACTCCCAACCAGCAATATACAGAGAGCATACCCTGTGCCTCAAGTCATCTATCTCATGTTATCGTCTACCTCTGTGCTATTGGAGACATGACCATGAATAATAACATCAACCAGTTTTTAGAGATACAAGGTGTCAGTGTATCACATACTTTGACTTAATTCATTGTAAATTCACAAGTGACAGTAGCCTACAACACGCCCTCATACCTGAAACGACAGAATAGGTCTATTTCCATTGAGTCCCAAAACAACATGAGCGAATGCCCCGCGCGCGCGGTCTTTTCCTCATTTTTCCGACGCATTCGACCTCTCCCGACCGACAGCGGGAGAGGCTCTGTGGGATTCATGGTTATGTTTAGGCAAGTACAACCCACTTGGTGAAGGTTAAGGTTATGGTTTTGGTTACGGGACGCGAACCGGGTCTTTCGTTGAAAGGCGAGGACGTTAGCAGCCCACTAGTCCCACCCCTTCTCCCTTACGTGTCAGCGACCAACTTCAATATCGCACTGTCGGACTCGTTAAGTTAAACACCGCCAGAGGTCGCTGCTGCTACTTCCTGGTTACAGCTGCCGACTCTGGCGTATGCACTGCACGCGTGCACTTACTCACACACGACCACAAGGGGTCGCATTCATAAACATCTGCCGTTTTAGGTCGGGTTCACACCAGAAAGTCCGGGTCCTTGGGTGGGGTTCACACCAGAAATGGGCCGCTCCAGAGTTCGCTTGAGAGCGGACCGAGACCACCTTTCACAGGCGAACCAGAGCACGGTTTTTAGTCCGCACCAGAGTTCGAGTAGGAGCGTTCACACCGACCCTATGGACCGTACTAAAGGGGAAAGGTCCGATAGACCGGACTAAACAAGGCTGGTGTGAACCCGCCCTTAACCACCTTGAAAATCGACCAATGTTGTCATTTTGCTTGTCAGAGCAGGCTGGACAGGCTAATTGATTGCATGTATTCCTGTTGCCATGCATTTTATGTTGCTATCGGTGTTGGGCAAGTTACTTTCAAAATGTAATATATTACATATTACTAGTTACTTTCATTTGAAAGTAATGTTACTTTACAATATCACCGTCTGTGTCATACTATTAACGCGGGGTTCCGCATTTCTGGGTGACAAGTGATGTCACGCTGATTCGTCCTATTACTGAAATCCTATAGGACAAATCAGCGTGACGTCACTTGACACCCAGAAATGCAGAACCCCGTGGTAGCAGTTAATAGTATGAGTTGTGCCAAACAAACATTAATATCTCAAAAACTATACATCACATCGCTTATATTTTGACATTCTGAGTGAGAGCAGAATTAGCTCAAGAGTTTGATGTATAATATATGCATGTCGTGTTAAAGTTGTGTGAACTGTCGCAGTTTTTTAAATGTAAACAGTCAAGCCGGCTAGAGCAGACACTCACGCCACTTGGGCTCCATAGGGTTCCATTGCCGTTGCCACCCAGTGACGCGGTTTGTTTACCAAAATGCTGCTCGGCTGATCCCTCGTATTGGTAATAAGTTATGTTACTGAGTTACTGCTAAAAGTAATATATTAGGCTACATGTAATATGTTGCTTTTGTAATGAGTTACCCTAACACTGGTTGCTATGCTCTTATCCCCTCGCCCTTCCCACCTGTCAATGTTCCCACCACTAACAGCCTCAGGTGTGGGAGTTAGCACTTTCCTGCTAGCAACGTATCGAAACGGAGTGACAGCATGTAGGCTGTATGCCTGAGGCGGTATGGCACACACAGTCCTGTATGCCTGTGAGTTCTGACAGCCATGTGTTGTGTAGCTACTGTGTCCTACATATTCACTACTGGCACCGCTTTCCAACACGCACGGCTCTGTTGTGGCGGAAGGGGGCGGGGGGGAACGGGGACGCGACGGAAAATAGGTTTTTAGCACACTTTACAACGTCACTCACGTCGATCCGTTTTGGTTCTCCCCCGCAAAGATCGTCTATTGAGCAGGGCAGTACGGCTACGTTTAGAAATAAAGTCAGCTGTCTCCTCAGGCCGTCAGAGTGTGTCCTTCTGCCTCACACACTTAATGCCGTTCCTGACCAGTTTAAAAGACAAGTTAGGCTATTTGTCTGATATAGCCTACATACCGGTAGCCTAGACAAGAAACTGTTAAGCTTAAAATTTTAGCTCTGGGACTTTCAACTTAGGAACGATTTGACTGTCGAACACCATTTCATCGGGAGCCGATTCTGGTCTGGGAAATAGGTGCAGAGTGAGATGTCATTATTTTTCCGCCTCTTAGTTCTCTCCTCCACCAGCAACAACCTCCACGCTCTGCCTGCCAGGCACCTGCTGATTTGCGTCAAGATATCCAATGTTAGGCACAGTAAGACCGGAAGTTGAATGATTTTACCTATTAAAAAATAACTTTGCCTGTATAACTTTCAGCCTGTAACTTGCCTTTAGCCTGTGCACAACAACATACATTCTATCAAATATCTAGTGGAATCATATCATTGTAGGCCTATTATATATGGCGTGAAACAATTGCTAAGAAATTGTCAATAATAGTTTTGCATTTTATTTTTATTTTATTTATTTATCTTATCTAATTTCTATTTTTGTTTTCAATTCAGTTTCAGCTATAGTTTCCGGAGTGGATTTGCTCGTTTCAGTTAGTTTTTATAGTTTAAAAACTATTTAGGCTATATTTAAGAAGTTCAGAATAGGTAGGCTATTAGCTAGGCTACAATAGACCCCTTATACAGCTTGTCAACATTGAGCTGCGCGCGCAACGTGTAGGCAGAAAGCAGTAAGCTTTGCATAGACAGACAGCGAAAACTCTGTCAAAGCCCCGCTGTCAGGACTGCTCTATGCCCATCTGCAACACACAGTTATATTTTAGTTTTAAAATGCAGTTCTCGGCTTACTACCACAGCTTATCGCCTGGTGATAAGCAATGTTATGCATCGAAATTAACGTTGTTTAATGGGACATGTCTTACAGACCCATACGCACTGGCGCTGTCAATTGGCCAAGCCTAGTGGCCGGCAATACATATCGTGCATTCCTTTATAACTGGGGATAGCGTAGATAATTATTCTGTAACTTGCAAAGATATATTGTTATGTTGATAATGCACACAATTCAATGACATTATGTAACGTTACTTGGTCGTTAACTAACCTAGCGATGTGGCTGAGCAGCCTACAGTTTCAGTTCAGGCAGCTTACCTGATTATGAAGAGCACTGCAAAGTCGGGCATTTTTAACGATTTCCTCTTTCGGCTTGCAACCAAAGACACCTACGGTTAGCATTAAAAGCAGTATGAGTTGACGGGATTCGGTAAAACTTTACTCCTTGCTTTGTTGATAGTGTAACAGACTGTGTTGTGTTGTGTTCTATTGCGTGTGTGCGAGGCTAACCGTAGGTGTCTTTGGTTGCAAGCCGAAAGAGGAAATCGTTAAAAATGCCCGACTTTGCAGTGCTCTTCATAATCAGGTAAGCTGCCTAAACTGAAACTAGGCTGCTCAGCCACATCGCTAGGTTAGTTAACGACCAAGTAACGTTAAATAATGTCATTATTAAGTTGAACTGATTGGAACGAGGACATCATTAAAAATGCCCGACTTTGTGCTCTCATAATCAGGTAAGCTGCCTGTAGCTGGCTGCTCAGCCACATCGCTCGGTTAGTTAACGACCAAGTAACGTTACATAATGTCATTGAATTGTGTGCATTATCAACATAACAATATATCTTTGCAAGTTACAGAATAATTATCTACGCTATCCCCAGTTATAAAGGAATGCACGATATGTATTGCCGGCCACTAGGCTTGGCCAATTGACAGCGCCAGTGCGTATGGGTCTGTAAGACATGTCCCATTAAACAACGTTAATTTCGATGCATAACATTGCTTATCACCAGGCGATAAGCTGTGGTAGTAAGCCGAGAACTGCATTTTAAAACTAAAATATAACTGTGTGTTGCAGATGGGCATAGAGCAGTCCTGACAGCGGGGCTTTGACAGAGTTTTCGCTGTCTGTCTATGCAAAGCTTACTGCTTTCTGCCTACACGTTGCGCGCGCAGCTTGCTTTGTTGTCATTGTGACGTAGGCGTATAAGGGGTCTATACAAACACAACACTGTGAAGGTAACTGAATTCACTCACAGTCATGTCCCAGTCTTATAGGCTAGCCTATTATGCATATTGTAACGGATCGGGTATTCATTACAAGGAACCGGAGACTTGAAGTTGGTACAGGCTTTTATTCTTGGCTTCACAATATAGCTCCTAGCAGCTAGCTTCGCTGCTAGCTCTTCATGCAACCACTCCAACCCCCTCTCATGGTTAGACTGCCTTCCGCCCCGGCCGCTGGTCACATATATCCCCTTCCCCCTAGGAACACACCCACACATATCAGTTCCTAGCTACACACGGAAACCCCACAATACACGTCAAACCCCGAATCGCTACATTTCCCCCACTCAACTTTAATGTCGCTTCCACGCGACATGCACAACCCACACACATATCCCCCTGTACCAAAACACACCCAACACAACATTTTTCCCATCACCACATCAAATTCTAATTCCCACAATTAGTCCCTTCTTTTTTTACACATTTAAATTCAACCCACATTTCCCATTCAACAATAACCCCCACATCTCAATTAAACACAAGCCCCCACATTTTCCTTAACTTTTCTTTTCCCAGCAACTTCTTAATTTTTCATTTAAACCCCATTTCCATCCCCCCTTTTACAGCTTCTGTCCCACCTGAAGCACGCTAGTCCCGCTCAACCCCCAGTGGGGTTAGTCCTCTGCAGTGTAACTCAGCACGGTCCACAGCCCTCACACTCCCTGCAGTATCGCCGCACGTCCTCCTTTTGTTTTCCCCAGTAGTAAACTCTACGGATGCGGCTTATTGTCTCTTCAGACCCAAAATGACTGGATTCAGGGCCCACATGCACCGCCCTCAGTGCCAATTTTCGCAGGCAACTAGGTACAAGCCACTGGAACCCCGCGCTTCCGTGCCCCTTTCTCTTCAAAATCCCCTCATCTAGACGCAGGTCCGAAAACATGTTCCACAGTCCCTTCGTGGCACCGGAACACTTGTGGATCTCCTCCACAGGGGGCCGGCGTCCGTTCGCCACCCACGCGAGCACCGGACCGATGTCAGCGTCCTCCGCCTGCTTGCGTTTTCACTCATACACGTCGACATCCCAGATGACCCTGTCGTCGTCGTCCAGCTCTTGCACTCGCTCGTCCTCCCGTCCCGCTCCCCCAGGGGGCGGCGTGTTGAGGACAGCAGGGCGAACACCATCGGCATCGATCTCCACCTCGGCTTTCTGCAGTGCAACCGTGGGGGGTATGTAGCGGTTAGGCTGGGCCAGTTCCCCCGGCGGTAACCCCCCAGGCTCACCTGGAGACTCAAGTGTTGCTTCCCCGACTGCCACAGCATTGCAGGTGATGTCTCTCCCTTCCTTCTGGCTGTTCAACACAATCCCCATTATCCTGATTGTCTCGTCACTGATGGTGATCTCCGCCACTACTGGCTGGTATGCAGAGCAGCTAGCCTGGGCCAGCTCAAACGTCACTCTCCTGCCCAGAACAACCGGCTCTGCACTGCCCCGTTGCTCCGCTGCTTGTAGCTCAGGCTGCTCCACTGCTCCGCTACTCCGCTGCTCCTCTGCCTGTTGCTCCGGCTGCTCCCCCGGCTGTGTGTCTCTTCCAGCGTCCGCACTCTTAGTGCAGTCTCTGGCTAAATGTTCAGGTGACTGGCAAGTCCAACAAAGCCTCACCTGTCCGCCGCCTGCACGTCTCTCCTCTCTCGCTGTCTTCCAGTCCCCGACAGCTTCTTGACATTCTCTAGCTAGATGTCCGATCGCGCCGCATGCCCAGCAGGCTCCCTGCTGTCCATGTCGTTGTCCCGCATACCCGGTCCGTCTCCCGGGACCGCCTCGGCACCACCTCGCCACGTGGCCCGGCTCTCCGCAGGTCCAACACAGTCTCTTCCGTGGCTCCTCCGGCCACTCTCCCCGCTGCATTACCTCCGCGCTCATCAAATCCACCCGCTGCATGACTTCCCGCAGCGCCCGCATCACCTCTACTGCCCAGGCAGGAGTCTCTTCCACCAGCCGTCCGACCTCTCTCAACACACGGGCCTCCATGCCCGCCAGCATCGAGCTGATCTCCGTCGTCAGCTCCTCTTTTCTCCCGTTCACCGATGGCCATTCTTCCTCGCGCACCATCACACGTGGTCTTAGCAGCTAGCAGTTAGCAGTTAGCACCCCTGGTAGCTAACTTACTAGCGCTAGGTCTTGAGCCCAAAAGCCGCACCGCACACAGTCTCTTTTGCCGTTCCTCCTCTCACTCTCTCCCTTCTCGGCCGTCGCAGAGGGTTATCGATCCCACTTCTGACACCAATGTAACGGATCGGGTATTCGTTACAAGGAACTGGAGACTTGAAGTTGGTACAGGCTTTTATTCTTGGCTTCACAATATAGCTCCTAGCAGCTAGCTTCGCTGCTAGCTCTTCATGCAACCACTCCAACCCCCTCTCATGGTTAGACTGCCTTCCGCCCCGGCCGCTGGTCACATATATCCCCTTCCCCCTAGGAACACACCCACACATATCAGTTCCTAGCTACACACGGAAACCCCACAATACACGTCAAACCCCGAATCGCTACATTATTCTCATGCCTGTTACAGTTTTGACCAAATTGACAGACTAAAAATAAAGCTATTTTCTGAATACTTTTATTTTATTTTTGTGACTAGGCTACACAATATAATTTTGGTTAGTTTCGTATTTGTCTAAAGTCTAGTTTTTCTGTTTTCTTTCAGTTAACTAAAATGCCCCCCTCCCCCACACAGTTTTATATACAGTCAATGATATTAGCACGGTACATGACATGTATTTCAATAATACTTTTATTTTGAAAATTGACAGGAAGTCTTCGTTGTTGGGTTTTTTTTTTTTTTTTTACTAACTTAACACTAGTCACCTGCTGCTGCAGCTGCAGAGGCAGAGCTGAATTGGGGTGGGAGTTGGGATAATTTTACCGAATGAACGTGGAAGCGGACAGACCGTCGCCTCTAAACACCATCTCCGCCGGTCAGAATGCGTCCCCGTGATCACTTGACTGTCAACACACCGAGAGGAGGGAGACCGTCCCCGCGCAGAGTCCCGTGCCAGTTGTTCTCGGTTGGCACCGCGCTGTAAAGCTGGAGACCGCATCGTTCCAGAGGCGAGAGCAGACACAGCGCGTCAACGGGCACCGACACGTCCAGTTCACCGCACCGGGCGACGATGGAGGTCCGCCGCTAGGCACGAGGGAGAACGGAATCCGTCGGAATTTCGCCAAAATTACGACGACGGCGACGACGACGACGGGCATCAGGTACAGCTCCCTGTCTCCCCGCGCGCCCACCGGGATGTCTCGTGCCAAGGAGCGGCTGAAAAGCGGGAAGGAGAGCAAGGACAGCGTCACTCTGCTGCCCTGCTTTTATTTTGTGGAGGTGAATCTATCTATCTATCTATCTATCTATCTATCTATCTATCTATCTATCTATCTATCTATCTATCTATCTATCTGTCTATCTGTCTATCTATCTATCTATCTATCTATCTATCTATCTGTCTGTGTATCTGTCTGTCTGTCTGTGTATCTGTCTGTCGGTCGGTCTGTGTATCTATCTATCTATCTATCTATCTATCTATCTATCTATCTATCTACCGTATCTATCTGTCTGTCTGTCTGTCTGTCTGTCTGTCTGTCTGTGTATCTGTCTGTCGGTCGGTCTGTGGATCTATCTGTCTGTCAAACTATCTATCTGTCTGTCTGTCTGTCTATCTATCAACTGTTATTTTGCAGACATGCACATCTGTTTATAATTGAACTGAGCTGACTGGCTTGAGAGGCTAGTAACTGGTTGGTTGGTTGGTCGGTCGGTCAGTTGGTGGTTGTGATTCAGTCTCTTGCACCCTAATCAGAGAACGTAGGTCTATTATGATGTTAATGTCAATAGTCAGCCTCCTACATATTATTCATTCTATAATGTTCTTGAAATAATGAAGTTTAACAATCCATCAAATTTGCTGGGGACCCCCTGGGATGCCCTCAATAACCCCATGGTAGTCCCCGGACCCCAGGTTGAAAACCACTGGACTAAGTGACCTACCGACTGACTGACTGACTGACTGGTTGATTGGTTGGTTGTCTGACTTTAATCTGATGAATTGATGCCATGGTCAGCCGACAGCCAGTCTACAGGTTGTATCTGTGGCTAGGGTCAGCTGACAGCCAGTCTACAGGTTGTATCTGTGGCTAGGGTCAGCTGACAGCCAGTCTACAGGTTGTATCTGTGGCTAGGGTCAGCTGACAGCCAGTCTACAGGTTGTATCTGTGGGTAGGGTCAGCTGACAGCCAGTCTACAGGTTGTACCTGTGGGTAGGGTCAGCTGACAGCCAGTCTACAGGTTGTATCTGTGGGTAGGGTACGTCTGGCTTGGCAGAGAGGACGGTGCAGATGGCTGCTGTTGCTGACATGGGCTGACAGATGATGATCAGTGTTTTCTAAAAGCAATGGCTGTTAGGCAAAAAAAACAAAAAATCTAGCAAGTCTTTGCGGCCCACAGCTGAGCTCATTCCTGTCTGAACAAACAGGGAAGCAGCCACCACAGCCAATGCAACCTGTTGCATTATCTGGATACTCATGTTATTGAACATATCCCATTTACAATCGTCCAAAACAAGCTTGTTTTGATCCGATACGATAGCTGGGATGTAGCCTACTGCTATTCTGTATTCACCTCATCCTGATTCCTGATCACTGCTGTTGTTACAGTGCAGCCGCCATAGGACAATGTGATTCTTCATGCATACCTGGGATATTTGTGAGTAGGAGGATATGAATATGCGCACAGCTTGAACAATATAAAACGGTAACCACAATGTGCATTATTACCATTATGCATTATTACTATTATTACTATTATTATTATTATTATTTTGCATTAATATTCGATATATGTCTTCAGACAAAACACTGGCTGGATATGAAAGGAGCCACAGTGACAGTGTGCATCTCCAATGGGTGTGTGTGTGTGTGTGTGTGTGTGTGTGTGTGTGTGTGTGTGTGTGTGTGTGAATGTGATATTGGTTATACTGTAGCCATACTGATGCAAATAACAACTACTGGCAAAAAAAAAAGAATACATATTCCAATGTGATGCTGCGATAACAAGGCTTAGATAAGATTTATCCATGTTATCTCCTTTATGACGAAACTACCATAATGGCCTGTTCCATCATGCCATGGGCAACTTTGTTTTGATTCCCGATATTGTGACAGTGCCATATTACGTACGTATGCTAGGTGAGCCCTGTAACAGTATTTTGTGTATGCTAGGTGAGCCCTGTAACAGTATTTTGTGTATGCTAGGTGAGCCCTGTAACAGTATTTTGTGTATGTTAGGTGAGCCCTGTAACAGTATTTTGGGTATGCTAGGTGAGCCCTGTAACAGTATTTTGGGTATGCTAGGTGAGCCCTGTAACAGTATTTTGGGTATGCTAGGTGAGCCCTGTAACAGTATTTTGGGTATGCTAGGTGAGCCCTGTAACAGTATTTTGTGTATGTTAGGTGAGCCCTGTAACAGTATTTTGGGTATGCTAGGTGAGCCCTGTAACAGTATTTTGGGTATGCTAGGTGAGCCCTGTAACAGTATTTTGTGTATGCTAGGTGAGCCCTGTAACAGTATTTTGTGTATGTTAGGTGAGCCCTGTAACAGTATTTGTGTATGCTAGGTGAGCCCTGTAACATTATTTTGTGTATGCTAGGTGAGCCCTGTAACATTATTTTGTGTATGCTAGGTGAGCCCTGTAACAGTATTTTGTGTATGCTAGGTGAGCCCTGTAACAGTATTTTGTGTATGCTAGGTGAGCCCTGTAACATTATTTTGTGTATGCTAGGTGAGCCCTGTAACATTATTTTGTGTATGCTAGGTGAGCCCTGTAACATTATTTTGTGTATGCTAGGTGAGCCCTGTAACAGTATTTTGTGTATGCTAGGTGAGCCCTGTAACAGTATTTTGTGTATGCTAGGTGAGCCCTGTAACAGTATTTTGTGTATGCTAGGTGAGCCCTGTAACATTATTTTGTGTATGCTAGGTGAGCCCTGTAACATTATTTTGTGTATGCTAGGTGAGCCCTGTAACAGTATTTTGGGTATGCTAGGTGAGCCCTGTAACAGTATTTTGTGTATGTTAGGTGAGCCCTGTAACAGTATTTTGTGTATGCTAGGTGAGCCCTGTCACAGTATTTTGTGTATGCTAGGTGAGCCATGTAACATTATTTTGGGTATGCTAGGTGAGCCCTGTAACAGTATTTTGGGTATGCTAGGTGAGCCCTGTAACATTATTTTGTGTATGCTAGGTGAACCCTGTAACAGTATTTTGGGTATGCTAGGTGAGCCCTGTAACAGTATTTTGGGTATGCTAGGTGAGCCCTGTAACAGTATTTTGGGTATGCTAGGTGAGCCCTGTAACAGTATTTTGTGTATGCTAGGTGAGCCCTGTAACAGTATTTTGTGTATGTTAGGTGAGCCCTGTAACAGTATTTTGGGTATGCTAGGTGAGCCCTGTAACAGTATTTTGGGTATGCTAGGTGAGCCCTGTAACAGTATTTTGTGTATGCTAGGTGAGCCCTGTAACAGTATTTTGTGTATGCTAGGTGAGCCCTGTAACAGTATTTTGGGTATGCTAGGTGAGCCCTGTAACAGTATTTTGGGTATGCTAGGTGAGCCCTGTAACAGTATTTTGGGTATGCTAGGTGAGCCCTGTAACAGTATTTTGTGTATGCTAGGTGAGCCCTGTAACAGTATTTTGTGTATGCTAGGTGAGCCCTGTAACAGTATTTTGGGTATGCTAGGTGAGCCCTGTAACAGTATTTTGTGTATGCTAGGTGAGCCCTGTAACAGTATTTTGTGTATGCTAGGTGAGCCCTGTAACAGTATTTTGTGTATGCTAGGTGAGCCCTGTAACAGTATTTTGGGTATGCTAGGTGAGCCCTGTAACAGTATTTTGGGTATGCTAGATGAGCCCTGTAACAGTATTTTGTGTATGTTAGGTGAGCCCTGTAACATTATTTTGTGTATGCTAGGTGAGCCCTGTAACAGTATTTTGTGTATGTTAGGTGAGCCCTGTAACAGTATTTGTGTATGCTAGGTGAGCCCTGTAACAGTATTTTGTGTATGCTAGATGAGCCCTGTAACAGTATTTTGTGTATGTTAGGTGAGCCCTGTAACAGTATTTTGTGTATGTTAGGTGAGCCCTGTAACAGTATTTTGTGTATGCTAGGTGAGCCCTGTAACAGTATTTTGTGTATGCTAGGTGAGCCCTGTAACAGTATTTTGTGTATGCTAGGTGAGCCCTGTAACAGTATTTTGTGTATGTTAGGTGAGCCCTGTAACAGTATTTTGTGTATGCTAGGTGAGCCCTGTAACAGTATGTGTCTATGCATACACACTGGCAGGCAGACTGATCCTGGTAGCATCTGTTGGGTTTATCTTTCCTTGCACGTTACCACTTCCGAGGTTGCTCAACCATCTGGTGGGATAAATTGAGATGTTTGAAGTCATTCAAATATCTTAAGGCAATATTCCACATAGCTTTAACATTATTCAGCCCTTGAGCACCATAAAAACCAGAATATAAACTAATCAGCAATTCAGCATTCAGCAAGATCAGATGCAGCAGGCGAGTTTGTACAGTTCTGATTTTTACCTCCCCATTAATTTAAACGAGTTCATGAAAATGGTGTGAAAACTGACAACAGGCGAACAGATTCAACAACAGATCCTGCTGCTGTGATTTTCTTTTGACTGTTGGTCCAACTTTGAGAACATCATTTCGCCAAATAGCATTTTTATTGATAGAAGAAAACATGGTGGAGGGATATTTTTAGGGAGGCACGATATATCAGCAATCATATCGGTATCGGCAGATGTTAGTCATTTTTTAACATATCGCCATCGGCCCGATGTTGCAATGTTAATATTGGTTATCAGCCAACTGACTTAGATAAAGTAACCAAAGGGCCACACATTGGACAAGTGAATTTAAACTTCAAACACATACTGAATTATGTTTAAACTACATTCATATGGTAGACATGTCAGATTCCGTTACAATAGGTTATTTGTCAGCCCAGAAGGCCTGGGTCCTCGTTTCTTGGAAAGTTTTTTTTCTTCTTCTTTATACACGGCTGTATGTCAATCTCAAACGTGTACTTCAGGGTTACAATGACAATATTTACTTACACAAAACAATCCACTTAAATGCAGTATCTGGATTATCTGGCTAATTGTCTTATGTGCACCAATGCATGGGTCACTGATGAAACTCATTTCATTGTTATAAATATGGACTCAAGGCAGACTGTTTCACAATGATCAAAATGTAATAGATAATTAGCAGTACAGGCTCATTTTAATCATTCGCCTTGAGATTTATCAACATAATGCTGCCTTTTATTGTTTTTTTTTGGGTTGTTGTTTCCCATTGAGGACGTTCCGGGCCGGATTGAGATGGTCCACGGGCCGATTCTGCTCCAGGGTACTGAAGACACTGGTTTGGTTTCTGAGACCACGTGTGACAAAGACAACAACCTTCTGAAAGGCACTATACTATATACTGTACACTCCTCTGAACAAGGACATCAAACACATCAACATGTGCTGCTTGGATAAGGTCCCTGGAGAAGAGTCTTTTCAGCTGGAAGACAATCACAAAGACACCCTTAACTCACTGATGCCCTCTGGAGTGCCTGGCCATGCCATCAAACTGAAAGTAGGAGCTCCAATCATGCTGCTTAGCAAACCTACAAGCAGGTCCTGGCCGTACTCTCAAGAACGTCACCAGGATCACGATGGTGGTGGTGGTGGTGGTGGTGCAGATGATCGACAAGGTGGTTGAATTGTGAGATTTCTGTAGGAGAAACAAGGTGAAGGGATCTTCCTGCCAATAATTCCTCACCGTGACAGAAATGATGCCAATCAGATTGGCTTTCTCAGTTACCATCAACAAAGGTCAAGGGCAACAGAATGAGCGAGTTGGCATCGACCTACCCGAGGTTTTGCTCATGGCCAGCAGAGCTCTACACAGCCTTCTCCAAGAGCGGCATCAATGTGCTTATAATGAAGGGGATGAGGAGGGAATAAGAAATCTATAAGGACTAATCCTGTACACAGGGCCCGAAATTAACTTTTTGACCCACCGGCCAGTGGCGGGTAGATGGAAAAAAATCTACCCGCCAAGCATATTTCTTACCGGCCAAAAACACATTTTTGTGTCACATATATCCATTTTTTCAGTACATTTCAAGTAGATAAGGTATTACGTTGAAGAATACACACTTAAATAAGAGGCAAGAGTAAAATTTGAAGCAAATTATTTTAATATATTGATTGATGATTGATTAATCAATACATGCTGTCAAGTCAATCTTATCAATACATGTCAAGTCAATCTTGAGCTTAACTTGTTGCAAAAAAAACAACAACGCAGCTAAAAGTAATAACTGCGACAGTCTCAGTGCACAGCGCACAACTTGGGCTACACACCTTTCTCTCCCACTCACACCTGGCACCTGCGATAGCTCTCCTGCACTCGTTCTCGGCTCCCCTTTGGCTTTATTGGTGGTAAGCATTTTGATTCATCTCCTCATCATACGAGCTCGGCAACAAGCGCGAGCAATTGATTCATTGATTGATTCGCCCGATGTAGGCTGTCAATTTAGCAGAGGTTAAAAGACGCTTCTTACCTCCGCTAAATTGACGACTGCATTCCATTCCACTCCAGAGTCATGTTTGGTAGCCTATACGGCAGAGCCATGTGAAACAGTCTCACAAAGCACTCGTGCCAGCTGCACACCAAAACACACATAACTATTATCTCCTCATATATACTGTATCATACGAGTGTCGGCAACAAGTGCGAGCGATTGATTGATTCATTTATTGATTCGCCCGACGTTAGGGCTGTCAATTTACCTCCGCTAAATTGACGACTGCATTTCATTCCAGAGTCACGTTTGGTAGCCTATACGGCAGAGCCAGAATGGAACAGCCTCAGGAAGCACTCATGTTATACTACCACACTGAACGCACTAACGTTACCTTAGTTTCAGACTGCTTCCTTGTATATTGTGCGCACTCCCAGCGTTTAACAGTCGGAAAAATACACTAGGTGGACACAGGCGGCTACACACAGTTTTAATATTACATGACGACTATTTTGCGACCCGCCACGTGGCGGACAGATGCCAAAGCTAAAATATGCCCGCCATTGGCAGGTGGCGGGCTCTAATTTCGGGCCCTGCCTGTACACATACAAACATTTCCATAACATGTTGCGCCCATGGCGCATCGTCTCCAGAGCAGCGACCTGGCCACTTTTTCTTTCTTATGGAGGTTAACTTAACCTCTAATCACCTGCTCAGCTTACTTATAACCTGGTGGTTAGTCTCGATCTACACACTTCTTTTCGTGTTCTACCAGTACAGGAGTCTTGCTCAACTCAGGCCATGTCCACTCGGACACGAGTTTAGGTGTATCCGCTAAAGTTTTTTGTCATATAGACGTTTCGTCCAGATCAACCAGCGTTCTGGGAGTATACGCTAATTTTTTAAACCGGGTCCCAGAGTGAATAAATCTGAAGACGCCACCCTTGCATTTCCGTGTTTACAACCCATACGCATCTTTCCTGAACCGATGACGCCATAGCCCCACCTCTCTCCACCAGCAACAATAACAATCATGGCAGTAGCGTTCGTGCTACAGCAGCTACTGAGCCTGTTAGGGCTCTTGCAGCAAAATATAATGCTCCTCTATTACCACCGTCAGCAACAAGTGGACAGGAGAACAGCGTGTGTACAACATCCTCAGGGCTCCACAGCTGACTCTTCCCATCCACCCCTCCCCTGCCTTCATCGGATATTTCCCGGAAGGCTTACGGCGGCTAAGTTTTTACAATAACACAAACAAAATCAGGCTAAACGTGTTAGATAGAAATAATATTTATTTTTAATACAACATGCAATTCTGGAATATTTTAATATTGGACAAAATGAAATGAAATGTAAACCCTGAGTGTAACGGACATACTCGGGCTGCTCTATATATACCCCTCGCAAATACAACGTGAATAGTGAAGTGAGAGGTTTGACAACCACACGTTGCACTGTGATTTGCACTGTGATGTGGCAGCGTTACAGCGCCACTTAGGCCTGGCATATATACTACAGCGGTTTCAGTGGTATTCAGTGGTTTCATGTGGATACACACATTTCTTGAAACGATTCTGTGTTTATGGAAAACTTTTCTTAAACGGAAAAAAAAATATCGCTTCCGTCTCCGTGTGGCCATGGCCTCACTCTCATTCTGGTGAAGCAGCAAAAAAAGACATGTTATCTTTACAACCATCCACCAAAAGTACCAAGCAGGCCTGCTTTATTGCACAATCCAAATCTTGCCATTTTCAGCGTGTAGGTTGCTAGCTTGTTGTTTCACAGCGGCGGAGGCGTTTGAGAGCGGTGACACGCAGGGAGCACAAAGGGACTTCCCTTCGCTCCGACCGAAACGGTCAGAGGCAGAGCGAATACCCACTAATACCTGTTTGTCTCAGATGTCTTGATCCACCCTCGCTTCCTTTCATCCATCCATCTTCCCATCTCATCCCTATAACCCTCATTGACCCTCAGAAATCCAAATAATGACGATGACCAGGATGATGATGATGACACCTGCCAGGATGGCCCACATCTTGCAGTTCTTCCAGCAGTACTTCCTCTTCAGCTTGGTGGCGCTGGTCTTGAACTCGTAGGCTCCGGCATGCAGTGCTTCTGCTCTGTCATCCAGCTCGGACAGCTTCACGTCACGCTCCAGCACTTTGTCCACATTGACACGCATAATGTCCACCACCTCCTCCACCTTGGCCTGGGTCTCCTGCAGGCGGCTGTTTCCCGGTGCCATGCCATAGTTCATATCGTTGCCGCAGATTCAGCGTTGATTGATTGGGCTCTGAGCAAGTCGTCCACTTTATATAACCTCAGCAGGGCACGGTTTATGACATCACTGATGATGTCACAATGTCTGACATCATCAGTGGGGTTTGATGAACTCGATGTCATCTTAAAGCGTTGCCATTGTGACAACATTACTGACATCATCAGTGATGTCATAAATCACTGATGAGGTCATCGGTTCACTGGGCCTTATCATCAGTGATTATATGACATAATTACTAGTAGTGACCTCGCCACAAGGCCAAGCCGTCTAGATCTGGCTGAAGTGATTTATGACCTCATCATGGTCTGTGACATCATCAGTGATTTATGACATCATCAGTAATAATATGACATCATTATCGTAGTAACCTGGCTGCCGAGCCATCTGTATGATGTCGTCAATTTATGACCTCATCACTGCCTGTGACATCATCATTGATTTGCGCCATTAACAACAGCAGTGGGCCACCGGAATGAGCCGTGGGCGCATTTCTTTAGGGAGGGCATTGAGGAGGGGGCGGAGCCCCGAGTCTGGAATTTGTGTAATATTCTGTGAGAGGCAGCAATGTGCATCATCGAGTGCTTGAGTGACATCACCAATTCTACACATATTACATGATCAGTGATTTATGACATCACTGCTGATGTCACAATGTCATGATATCGTCAGTTTTACTTACACACTATAAGGTGGTTTAACTAGTTCATCACAATGTCGCCGAGGTGTATCGTTCCCGGGTGCTCGGAGGCGAAGAGGAGAGCACGTGCTGTTGTGAATTCACACTGTCTGCCAGTCAGGGATAGTGTGCGCTGTAAACAGTGGCTGCAGGCTGTCAATAACCCAAACTATAATGAGAACACCTCTACGGAAATTCTGCAAAATCTCAGAGTTTGTATTCTCCATTTCAAACCTGAGGACTATCGACGTCATGTGTTCGGCCTAATCGAGGACGTGACAGGGACAAAACTGAAAGAAACCGCCGTTCCATCTATCGATTTGGACCAGCCGGGGGCTTTGAGCCGAGCCCCGGAGGCAAAGCGCCGTCGCGTCAAGTGCTCCCGTCTGGCCGAGCGGATTGCAGAGCTACAAGAGAGGATCTCCACACAGTACCAGAACCAGAACCAGGACGCAGACAAACAACTGGACTCCATCATCACCTTTGCCCCAAGACAAACGGACGGAATCTGTGACTCCACACGGCCACAGCTTGAAGCCCCCGCCCCCTGTCCTGCTGCTCAGTCCATGTAGCCCCTGTTCTGTTGTCATCGTCCCCGATAATCCCTGGGTCCTCCTCTCCTCGGGACCAAATCTAAAAAGCCCCATCCAGCTCTAGTCCCTGGTCCCTGGACGGACGGGGGCAGGAGAGGGATGGGTTCCTCTCGTGTGCCTCCTAAGCCCATGACCTCCACGACTTCCCTCCTCTGCCTGAGAAATCCTCTGTCGTCACGTGGGTCAAGGTCCCACTGTCACCTGCACCTGGGCTGTGGGCTCGCTGCTCCATACCCGTACTTTACACCAGCACCACGGGGAGCCCCTGCCCACCTCCCTGTCCGTCCCTCTCAGTCCCCATCTGTTTTCACGGGTCACGTCCTCTCCACCGTCCACTCACTCCCCCCACTCCAACCACGCTCATTATTGGAGACTCAATAGTGAGGAACATGAAGAAAAAAGTCTGTTGCATCTTTGTAGCTTCCCAGGTTGCTAAGGTGTCTGACATTTTGGCAAAAATCCCCAACATCCACTCACCCACAATGTTATTCTTCACCTCGGCTGTAATTATAGCCCGACCGATACTGGATTTTTGAGGCCGATACCGATCTTAGTGAGTAAAAAAATGTTGATATTTCGGCCGATATTCTTATATTACATTATACACATTATATTACACTTTTTCCCTCAAATATCAAACACTTTACAAAGATATGATTTGACATGACTATGTAATGTAGGCAGGTTATTTTACAGCTTATCAATCAACTTTATTGTCCAAAATGACATCAATGCAATGAAACGGTAAACTTCACTGGGAATTTAATAATTATAAATAACTAGAAATCCAAATACACAAATAGAACAAATATAAAATATAACTTGAGTTAAGAAAAAAGATCAAATATACACAACATGCTGTCTATAACTTAAAAAATACAAAATAAAAAAATATCGGCAATATCAGGTACCCTGATATCAGCCGATACCGATATATCGGTTATCGGCCAATATCGGTGGACCGATATATCGGTCGGGCTCTACTGTAGCTGTAATGACATCCCGAGTCAAACCTCCGAAACACTTATTTGAGACAAAGATCTCCTTGACTCCCTCACTGTCCCCCTGTCAACCACGACATGGATGGTTTTAGCCACAGTCTTCCACGTCTCCACACTTGGTTGCAGTTAACTTGCGCTGCCCCGCAACATCACTTTTATTGACCATTTTAAGATCTTCTGGAAGCACCCTGCCTTCTTTCACACTGCGAGGGCATCCACCCCAGTGGCCTGGGCTCGCACCTTTTATCTGACAATCTATTTTACACAATCCGGCCAAACTGTTGTGACTGGCCTGGCCACCCGTCACATGTCCACTGGTCTTTTCCCGATCTTGCCCAGTCTACCTCCCCCTTGTGGCCAGGTGGGCTCCCTACTGCAAGCCCAGCTGAAAGACTGGTCCGTAGGGGTGGGGGAAAAAATCGATACACCATAGCATCGCGATATTTTGCCTGACGATATTGTATCGATGTTTGGACGGCAAGTATCGATATTGCAAAAAAAAAAAGTTTTGCATGCCATGCCAGGCCACCGGGCATCTGCCCGAAGCGCCCGATGGTGCAGTCCGCGCCTGCAGTGGCGTATTGAGTCCAGAGAAGCTTAATAATGTAGCCTACGTGTGGGGCAAAAACAAAACAAAACAAAAAAACACTGCATGTTTTACTTCTGTTGAGGTCAAGGAAAAGTTAGGAGTTAGGAGTGACAATATATCGAAATATCGCAATATTCAATATATCGCAATATTCAATATATTGCAATATCGGCGGTATCACAATATCGCAATACTATCGTATCGTGACTCAAGTATCGTTTTAGTATCGTATCGTGGGCATCTGGTGATTCCCACCCCTACTGGTCAGTAGTGTTGGGTGTTTCGTCCGCACCTTCACAACCTGGGCTATTGTCTAATTATGAATTGTTTCAGCCTAGTGCTTCTCATTTTGATGGTATTGTTGTCATAAGCCCTTCTGCACGTCTTCCTCGTCATGTTTCGAGGCCGAGCGCAGTCATAGTGGGGGCAACCTTGTAAATATCGCTCTTAAAACCTACTCCTACTGATGTGAATTCTGTTGACCTAAAGTCTTCGCAAAAATGTCAGGCTTGTGACGGCTTAAAATTCATACGTTTAAATCAGGAGTGATTTCATGCATGTGCTGATTAATGAGGACTCCTCTTCATGTCTTTGTCAGTCAAGTCAGGGCTGTGTGGGAGAAACCCTGATTCAGATATTGGCATAAATGGCTACAGTCTTTTTAGAAGCAAAACGAGGTGGAGTTGTAATTTTTGTTAGAGAACATCTAGCTTGCACATGTTTTTGCAATCTCCTCTGTTCCAATTGTTTTTGAATATGTTGTTTTAGACATCGGGCCGACTGGTCTTAAGCTAAGTCGGTCATAACTTTACGACCTAACAGCTACGCCGGTTGCACCAACAGGGCGTAAGCCTTTTTCTCACTAAGACCGGTCGTAAATATTACGCCTAGTCCAGAGCAGGCGTAAGGTGCAGTATAGGCGGTTTTCACCTGTGTGTTGCGCAATAGTCACAACCCCTCAGCGCGGCTGTATTCAGCCCTCAATTATAAACCGCAAACTGGAGTACGTTATAAATATAGTCACGACGTTAACAACTAACCAATGCTGGGGGTCCGTATGGAAAGTGGAAATCGAAATGGTTAAAAGTTAAATCAATTTGGTCATTCAGTGGCATTTTACTGCCATGTAAAGTAACGACAAGTAACAGTTAGCCGCTAACATTAGCCACACTATTACAGCCGATTACCCATCAGCGGAGCATCATTTGACGTCAGCACACTCTTATAAACAGGTCGCGTGCCGCATTCCAGTGGGCATTCCCATGCTTTCACATGGACGCGCATCGCTACGACCGGCGTAGTTAAGACCAGACGTAAGCCCTGTTGGTGCAACAGGCGCAAGTCCACTCTAAAGACTGGTCTTAACTAAGACCGACGTAGGAGTTACGACCAGGCATAGTTAAGACCAGTTGGTGCAACCGGCCCCTGGGGGCTGATATTCACATCATTGGTGTGTTTATTGCATGCCCTCAGCGCTGAATTTGGCTTGAGAGGATTTTGGTAAAGTGTTGTGTACATATGTTTCATCCGAATTGGTAGTGTTGGGTGACATTAATTTAGACTGGCTCTCTGAGAGTTCTACTAGACTGAAGGAGCTTTGTTTAGAACTAGACCTCTCTCAACTCATTCAACGTCCCACAAGACTAAATAGACTAAACATTATTCTAACCAACAGACGATTCAAATACCCTCATAGTGGGGTCTTTGCCCAAGCATTAGTGACACCAAAGTCAATAAGTCAAAGGGCAGAGCAGTCCCCCCACTTTATAAAATGTGGATTTTGAAAAGAGGGGGGGACATGTCGCCGCGTCTCTATGGAAATTCTCCCTTATCAGACACGCTCGCAGTCACACGTCAGACTGTTTAGCGTTTATTGTGAATCAGGAAAGACTCGCTTTTTCCTATTATGCTCCTGATAAATGGAACGGGCTCCACGACTCTAAAACTGGAGCGATTGGTCTCTATAGAGTCCTTCAGAGTACTTCTTGAACAGGGTTCAAGTTATAATCTGAGCTTTGTGGGCGCCCCTAAAACGGCGAAAAACATTGGGGAGCTTTGTGGAAAGATGCATGCCCACTGTTGAATTAATAGCCTATGGGGGTAGTGTTATCATTAGTATGGGTAAGTATTATCATTAGTATGGGTAGTATTATCATTAGTATGGGTAGTATTATCATTAGTACGGTTAAGTATTTGGCCATTGACATTATTATTGCTACTAGTTAGTGGGATTACTCAGGTATCTCTCATCTCTCTGAGGCTGCAGTGTGAAATGAACCGCTCTAATCTAGAGCCATATGAAATCCGTTTTATTTTTTTCCAAATTCCATCTTATTTTTTCCCCCAAATTCAGTTTTTTCCATTTTAATTTCAATTTAGGGGTTAGAATTGATAATCTTTTTGTTTTTGTGATATCTTGGCTCTCTCAAACAGCCTGTTCGACTGTGTGAAAGTGAAAACCAAGTTGTGAGGTTGTGAGGCCTGAAAACACCCCAAAACTACATTCAGACAGGTTTCAACCTGAAAACACCCCAAAACTACATTCAGACAGGTTTCAGCGTGAAAACACCCCAAAACTACATTCAGACAGGTTTCAGCGTGAAAACACCCCAAAACTACATTCAGACCTGTTTCAACCTGAAAACACCCCAAAACTACATTCAGACATGTTTCTACCTGAAAACACCCCAAAACTACATTCAGACATGTTTCAACCTGAAAACACCCCAAAACTACATTCAGACAGGTTTCAACCTGAAAACACCCCAAAACTACATTCAGACATGTTTCAACCTGAAAACACCTCAAAACTACATTCAGACATGTTTCAACCTGAAAACACCCCAAAACTACATTCAGACAGGTTTCAACCTGAAAACACCCCAAAACTACATTCAGACATGTTTCAACCTGAAAACACCCCAAAACTACATTCAGACATGTTTCAACCTGAAAACACCCCAAAACTACATTCAGACATGTTTCAACCTGAAAACACCCCAAAACTACATTCAGACATGTTTCAACCTGAAAACACCCCAAAACTACATTCAGACATGTTTCAACCTGAAAACACCCCCCAAAACTACATTCAGACATGTTTCAACCTGAAAACACCCCCCGAACTACATTCAGACCAGGTTTCACAATTATTGTTATTCTCTTCCCCTCTCATTTCTAGCTTTCAGGCAGAACCGGTCTGTCTCTTCTAACAGTTTCCATCTCACACACACCGTCACACCATCCTACCCACTAACGGCTGCTAGGCAACGTGGCCGTCAGAACGGGATGTCTTTTTATATCTGTGTGTTCAAGAGACATTTAGAGGAGAGGAGGAAAAAAACACATCCCGGCAGCAACCTGGTTTCCTCTGTGTGCAGGACGGCGGCCAAGGCTCTCTGTTGTACGCAGGAAGTGTTTTGACAGGCTCGTCAGGGAGCATAGAATATCTAGATACCTGGTAAGCCTGAACCCCCCCCCCCCCCCCCCCCCCCTCTGTAACTGGCTCCTGGACTCTCTCTCAGATAGACCACAGTCAGTGCGGGTCGGAAACAACTCCTCCTCCAACACCATCTCACTGAGCACCGGTTCCCCCTGAGCGACATACTGTTCACCCTGCTGACCAATGACAAACCACATCATAAAGTACGTGGATGTTACAACAGTGGTCGGTCTCATTAAGAATGACAAAGGAACTGGATTACAAGGAGGAGGCGAAACAGCTATTGGACTGGTGCAATATAGCGACAATCTGCTGCTGGATATCGAAAAAACAAAGATCATTGTTGACTTCAGAAAAAAGCAGCCCAATCACCATCCACTATTAGTCAACAGCTCCACAGTGGAGATGGTCCAAAGCACCACATTCCTAGGGTTGACCTGTCCTGGACACACAACACCTCATCTCCTGGCTAAAAGAGCCAATCAGCGGCTGCACTTCCTGCGGCGGATGAGGAGAGCTCACCTCCCCTCCTCACCTCAGTCTACCTACAGAGTGTGTTATGGAACCTGAAGTCCCTGCAGAGGGTGGTGCTGAGCTCGGCGCAGAGGATCATTGGGACCTCTCTCCCTCCATCCATCCACGACACCTCTCTCCATCCATCCACGACACAGCCCACAAACGCTGCCTGACCAAAGCCATGAACATTGCCAAGGACTCCATCCATCCCTTGTTTCAGCAGTTTAGTATGGGCTATACCAATATGAAGTGTGTTACAGCAGTTTAGTATGGTTTAGTATGGGGTATACCAATATGAAGTGTGTTACAACAGTTTAGTATGGGCTATACCAGTATGAAGTGTGTTACAGCAGTTTAGTATGGGGTATACCAATATGAAGTGTGTTACAGCAGTTTAGTATGGGGTATACCAATATGAAGTGTGTTACAGCAGTTTAGTATGGGGTATACCAATATGAAGTGTGTTACAACAGTTTAGTATGGGGTATACCAATATGAAGTGTGTTACAACAGTTTAGTATGGGGTATACCAATATGAAGTGTGTTACAACAGTTTAGTATGGGGTATACCAATATGAAGTGTGTTACAGCAGTTTAGTATGGGGCATACCAATATGAAGTGTGTTACAGGAGTTTAGTATGGGGTATACCAATATGAAGTGTGTTACAGCAGTTTAGTATGGGGTATACCAATATGAAGTGTGTTACAGCAGTTTAGTATGGGGTATACCAATATGAAGTGTGTTACAGCAGTTTAGTATGGGCTATACCAATATGAAGTGTGTTACAGCAGTTTAGTATGGGGCATACCAGTATGAAGTGTGTTACAGCAGATTAGTATGGGGTATACCAATATGAAGTGTGTTACAGCAGTTTAGTATGGGGCATACCAATATGAAGTGTGTTACAGCAGTTTAGTATGGGGTATACCAATATGAAGTGTGTTACAGCAGTTTAGTATGGGGTATATCAATATGAAGTGTGTTACAGCAGTTTAGTATGGGGTATATCAATATGAAGTGTGTTACAGCAGTTTAGTATGGGGCATACCAGTATGAAATGTGTTACAGCAGTTTAGTATGAAGTTGTGATCACAGATGCTACAGTCTGTGGTTTTATTTATTTGGATTGAAGCTTGGCCACTTTCGAACTGGGCCTTCATTTGTATGTCAACTACAGACCTGCAAAGATTATGGGTGGGACAAAAATATCGATATTAGATGAACTCACGATATGATACTATCATGATACTTGGCCCTCAATAACGATATGATGACACAGCAATTCTGCGGTAATTGATACATTGCAAGAAATTCCATTTACGATCAGGGGCAGAGCGACCCTATCAGCCCAGAGGGGGCGAAGCTTTTAGGGGGGCCTTTTTTGCATGTTTGAATCTGTTTTAGCCATATTTAGTGGAATATCTCATTTTAAACACACCAATGTTATTGTCTATCGATTGAATTCCTCTCACACTCACACCACTGACTTTATTAAATAAAGTAATTTTAAGTCACAACCGTAAAATAGCTGATAGCCCCTATATCCGAAAACACAATTTGTCACTCATTGAGCCAAGTAATATTATGTCCAAGAAAGCCTACAGTGAAGCCACTTTACAGACAAGCGTGTTCTGAAGAAGAAAAAGAAAAACACAGGTTGCCAGCCAGGCCTCTTCAGATGTTTCAGCACCGAGGCACAGCCCTCGGTTCAGCACCACCACAGATGGACAGCGACAGGCTGTCACAGGCAGCACCCTGTCTGCCCCTGTCTCCCTCTCTCTCTCACACACAGACAGGCGCGGACTGCATAATCGGGCACGTCGGGCCGATGCCCGGTGGCCTGGCCTGGCCTGCAAAAATGTTTTTGATGGGGGGCGGGCGCACCCTCTGCCGCTGACTACGATACATCATGATATCTGTGATCTGTGTAACTGAAGAGGAAAAAATACTCAGCATTATGTATTTTTTCATAGAATTGGCAAACAATCTATCCCAAAGTGCAGACTGCATAGTGCCTCTTTAACACACACTGCATAGTGCCTGTTTAACACACACACTACATAGTGCCTCTTTAACACCCACACTGCATAGTGCCTCTTTAACACACACAATACATAGTGCCTCTTTAACACCCACACTGCATAGTGCCTCTTTAACACACACTGCATAGTGCCTCTTTAACACACTGCATAGTGCCTCTTTAACACACACTGCATAGTGCCTCTTTAACACACACTGCATAGTGCCTCTTTAACACACACTGCATAGTGCCTCTTTAACACACTGCATAGTGCCTCTTTAACACACACTGCATAGTGCCTCTTTAACACACACTGCATAGTGCCTCTTTAACACACTGCATAGTGCCTCTTTAACACACTGCATAGTAGGGGTGGGGGAAAAAATCGATTCACCTAAGTATCGCGATTTTTAATGTCACGATTTTTTGGATCGATCTTTTATTCCAGAATCGATAATCGCAAATTAAAAAAAAAAAAAAAAAAAAAAATTTTTTTTTTTTTTTTTTTTTTTTTTTTTGGGTGCTTGCAGTCAGGCCACTCACTGAACAGCAGGCCAGGCGCCGCCTACTGGTTTACTAGTGGTTTTATTACTTTATTAGTTAGTCTGAAGTAATAATTACACTTCAGGGTTAAAGTGGGTGCATCTCATTGTAAAATTGGACCCAAATCTGGCTTCAAACGGCCCAAATTTCACGCGCGTTGGCCCATATCGGCCTGGCCTGCTTGGTATCTAATGCCCGGCCTGAATTATGATCCCAGTCCGCCCCTGTTTTTAACTATATCGCCCAGCCCTACTCATGATATATAATATACAGTCTCTAGTGTATGATTCAACTTTTCCCATGTTCTAATCTAGTGTAAAAAAGCAAACAAACTGAAAAAAGAAAAGAAAAAAATAAACAAAAATCGCAATAAATCGTAATATCGAATCGCAATAATCGTAGAATCGCAATAATCGTGAATCGCAATATATATCGAATCGGCACCAAAGTATCGTGATAGTATCGAATCGGGAGATAAGTGAATCGGCACAGCCCTACTGCATAGTGCCTCTTTAACACACACTGCATAGTGCCTCTTTAACACACTGCATAATGCCTCTTTAACACACTGCATAGTGCCTCTTTAACACACTGCATAGTGCCTCTTTAACACACACTGCATAGTGCCTCTTTAACACACACACTACATAGTGCCTCTTTAACACCCACACTGCATAATGCCTCTTTAACACACACTGCATAGTGCCTCTTTAACACACACTGCATAGTGCCTCTTTAACACACACTGCATAGTGCCTCTTTAACACCCACACTGCATAGTGCCTCTTTAACACCCACACTGCATAGTGCCTCTTTAACACACACACTGCATAGTGCCTCTTTAACACACTGCATAGTGCCTCTTTAACACACTGCATAGTGCCTCTTTAACACACTGCATAGTGCCTCTTTAACACACTGCATAGTGCCTCTTTAACACACTGCATAGTGCCTCTTTAACACACACTGACTGCAGCTTGTCCACGTCTCCACGGGTGAGGAAGGATACAAAATGATGCCTCACTCAAATCTTTTGAATCTGTGTAAATTAAGTTTTTTACAGAAAAAAAACACATTTCAGGATACATGTTGCGATATGGCATCACAATATGCTATCACGATATGGGCACCAGTCTATCGATAATGTATCGCAAGAGGAAGTATCACGATATATCCATATTTCGTTATTTTGTGCCACCCCCAATCGAAGCTCTTCACCTGAATAGATTATGATCAGAAATAAATCCATACACGTATGCATGAATATGTATTATTATTATTATTAATAATAATAATTTAAAATGTTCATCAGTCTGGCTGTCAGTGGAGACTGTCCCATAGTCTAAATTTAATTTAGTATAATTATTATTATACTGATAGCCAGTGTTTCTGCTGCATTTGTAAGGTATTTTAATTTCTCTTGTATTGTTGTATTTGTATTCCAGCTGCCTATCCTGGCCTCCTCGGTGGTCAGTCTTTACTTCCTGGAGCTGACCGATGTTTTCCAGCCGGTGCATTCTGGGTACAGCTGTAACGACCGGAGCCTTTCTCTGCCCTACGTCCTGCCCAGACAGGAAGTCTGTTCTCTGCTGCTGCTCTTCAGCCTGGCCTTCGCCATTCCCACCGCCACCGTAAGCAAACCGCCACATCCAACGCTGCTCCACCCTGGACCTCACAGTGGCTACATTCATGCATGCTGCTCCACCCTGGACCTCACAGTGGCTACATTCATGCATGCTGCTCCACCCTGGACCTCACAGTGGTTACATTCATGCATGCTGCTCCACCCTAAACCTCACAGTGGCTACATTCATGCATGCTGCTCCACCCTGGACCTCACAGTGGCTACATTCATGCATGCTGCTCCACCCTGAACCTCACAGTGGCTACATTCATGCATGCTGCTCCACCCTGGACCTCACAGTGGCTACATTCATGCATGCTGCTCCACCCTGAACCTCACAGTGGCTACATTCATGCATGCATGCTGCACCCTGGACCTCACAGTGGCTACATTCATGCTGCTCCACCCTGAACCTCACAGTGGCTACATTCATGCTGCTCCACCCTGAACCTCACAGTGGCTACATTCATTCATGCTGCTCCACCCTGAACCTCACAGTGGCTACATTCATACATGCTGCACCCTGGACCTCACAGTGGCTACATTCATGCTGCTCCACCCTGAACCTCACAGTGGTTACATTCATGCATGCTGCTCCACCCTGAACCTCACAGTGGCTACATTCATGCTGCTCCACCCTGGACCTCACAGTGGCTACATTCATGCTGCTCCACCCTGGACCTCACAGTGGCTACATTCATGCATGCTGCTCCACCCTGAACCTCACAGTGGCTACATTCATACATGCTGCTCCACCCTGGACCTCACAGTGGCTACATTCATGCATGCATGCTGCACCCTGGACCTCACAGTGGTTACATTCATACATGCTGCTCCACCCTGGACCTCACAGTGGCTACATTCATGCATGCTGCTCCACCCTGGACCTCACAGTGGCTACATTCATGCTGCTCCACCCTGAACCTCACAGTGGCTACATTCATGCATGCTGCTCCACCCTGAACCTCACAGTGGCTACATTCATGCATGCTGCTCCACCCTGGACCTCACAGTGGCTACATTCATGCATGCTGCTCCACCCTGGACCTCACAGTGGCTACATTCATGCTGCTCCACCCTGAACCTCACAGTGGCTACATTCATGCATGCTGCTCCACCCTGAACCTCACAGTGGCTACATTCATACATGCTGCTCCACCCTGAACCTCACAATGGCTACATGCATGCTGCTCTACCCTGGACCTCACAGTGGCTACATTCATGCTGCTCCACCCTGAACCTCACAGTGGCTACATTCATGCATGCTGCTCCACCCTGAACCTTACAGTGGCTACATTCATACATGCTGCTCCACCCTGAACCTCACAGTGGCTACATGCATGCTGCTCCACCCTGGACCTCACAGTGGCTACATTCATACATGCTGCACCCTGGACCTCACAGTGGCTACATTCATACATGCTGCACCCTGGACCTCACAGTGGCTACATTCATACATGCTGCACCCTGGACCTCACAGTGGCTACATTCATGCATGCTGCTCCACCCTGAACCTCACAGTGGCTACATTCATACATGCTGCTCCACCCTGGACCTCACAGTGGCTACATTCATACATGCTGCACCCTGGACCTCACAGTGGTTACATTCATACATGCTGCACCCTGGACCTCACAGTGGCTACATTCATACATGCTGCTCCACCCTGAACCTCACAGTGGCTACATTCATACATGCTGCTCCACCCTGGACCTCACAGTGGCTACATTCATACATGCAGGGAGTGAACCGCTGTATGTCCATACTCTGTACTAGGAATGGGCAACAAATTTCGAATTTTTGAATAATCGTTTTTATTATCAAGATTGACTTTTATTATTGAAAGTTTATTATTATTATTATTATTATTATTTATACAGTATATATATATTTTTTTTTTTACCTGCGCCTCTCTCTTTAAGAACACCGTTTGTCCATGTGACATTGCCGTAGGAGCTGCGCACCAGAGCTGTGCAGTGCGCACTGGAGCAGAACAGTTTTAGGCTCAGCTGACAGCAGTGCAGCAGCACCCAGTAGCTCTAGAAACACTAGAAATGTAGTGGAGATGGTCTTAAACCACAGCTGCAAGGAAAAGGTTTCAAGGCTTGTTACTGCATGAAGAAAAGCTGATATTCTGTCTACTGTTCCCTGAGCCGTCTCGGCGCTACGCTAACGTCAACGTTGCTAACGGCTAACGTAGGTCTGGCTGCCTATTGACAATAAGAGTGCCAAAGTCACCCCTTCTCCCTGTCCATTGGGATTTCATCCGCCATTCATTTTTCCATAGACCTTGCGTGAAATGCTTATAATTTTTTTTTACTTGGTACAAGTGAGTGAGCTATACTTAGAATCAGGGAAGACCATGTCAAATTGAACTTAAAACATACAGATTAAAGCATGACTGACCAATGTGGGACCCGTGGGCACAATCTGTTTGTTTTGGCCCGTCATGGAGTTGACCCCCCCCCCCCAATATGGGCTCATTTCTATTTAGTTCGCCCCAAAATGACAATTTTGTCACTATCTACTCAACTCACCTTCATGCCAGCTGAAGCACAGGTGAAGATTGTTAGTCCATATAACACACACGGGGGGTGCCAGCACAATCTCTCTGTCTCTGCCTCTCCCTCTCCCTCTCTCTCTGTCTGTCTGTCTCTCTCTCTGTCTCTCTCTCTCTCTCTGTCTGTCTGTCTGTCTGTCTCTCTGTCTCTGTGTCTAGATCCTGATAGGAGAGGCCATTCTGTATTGCTATCTGTCCCGGAGGTGTCCTACCACCCAGACGGAAGCCAACATC
>NC_139635.1:19879850-19887350 GCF_964638095.1 Poromitra crassiceps
AATTAGCGTTAACACTGTATATCTGGTTGGTTGTGCATACATGTATGTTACATCTCAATTCAATTCAATTCAATTGTATTTGTTCAATAGGGGACAGTGTACATTAATGAACATTTTAGCTAAATGTAAATGCACGACAATTGCAGTCACAAGACTGATTTTCATTGTTAGTCCCCCTGCCAGAAGGTACAGGCCTTGTGTCCTGATGGGGAAAAAGTGACATGGTGCAAATATACAGGATTAAAATAACATCTTATCTCTAAAGACAAGTGCAGCAAGAGAAGGAGAGCTAGCTAATACACAAGTATACAATCAGAATAGCTATACTCTTAAAAAAAGTTTCAGATCTACATATAGAGATTTAAACTCCAATGGTCTGTGATGTCCATATCAAATAAACTTAACCTTAACCTTACCTTACCTTCATTTCAACAAGGGGAGTGGCTTCAGTAGTGTGGGAGTGGTTTGGTTACAAAGGTGCATGTACAACAAACCACGGTCATATTTGAAGGCCTATTTGAAAGCAAACTGTTATGTTTATGCTGACATCATATACAACTATAACACGCATTTTGGTGCAATTGTAGGTTCTTGAAATTAATAATAACATATTTGTCAGTATTTTGTCATATCGTCAAGATTAGCGCAAGTTACCGCAGAAATACCCCCCGAAATATTGTGATAGTATTTTAGGGCCATATCGGCCACCCCTAGCTGGAGCACATATTTGTAGTTGAACAGGAAGTCATCCCATGCCATGCAAAATACTCATAGACTATATAACAATATGGACATTTTGAAGCCTCCAGTGGCATTTTGACCATCGCCATCTTGGTTCTCGCACAGTTCGCGCCAGACCAGGGATTTCCTACTGAGCCGCAGCGCCGCCTGCTATTGGTCCATGATCAGCGAGCTGCGTGATCACTGGACAGGCGACCTGTCAATCACGCTGCAAAGCATAGTCTGCTTTATCGTCTATTTGCCTCTAAATGGGAGCATACTTTACTAACTGAACATCAGGCTGTGTTGAAGAAGACTTGAAACTAAGTGATTGAGACCATCAACTCATTAGGAAAGTGTTTACTGAGCTCATAAATGAACAGAGAACTTCGGGCCATTTCCTCATTGACAATAGGACTTTTCTTTGCAGCCAGAGACTGTATTTAACGAGCCAGTTATAATTATAACAATATCTATCAAATCGATTTTCTATCAAATCTAGGTACATTTCAGGCTTGAAAGCTGTGTCCTGTCTTGTCTGAGGTGAAATGCAAATTAACTAGAGTCATATGATCAAATGTTTCATGTCCTCTTTAAAGTTGGGCATTTTATCATGGATTTACTCGCTTTTGGAGCCAGCCTCAAGTGGCCATTCAAGGAACTACAGTTTTTGGTACTTCCACATCCGTTTCATTTCTCAGAACCGGAGGTCGGGGCTTGGAAATACTTGGAGCTTGGCGTGTTATGCAATGTTCGATTTCTGCATGTTGGTATATGAACCCTGGGGGCACCATTGAACCGCCTACACACATGTATGTATCTCTGTATGTATCTCTGTGTCTCCGTTTCATTTTCAGGGCCTTCTATTTGGATTATTAATTATTATATTATATTTGAAGGTAATTAGGGATGACTATTAATGTCGGAAAAAAGGCCTAATTAGTGGACAACACAGCTTCAACACCATGGAGAGCTCCATTCCTTAGCTACTGAATGATGGACCACAGCTGAGCGGAGTTGTAATCAGCCGGGGAAGTGGACTCTATGAAAACCCTCTGAGGAGAGAGAGGAGAGGCTGCATGCCAACTCTGTGAGCGAGGCCTGAATAAACGGCCAATGTGCTGCAACGGCTATCGGAACTAGTCAATGTTATGTGTGGTCAGTGTCTTGTAGCCCCGTCTGCTGCCCGCCACACACACACACACACACACACACACACACACACACACACACACACACACACACACACACACACACACACACACACACACACATACACATACACACACACACACACACACACACTGCATGAAACACCTGCTGGAGCCGACCTGTCATGATCACACACACAGTTGCTTTGAAAGTCACTGCCTTGTTTGCAGATGAATATTCAGTTTTGTCCTTAGCTGTCTGAACGCTCAGTGTGCCCGGTCACCCTCATAATTAGCATTGAGATTAGCATAAAGAACTCTGCAGTCTTTCCCATTCATTACTTAGACCAGGGGTTCCCAAACTTTCTCATCTTGGGACCCAAAAGATACAGTTTGTGTCTCCCTGGGACCCAAACTCACACACAAAAACATAATGGTAATGAGTTGCCATGACGACCAGTTGGCGAACCCGCGACCCACGGGCCCGTGACCGAAATTGGGTCCCATACAGTAGTTTGGAAACACTGAGCTAGACTATGGTGGCCCGCCACAGGTTCATAATGAACAGAGTGGTCAAATGTGCCAGATAACGAGTAACCACTCGTAACTTTTTCCTCGTCTTTGAGAGACGAATCGTTGCGTTCAAATTCACTTTTGTTCGTGAAAGGTTGCGAAATACAAGCTATAGAGACATGGAATAGGCCACGCCCATCACGCGGGAAAGGCTCCGTTCATTTCCACACACCAGCGTCATTTTCCTTGAATTAAACATAGTTAAAAGCTGTTGTGTGGTGGGCTGCGCAGACAACACATGTGAAAAATTGCCAGTTAAAGTTTTTTTGTACTCCCGAGCAAAACAAGGAAGCCATTGAGAATTGGCGAGAAGAAAAATGTGGATCTAGCTGTCAAGAAGTAAGTTGGAGTGTTCATCTTCCATATATACGATCTTTCTGTGCAACACGCAACCATGCACGTGACATAGGAGAACGCCAGGATTGGAGGGGGGCTTTCTGTTTTCCCCCGTCTTGGGCATGGTTTCTGAATGATGACGCGTTACGCAGTGTCTCTATGGTAGTTGGGATTTGACCCGTTGCTATAGAAACCCAGACTCTTTCAGACCGAAGGTGGGTCACGTAAGTCATGTGAAACACTGGTGAAGTTAAATTCATATATAACACAGCAAGTTAGCCAACTCAACTCATATAGCCTTCAAAACAACACAAGTTGCTGGATACCGTTTCTTTAGCCTTCCAAAAACGGCAAATGAAACGACGAATGTAATTTCTCCAAACGGCTCAATCCAAGTCTTCTGAAGGCAGATTATTCCAGTGAGTCCAAAAAGTCTAATATTAATGTCATCCTCTCCAAGATTTGCTGCACTTGTTTTGCACCTCGCCAACGTCACTACTATATAGCAGACAGATGATGCTGCCTTCAAGTGCCATCAGCAATATTGTAATTTTTGAACGACCCAATAAAGTGGTAATCAGTCACTGTCGGTGGCAGATATTTTGTTTTTGTTCTGTGATGTTGACCTCCAACTACTTGCATTTGTTCCCACTTGCTCGTATTTTGTCCTTAAAGTAAGACATTATACCAAATGAGCCGTGTCATCACCATTCATATCTATATATATGTTTATATATATGTTTATGTTCAAATAGTTTACTAGAGCAAGAACTTCAAATGCAGATCAAATTTGATCTGCACCTTATAATAAACCATCTAAAGACGACCTGAGTGCTCCAGTATTTTCCTTCTGATGCTACTGTGGTTCCTCAACTGTTGAGCACCAGTCTCCGTCTTCCTAACTGTGGTTTAGCGCATGAACTTTCTTAAGTTAGAGCAAGAGCTTGTTTACAAGTGCACAAAGTTCTTCATAGCTCTATTCTGTTAATTTAGCTCTCAAAGTGCACCAGATTGATGCATTTCACTTTAAACTAAAGACCCCCTAAAGTCAAAAATGTGTTTTTCTTCTTGTTTCTTCAGTTGGATGTCTGAGCTTCACTGTGCAGAGTTTGACACTAGAAGCTGTTTTCACAATCGTCTTCTGAAAGTGGAACGTTTCTCTGAGCTCACTGAAAAGGCCGTTTCCAACAAGCAAGATTCGTGACATCACGAATCTGGGAGCCAATCACTGTCCAGTATTCAGCAGTTAAAGCTCCAACACATTCTCACTCCCAACTCGTCATATACTGCAGATCGGTCAGGAACCCTTGTCGTCACTTTGTCATGAGTGAGAATGTGTTTGTTGAAAGCCCGTCTTGTATGCTGTGATTGGCTAGTTATGTTCTAGATAACTCTGATTGGTTGCTTTGGATTTTTTAAATGAGGGAGAAGGAGGGGAAGTCATTTTAAGTATTTTAACAAGATCACTGAACCTTTTTTGTGGGGAAAAACCATCAGAGACAAATTATTATTCAAAGTAGAGTATTTGATACACATCTTGAAACATGACTTTAGGGGGTCTTTAAAATGTACAAAATCTTCTTTCAGGGGAGCACGCCTGGGCTCCACCCACCACAGTCTCACTTAAGTCCTCTCTGTGTTTCTCTCTCTATAGGAAGTCTTTCCCCTCCCAGCATGCAACTCTGGCTGCCTTTGCTGCTGTGTACATCTCCGTAAGTACAGTCAGCAACACACCCACACAGCCACGGTTACCCGCACAGCCCCGTTTACGCTTCACACCGGAGTGCGTGACCGTTGCTGACTAAAGGTGCTCTTATACTCGAGCAAAGCTCCGTGGGGGTGGGGCCCCGCGAGTCTCCGTGGAGACCTCGCGCTGGGGGTGATGCCATTATACTCAGAAAGTGATCAGCATGTATTGTACAATGGTGAGAACAGCCCGTGAAAAGTCGCAATGAAACGCTGTGCAGTACTGAGTGCGCTTTCACTCTCAAACGACCGCACATCAGCACATGAAGGACTCACCAAACTTGTTTTTACTGAAAGCCGTTTTTACTTCTCAGCCCTGATAGCCTACTCTGTGCTGCTTTTAATCTCTCTCAATAATGCTCTCAACACAACACATTTACTTGGTGAAATGACTAAAAACGAACAGTTGCAAATCTAAGTTTATAGCCTACCACATGGGTCAAGAAATGTGGCGAAAACACAGCTCAGTGTTCAGGGCTCAGTGGCTCGAAAGCGGCCATGTTTGGAGAGAAGCTCACCCTGTTAGAAAAATAATCAGGCACAACGCGAGTGCCCGACGGAGCTAGCGAATAACCACGCCCAACAAATTTACGTAATCTGACGCGCCCGCCCCTCGCTCCACCCCCGCGCCCTTCACGGCATGGTGAGCATAATTCAGCCTTTACACGCCTCCAAACTCCGTCACTAAAGTCACAGGCAGCCTGCAGATTCATTTCTATATCGACACATTTAT
The DNA here is from genome assembly GCF_964638095.1 of Poromitra crassiceps. Classification (NCBI taxonomy): domain Eukaryota; kingdom Metazoa; phylum Chordata; class Actinopteri; order Beryciformes; family Melamphaidae; genus Poromitra; species Poromitra crassiceps. Next base: position 19,885,110 of record NC_139635.1, read on the forward strand.
TTTTGCTCTGATATTTCGATTTGTGACAAATAGAGAGCCAAAGTGAACGTCACTTTCTGCTTTTCTCCCTGTACCAGCGTGTGAAAAAATATGAATGGATCCCGTTTGAATTGTGCCACGGGGTACACATGTTAAATTTTTTGTCAATTTAAACGATAACTCTGCATGTCGAGAAATTCACAGTTTGTCCTGAAACTGAAACGTAAGCAGCCCCGTAGCTACCATTGAGGACACCGAGGTCATGACCTCGGTATTCCGGTATACCTCGGTATCTATCCCCCCCCAACCCCATTTTTTTTTTTTTTTTTTTTTTTAAATAGCCCCGGCCCCCAGATCTATTTATCTGTCATTGATGTTTTAACACGTTCACTGCCGTGGACGAGTTAACTCGTAAAAAAAAATCCAACGGTTGACTGCCGTGGATCAAACCTTTTTACATCTCCTATAAAAATATGGGAGCCACCGAACGTCTACAACCCATTCCACCGACCCACTAAGTGGCGACAGTGCTCTCCAGAGTAGAGAAAGCCGAGCCAAAACTGCAGGGAAAAGCGTGAGGAAACCATTCTCATACTGTAGAATGGTTTGGCGAAAACGCTTTCGCGCTGGCGCACAACGGTGGCGCACAACGGTGGGGGGTTCCAAAAATAGACTGGGTGCAACACACTTTGAAACACGCAGCATAAAGGCCAGAATCGCATGCAGCTTCAGCTTCATCGCTGTTATGGAGGAAATTACTGTTCCCGATCCAGACTCGCCCGACGAGCAGCCGCCAGGCAGCAGAAACTCGCTTGTGACACACCCGCTGCAGAGCCACGGAGGGAGGAGGAGAACACCCACGGAGGGAGGAGTTTGAAGGAGAGGGGGGTGGGGGTGCTGTTATGGAGGAAATTACTGTTCAGAACTATTGTTTAGATGTCTGATGTCTATACTGATGCCAAAAATAAATGGTTAAAGTGACTGTTCTGCCTGTTCTATCGAATTTCACAAAAATTCAATTATCTCAGCTTTCATTCTCAGACGCTGAAACCATGCTGTATTCAACTGCTAATGCCTACATAACTACTAACTCTACAAACTAACTCTTTTAGACAGAGAAAGCATACATTCTATTACCGTAAATTCCGGACTATAAGCCGCACCGGTGTATAAGCCGCACCTGCAAAGTTGACTATTTTTTTCTTATATAAGCCGCACCGGACTATAAGCCGCGGGTGTTTTAATGGTATTTTTTTTTTATTTTTTTTATTGTGTTTTAATGTTTAATTACCATATGTAAGGGTTCATGCACAGAGGGGATTGTCGGGAAAGAGATGGCTGTTTGAGGAAGCTCCCATTTATTAACATTTCAACAAAACAACATAACACAACACCACCTGTGTTGTTTTTTACAGTGCACACAGTGTCATACAGTGTGGTGAAAAGAGGGCAAGAGAGGAAATTAAAACTTATTATAGTTATATAGGATTTATAGTTAGAAAGAGTGCTAAAAAAGAGAGATCTTTTTTTTTTTTTTTTTTTTTTTTTTTTGAAAAAATCCATAGATAAGCCGCACCGTTATATAAGCCGCAGGGGCCAAAAAAGGCCAAAAAACGGGAAAAAAGGTGCGGCTTATAGTCCGGAATTTACGGTAGTTATTTTGAGATATTTTGTGTTCACAAAGTCCTAGCAGAAAATAATCCTCGGCTCTTGAAAGATGAGCCAGAATCCTCAAAAAAAACCTTGGCAGAAGCTACCTACAGTAAAAAAAAAAACTGTTGGCAGTGAATGTGTTAATGTGACAGTTGATCAGAAATGCAACAATTTGCTTCCTCTCTGTGTGCTACAGAAGGCAGAAAGATAACTCACAACATTCTGCAAATTTTGCATCGGGGCTAGATTGGGGCTAGACTTTGGGGACAGTTCTATTGAAGTGAATGGGTAAGTAACTCCCCTGTAAAGTGATGTTTGTGTAGATGGGCCATTGTATTTAATTGAGCAGTATTCTGCCATGTGACCTGTATGCAGAATATAAATTATATTATATGGGGAGACATTTATTTTTTGTATCATTTTAACAGCACAGTAAAGAGGATATTAATCTAACATGATGGCTGTAGTTCTTTATAGATCTAGCCTCTTAATTTTGCTCTCAAAGTGCACCAGATTGAAGCATTTTACTTTAAAATGGACAAAATTTTCTATCCGGGGGGCTCCCCCTGGGCACCCCACGCCGCGCTAAAATGATTTAGGTATTTCTCA
>NC_139635.1:19892350-19989850 GCF_964638095.1 Poromitra crassiceps
GGTCTAGGGTGGAGGGAGGGAGTAGGATACGGGCCCGGATTAGGGCGAGGGTGGGGAGAAAATGGGAAATGTGGAGGAGGAGAGAACAGAGAAGGAGAGGTGGGAGGGTGCAGGGGAAGGAGAGCAGGGGGAATGTGAGAGAGGGGGGAGGACAGAGAGGAGGAGAGAGGCAGAGAAGGAGAGGTGGGAGGGTGCAGGGGAAGGAGAGCAGGGGGAATGTGAGAGAAGGGAGAGCAGGAAGTGGCAGGGATTCAGGAAAATAGGGGAGAAGAGGAGAAGGAGCAGAGGGGGGGAGGAGGAGAGAGCAGGAGAAGGGAGGGGGGGGCGGTGGGATGTGGGGGAGGAAAGAGCATGGAAAGAGAGGAGAACAAGAAGGGGGAAGAAGGGAAGAAGCGGGGGAAGGGGGAAAGAGAGAGGGGGGGGGGGGGAGAAGATCAGACAACTGACTACTCTAAGCATTAACCAGAGCTAACTGGGACATAGTATCTAGCTAATCTACAGCCTAATCTGGCCTATCCTACCCTGCTCTAGTCTGATTTTAGCCTGAACACTAACAGGTCAGCCTTAGGCTGTAGCTAATCTATCGCCTACCTAAACTGTTCTAAACCAACCGGCAGCCCTCGACCAGTGATGAAGAGCACCGATGCCCCCCGACCCGGCCCCCGCCCACATAAGGCGTGGGAGGGAAGGCCAGGCCGGGACACAGCGGCACCCCCTCACCCCCAGTGAACGCAAGAAAACCTTTCCACCATATGGTGGCAATCCACACATGGATCGCCACATGGATTGCCCCAGTGACTTGGCTGAGGAGGAACCTTGTGAGGTCGTTGTGCTAGGGGCCCATTGCTGCGGCCCGGGCGGACCCAGCCCCCACGCGACCCGCCCCCCCAGCCCCCAGCCACCAGCATAGCTGAGTCTCACTTACCAGCCTCCCCTCCCTTCCGTGGAAGGAGTCTGGCGGCGCAGGTCTCCATTGTGGGATTTGCGATGGGCGGCGCTTGTCGGCAGTGCTCCAACTTGCGTGTAGCTTCAGCGTGTAGCAACGAGCTAGCGTGTAGTTGTGATAGCTACACATACCTTGGTGCCATCTTCACAGCGGATGGGAGTGCCCTATCCTCACTGAAAATGCATGTGAATGACAAAATGAAACAACTGAACAGATTAATAATCTTTCTGACTGCTAACTATGATGCCCCCTTCAGTGTGAAAAAGAAAGTATTCGAAGCTGCCTTCTCGTCAGCCATCTTGTATGGGTGTGAGACTTGGCTGAAAGTCCCCCTAAAGACTGTAGAGACCCTTTACATGACAGGAGTCAAAATCATGCTCGGAGTAAGGACTACCACACCAAACCTGACCTGCCTTCTAGAAGCAGGGCTTCCGTCAGTGCAAGCCCTGATAAGAGACAAACAGGCCAAATTCCTGCATAAGATGAGTACACGGCAGGGAGTGGCCGGTGACCCTCTAGGATTTGCACTGGAATTAACCAAACAGGAGAACCGTGTCATGAACTCACACCTGGAGCAGGTCATGAATGTACTAGACCACATCAGAACTGATAGAGAGGAGCAGATGGAAAGAATGCGGTCAAATGAAGGATCCAAGTTCAGGACTTACTGTAAACTTAACCCTGAGTTATCTGTCCACCCACTCTATATGAACAGCCAACACACCATCGAGGATAGTTTGAGACAAACTTTCTCAAGATTCCGCCTGTCATCCCACCGGTTGCGCATTGAACTGGGAAGGTGGAGCCGCACACCTCGAGAACAGCGTGTGTGCTGGTGTGGCACTGGAATCCAGGACGAACAACACCTTCTCTTGTGCCCCCAGACCCAGGATATCCGTGACAGTTTTGATTGTCAGTTTACTGACCTACGGGTATTATTTCAAAATATGGACAAGAAAATGCTATCTATGCTGAGTAAATGCTTAGCTATCTTGGAACGTTGATACAATGATGTATCTGTTATGTAATTGGACCCATTGTTTTTATTTTTCGTATTTTATATGATTATTTTAATAGTTAATATTTCTATGGTTGTCAATAAACAAACTAACTAACTAACTAGGTTTCTGCCGTTAGCTTGCTAGCTACACTAGTTAGCGTTGTTGTTTTCGTTGAGGCGGCAGGGCACTGTTTACAGCGACGCACAGGGAGGAGGGAGCGGAAGCAGCAATGATTGACATGGTCGCAGCCAATGACAGAGCTTGTAATAAGCCGGGAGCGGACATCCGGCAGCGACTGAAACAGTTGCTCCAATGGGAGAGCAGCTGTAGAGCAGGGGAGGGTTTATGCCAGCAGCCTGTTTCCGTGCAGCCAGACTCCTCTCCCGGAAGGGAGGGGAGGCTGGCCAGCGAGACTACTAGCTTGCTAGCTAGCATTGTTGTTTCACAGCGGCAGAGGCATTTGACAGCGACACGCAGGCAGCAGAAAGGGATTTCCTTTCGCTCCGACTGAAATGGTCGGAGCGAATGACAGAGCTTCTCCCCGCAGCCTGCTTCCAGTGAGTCAGACTAGTCTGCAACTAACGATTAATCTGTGGATTATTGATAATCGACAGATTAAAAAGGTTAATCTATTAATCGATGAGTTGTTTGGGTTATAAAATGTCAGAAGATGATGGTGAAAAAACCCGCTACAAAATCAAGCATTTCTGTCTGCACTAATCACAAAAAGACGGTGTGTACCTGTATGCAGGGTGTGTATGCTGTAAAACACGGCGTGTGTACCTGTATGCAGGGTGTGTATGCTGTAAAACACTGTGTGTGTGTGTGTGTGTGTGTGTGTGTGTGTGTGTGTGTGTGTGTGTGTACCTGTATGCAGGGTGTGTATGCGGTGGGCAACTTCCAGCCCAGTGAAGATCGGTCCAGAAGCAGACCAGCCCCCTCCACCCTGAGAGAGCCCCCCCTCTCCTCCCTCCCCAATGTCAGCCAGTCAACAGCAAGTAACAGCCACCCAGGTAAGTGCATGGCTGCTAAGTGTTCATTAGTTGTAATTATAAATGACACCATTCATTTCCTTGACTGAATATTATCATTTCCTTGACTGGATATGAAATCGGCAAGTTTATATGATTTAGTCAGGGATTGTATACAGTACAGTACATTATAAGGATTTTGAATGTTTTACTCACTCACTGCGTCCACTCAGGCCAGGATGGCCGCCGTCGGGGCACGGTGTCGAACCGTCCACACGTCTCGTCCCCCCCCATTGGCCAAAAGGTGAAATGATGTTCACCTTTCTAGCAAACCTTAGGTAATATAAATGTCAGACTTGAAAGCAGAACTCAAGTCATATGATCAAATGTTTCCTGTCCTCTTGAACGTCCCGTGAGAGGAACAGATGCAACGAGCACAATGCAGGCAGGGAAGACACATCTTCAAAGAGAAAGAGATGCTTATGGGGTATAAGGTGACGCATACGGAGAGTAATAATGATAATTTATTGGATCTATATAGCGCCTTTCTAGACACTCAAAGCGCTTCACATATCAGGGGAGGGAACTCAACTCATCCACCACCGATGTGTACAGTAGCACCCACCTGGGTGATGCACGGCAGCCAGTTTGCACCAGAACGCTCAGCACACATCAGCTGTCACCACAGTGGAGAGTTGAGGACTGAATGTGCCAAGGAGGGATGATTAGGTGGCCATGATTGAAGGAAGGCCTGTGTGGGTATTTAGCCAGGGCACCGGGGGTTACACCCCCCAGGGCACCGGGGGTTACACCCCCCAGGGCACCGGGGGTTACACCCCCCAGGGCACCGGGGGTTACACCCCCCAGGGCACCGGGGGTTACACCCCCCACAGGGCACCGGGGGTTACACGCCTACTCTTGCGAAGAAGATGGGATCTTTAATGACCACGAGGTATGTAGTTTTTATACGAAACTAACCCCTACGTTTCAGTTTGACGACAAACTGTGACTTTCTTGACATGCAAAGTTACGTTTTAAATTGACGAAATTCGCCGTGGCACCCCGTGGCCCAATTCAAACGGGATCAAAAAAGTAACCTTATTCTCCGTCCACCGCCATTCATATTTTTCGCAGCGCTGGTACAGGGAGAAAGCAGGAAGTGACGTTTCACTTTGGCTCTCTATAGACGGTTTTCACCAGAGCGCAACCCCACAGCACTTCCTTTTTCTCAGCATTCGGCAAACTGCAGAAATATTCACTCGACATCGTTACTTTTGTTTTCGCTGCTCAGCTGTATAGACGGTTTTCACGGAATGGTCAGTCCTGCACTTGCATGTTTTTTTTCTTTTATGTCCATAGCAAACACTGCAACAGGAAGTGAGCGGGGGTTCAATTTAGAATGTTTTTGTTGTCAAGTTAAAACCGTCTATACAGACAGAGAGAAAGGCCAAGATGCTGTATATCTCTCTGATGATTAGAATCTGAATATCCTTAATAAGCAGTGCTCCATTCAGCCTGACCTGACCCAAATCAATCAGCTCCACTTCAGCTCTGTTAGACCTCACACAGCCACTATTCAGTTCATTATCAGTTAATTGAGGCTCAGCGTAAGTAGACGGCATGCAAAATGATTTCCACAAGCCTCTGCTTAATTTACAATTAAAAACATACACATAACTTGACACTTGTTTGACATTTGGATAGAAACAAACTTTTGAAATGTCGCAAAACATTAGGTGCATTTCCATTAGGGGTGGGAATCACCAGACGCCCACGATACGATACTAAAATGATACTTGAGTCACGATACGATAGTATTGCGATATTGCGATATGTTAGTATTGTGATATATTGAATATTGCGATATTTCGATATATTGTCTAACTCCTTTTCCTACCTTTTCCTTGACCTCACCGGAAGTAAAACATGCAGTGTTTTTTTTTGTTTTTTGCCCGACACGTAGGCTACATTATTAAGCTTCTCTGGACTCAATACGACACTGCAGGCGCGGACTGCAAATCGGGCGCTTCGGGCAGATGCCCGGTGGCCGGGCATCTGCCTGGCATTTTATATCGATACTTGGCGTCCAAATATCGATACAATATCGTCAGGCAAAATATCGCGATACTATGGTCTATCGATTTTTTCCCCCACCCCTAATTTCCATTAGCTGGGTTGAAGCTAATAATATACTATCTGAACAACTACCTTAGTTAGAAACCATCAATGCGCCTTTTCACCCATACAGAAATGCACCAGGCGATATTTACAGTAGATGCACCAACTAACGGCCATACAACACGACAGACTTAAAAAGTGGGAGAAATAATTCTACGATACTTCTGGGAAGTTGTGGTATTATTCTTGACCCTTCCTTGCATTCTGATCCTAGCGTTCTGATTGTCCAGACTGTTATATGGACGTATCCTCCGCGACGTCGCCCATTGGTTTGTGGACCCCTATTTTGAAGCCTTGAGTTTGACATTTTGACCAGCACTATCTCTTTTATTTTATTTTATTTTTACTTTACTTTACTTTATTTTATTTTCTCGGATGGCAGGGGCAGATTGTTGAATTTTGGCATGGATGCGAATGCGAATTGGTGCTTGTTTATTTCGCGCTCTCATTTCTTTTTCAAATGGCCGATTCCAATGAATTGACTGAGCTTAAAATCACCGCCTTCACTCTCAGCTGGACATGAGCAGTCTGACGCCGCCTTGTTGTCTTCTAACAGGCCACCACACCCTGGCTCCCAGCCAACCAGAGCCCATCCTCCTCACACGGACGTCCTCCCACACCTTGTCCCCCAACGAATCGGGGCCGATCCTGACGCGAAGCTCCTCCTACCGAGAGCCCTCTCTGTCCAATCTGAAGAGAGCTAGTGCTGAGCTGGAGGTGATAAGCCCCTCCCATGACAACATGATGACCTTCAGCAGCAGCACGTTGCCAAGGTAACAACGCTATTTCCCTATTTGGCTTGTGGATCGAAAATGGAGTTAATTCTTTCTTGACCCGTCGTAACATATTTACACTACAGCCATTATATATCAAGAACTCGGGCAATACATTTCAGTCTAATAAATCGCTATGTAAACTAGGACTGCAACTAACTAATTAAATAATTATCTGTCAATTAATTGACTAATAATTCTTAGTTGGCCCATTACCTACTTGTCTATAAGGTTTTGTGGTGTTATGTGAATCCGTTTGGAAGTTAAGCTCCTTTTTGTGATTGAACACGCCCATGATTGCCCTTTTGGACAGTGGTTGTGTGCTTTTCTGCCAAGTTTTGTGCAAATCGAAAACATATCCTCCCAGCCAGCTCTATTGGGGGGGTAATAAAAACAAATGGAAACTACAAAACTAGAATAACTCTGGTCCCTTCCTCCAGGTCCCACGGAGGCTCGTCATTGGAGGAGGGTCGTGTTCCTCGACGGCACGCCTCCATCCACGCCTCGATGGACTCAACCCGTTCCAAACAGCTCCTCAGCCAATGGAAGAACAAGAACGACAACAGGAAGCTGTCGCTCCAGATGATGGACGGAGTAAGGCCTGCCTCCGCTTCCTCTCCGCAGAGGAACATGGAGCTGCGCTGCGCTTCTGAACCTTCTGCCATGGGCCTGGAGGCAGAGCTCCGCAGTGGGACCCACTTACCTTCAGCTGCTGGCATGGAAACGGAGCTCCGCGTCGGGACTCACATCCCAGCTCAGTACATGAAACTAGCAGCTAGCTCCGTTCCTCTGGCCAATCATAATCACCTATCCCACAATGGCAACACGGGATTGGCTGGCGGGGCCAGAGTGTCCATCCAATCACGGCCTGGTTCCTCCCAGCTAGTTCACATTCCTGAGGAGGATAACTCAAACCCCAGGGAACAGGAGAGCGAATCAGAGGACAGCATTCTGGACGGGACAGGCTCAGTAAGAGAAAAGTGGTTGAGAGCGGCTGTGAAGACCAATGGCCCCCCTCGGCCGCTCAGTGCTGGGGGACAGCCTCGTATTATGCAGGTGAATATTATGTTATATTATAATTTATTATATTATGTTATATTATATATTATATTATATTATATTATATTATATCATATTATATTATATTATATCATATCATATTATATTATATTATACCATATTATATTATATCATATTATATTATATCATATTATATTATATAATATTATATAATATTATATTATATTATATCATATTATATTATATCATATTATATTATATTATATTATACCATATTATATTATATCATATTATATCATATTATATTATATTATATCATATTATATTATATTATATTATATTATATCATATTATATTATATTATATCATATTATATTATATCATATTATATTATATTATATCATATTATATCATATTATATTACATCATATTATATCATATTATATTACATCATATTATATTATATCATATTATATTATATCATATTATATCATATCATATTATATTATATTATATTATATTATATTATATTATATTATATTATTCTGCTTAAGCAATTTATTTTATGTTATCTATATACCGTAGTCATTTCCTTGTCATGTTTTGGTGAATAGCCGGTTCGAAATTGTGCTTTGGCATTATTTTTGGTGAAATCCTGCCAGAGAGCTCAGGTCGCCGCCAAAATTATTTTCAATGTTAGCTCTTTGGCGGGGTGGTATGCCAACTAGCTAGCAGCACTCAGCTACCCAGGGTACCTGGTTGGTTAGCAGACTTTTGTCCTATCTTGTCAAATATTTCTCAAAAACAAAATGTCTCCAATCGTGGTAATACTGCCAACTGGTATTCTGTGACTGGACTTAGATACTACATGTATTCTTGTTTTCTGCAGTGGTGAGGAGGAGATATGCAGAGGGCAGAGAAAAACTGCCGCTAAAAATGGCAGTCAATAGCGCTCGCTGGGTATGGTATGGTATGGTACGGTTATTGTGAATCGAGAGATTAAACAGCGATGACGTATTTGGTGGGCGGAGCCGAACTCGTTGCAAAAAGTTACAACTAGCGGTTCAGTTGTCATAGAAATATGGAAGATCCCGACGCCTCCTCCGCGTATTTTAAAGCTTCGCCAGCAACAGACAGGTTATCTTACACAAATAAGGTAACTCTTTCAATGGGGTAAGGTTTCCTGACCCGTACTCACTGTCAGGATGGGTCTAGGATCCAATGCATCACCAAAGTTGCAGTGCCGCACATCGTCATATTCCTAGTGGGAATGTCCAGCATCTATACGCATATGGCACAAGACGTCTTTCCTGGATTCCGGGGATCTCTCTCATGACGGCTTGAGTTCCGCTGAGGTTTGCATACTGCGATGCGTGCGCAACTAACCCTGTGACGTCCACCATAAAAGGCTCTATATTAGGGAAGTCACAATATATCGTCCCACAATATATCGCGATATCAAAACGTGACAATATGTATCGTTGAGATGAAATCTCATATCGTGAGAAAAAGAAGCTGAACATGGTGGCACTGATCTGCATCTGATTGCATGCTCGCTCTCCTTTTCATTGCTTTGTTTGAACAGACGAGGGACGTTGCAGACACGGAGGATGAAAATGGTGAAATTACTCAAATTAGCGTGGGGGATGCCCCCTCAACTTACAAATCGATCGCAAAAAAATATATTGTTAAAATATCGTATCGTATCGTATCGTGAACTAGGGATGGGCATTTCTAGGAAAAAAACTATTCGAAATTCGCTGGCCAAAGTCGACTTTTAATCGAAATTCGAAAAAAAGATTTTTTTTTTTTTTTTTTTTTTTTTTTTTTTTTTTTTTGTGAGTGACATGTTGCATTGTCTCCCCTGATTCTAAGTCTAAGGCTTTATTAATTAATAGAAAAAGCTTCTGCTGTGGATTTTTAGCTCAAACAAGCATTGCACCACTAAAGTAACATGTTGGAACATGTTACATGACATTGACATTTTTGAAAATAAAAACAGTTTTGACAATCATGAGTGGTTCATTAAATATTTAGTAGGCTCAGGTCTGAGTGCCAAAGGGGTGCCAAAGTCACCCCCTCTCCCTCTTCATGGGATTTCATCCGCCATTCATTTTTCCATAAACCTTGCTTAAAATGCTTATAAAAATTGTTTTACCGTACTTGCTCAAACCAAGCGATTCGACTATACTTAGAATCAGGGGAGACAATGCAACATTTCACTCACAATTCCCCCCCCCCCCCCCCCCCGAATTTCGACTTTCAATAATAAAAGTCGACCTTGATAATAACAACGATTATTCGAAAATTCGAAATTCGATGCCCATCCCTATCGTGAACCCAATATCGTGTATCGTATTGTATCGTGAGCTAGAGCTGCAACGATTAATCGGTTAATCGATTAGTCGATCGACAGAAAATTAATCGACAAGTATTTTGATAATCGATTAATCGTTTTGAGTACAATTTTAAGAGAAAAGGTCTAAATTCTCTGATCCCAGCTTCTTAAATGTGAATATTTTCTGGTTTCTTTACTCCTGTATGACAGTAAACTGATATTATCTTTGAGCTGAGGACAAAACAAGACATTTGAGGTCGTCATCTTGGGCTTTGGGAAACACTGATCGTCATTTGCTACCATTTTATAGACCAAACAACTACCGTAATCGATTAATCCAGGAAATAATCGACAGATTAATCGATTATGAAAATAATCGTTAGTTGCATCCCTATCGTGAACTGAGTGTATCGTGACACCCCTACTCTATAGTGATCACCTTGGGACGGGTCAAATTGATCACTATGAGCGGATGATCATTATTTGTTTTCTTTTTCTTTATTTCTCATGCAGATTAGTATCTAATTAATATTTGTATATTTACTTTGATAAAGTAATGAAACTGACATCTCCGTGATTTATGCCTACCCCACACTACAGGATTTTCAAATCCTTGAAGATTATAAAAATCTTGAGACCCCACACACTACAGGACAGAGAGAGCCGATTTTTTAACATTTCAATCTTGGGATACACACACAATCGCGTCTGTTCAAACGCAACCCCACACACTAGAAGATTATGCCGAAGACTCACCTTGGAAGCAGGGCTCGACGTTAACTTTTAAAATGCCTATTCAGTGTGCGCACCGGGTGTAGTAGTAGTAATAATAATAATAATAATAATAATATAATAATAATAATAATAATAATAATAATAATAATACATTTGTGTCATTTCGTTTTCTAAACAAATCTTATTTTTTGTTTTTATAATGCATTTGCACTGAAAGGATTTGTTTAACTAATATTTGCGCGGACATCCGCATCCATTCGGGGTGTAGGCCTACTGTGCACGGCCAGGCGAAAACCGTCTGCACAGGTGCCTTGTGGAGGAGGGGCGCGTCTGCTGATTTGACTCACTTTTCCGAGTGTCCTAAGCGCTTGTTGTAGGCTACATGCTTTGCAGTATAGCATTAGTTTTCCGTCCCGTTCAAAGACGCACGGTATTTCACCTCGAGGACAATTTCCTCGTTATTTGTTTCTGTGCGGGGCTGCGGGCGGACCAGATTATTTTGCGAAAAACTGTAATGGAAACGCAGCTACTACTGGCTCTCTGCTCAAGATGCAATCGCCTGTCGGGTTGTAAATATCTAACATGTTAGATATGCCCGATTGACAATCGGGAAGAGGCAGTCTTCCCGATTGTGAATCTTTGAACCCCACACACTACAGGATATTTTGGGAAGATTATCTGCCCGACGCGCATCAAATCGGGAGCACCCCCGAGAAAATCGGGAGGGGGGAATCTTGGCCATAATCTTGCAAATTATCCTGTAGTGTGGGGTAGGCATTAGCCTACTGAATGTTATTGACTTTAAAAGGCCTCAAGGTTCAAGGTTCAAGTTTATTTGTCTCCCTTGGGAGAAATTTGTCTTGGAGACAGAGATTCGAGCTGCGTACAGACATTTAACACAGATACATCAGATACAAAAACATAGGACATAATTGCATAGTTGCAACGTGAAATTGCATACACCCTTGTGCATTACCTTAGTAAGGAGCAGCTAGTTATCGTTGAGTAGCTTAATTGAGAGAGGGACAAAGGAGTGTTTATATCTATTGTATTTACATTTTGGAATTCTATATCTTCTACCGGACCTCATGAGCACATATTCTGGGTTCAGTACATGCAAAGGGTCAGAAGTAATGCTCCGAGCTTGTCTGACAGCTTCCTCCAGCTGTTTCAAACACGCCATCTCTCCTCCACAGGCAGGGGTGCCGCGATCTCTCCATATATCACTAGGGGTGGGAATCACCAGATGCTTGAGTCACGATACAATAGTATTGCGATATTGCGATATGCTAGTATTGCGATATATTGAATATTGCGATATTTCGATATATTGTCTACCTCCTTTTCCTACCTTTTCCTTGACCTCACCGGAAGTAAAACGTGCAGTTTTTTTGTTTTTGCCCCACACGTAGGCTACATTATGAAGCTTCTCTGGACTCAATACGCCACTGCAGGCGCGGACTACAACATCGGGCGCTTCGGGCAGATGCCCGGTGGCCTGGCATGGCATGGCCTGCAAAAAAAAAAAAAATGATATAGATACTTGCCGTCCAAATATCGATACAATATCGTCAGGCAAAATATCGCGATACTATGTTGTAATTTTTTTTTCCCCCACCCCTAATATACAGATCACTATAAGCGGATTCCACTGTACATGGTTTTAAATCATCTATTATCACCTAAAAACATGGGTATACATGGATTTATTTGATAGTTGGGTTAGTTTAAAATCCAAATCATAGCCATTATGTCAGAGATACTCAACTTGCTTTGCCCGGGGGCCACGTTCGTGAAATGATAGAAGGCGAGGGGCCAGTTAATAAACAAACAATATACATTTTTCTGTAGCAGATTGTAGGTTTTTGGGGTGTCAGCCGGAGTTTAGTCTGACAATGTTGTGCACACCGGATAGTTAGTTAGGTTAAGTACATAACATACATAAGTGCCGGGTAGCAAGCAGACGGCGGTATTTGACAATTTAGCAGCTAAATCATAGATTATTGAAAGATATTCCATATTCCAGACTGAAATGCTATAACAGAAGTGGAGTATTGGCCAGAATGACATGAACATTTGGACACTTATTCAGCGGGTATCTTGTATGTTGCGTTCAGGTGCACTGTAAAAAAAGTATATATACTGTATATTATTTATTTATTTTTTTGCAATTCCATCGCGGGCCACACAGGGGGCGCCCCCGGGGCCGCATGTGGCCCGCAAGTTGAGTATCACTGCATTATGTGGTGAGAAGATGCCATAAGATTTCATTGATGCGTGTTGTCAGTGATGCTCCAGCCAGGTGATAGCCTCGTCCTCTGTGCTATATCTCAAAGTGCCTCTGGTGTCTGCTACATATTCCAGGTGATAGCCTTATCCAAGTGCCTCTGTGTCTGCTACATATTCCAGGTGATAGCCTTATCCAAGCAGCAAGGTCTGCTGCACTCTCCTCGGTCGGAGGATGGGGGCAGCACCGTCAGCTGCACCGGATCCATCCGCTACCGAGCCCTGACCGACCAGGACCCATCACCACCCACCTCCACCACTGGAGCTCTGGGAGGAGGAGGTCTGTACTCTTAACAGACTCGAATAACTTCACCGTCAATGTTCCTTCTATCATTTATCTTCCTCATATCTTCTCCACTATGCGCTCATTTGTTTACGGTAATTATACCCAGGTTTAAGGGTCTTTAACAATTCATTTGATATATTAATTGGTGGTTGGTTAAAAATCAGTTGCAAACCCATCCATCAGTTTGCAATTGCAGTGGTAGTAGTAGTTAATAGTAGTAGTCCACTCAGCTCATAGAAGGATGCTTAATTGGCTCAGCTGAGCCAGAAACCTAACATTAATAGTAGGGATGTTCGATATTGGCTTTTTTACCGATATCCGATATCCGATAATGTCCAACTCTTAATTTCCGATACCGATATCAACCGATATCAACCGATACCGATATAAGCGGGCTTTTTTTCCACCAAAATTTCACGTAACAAGTTACATAATGTAGCTTAATGTAGCTGAAGAGTTTAATATATAATATGCATGTTGTGTTAAAGTTGTAAGTGTTAGAGAAGCGAGCTTGTGACCAGAAGGTCGTCGGTTCAATCCCCGGGACCGGCAGGATAAATCTGGGTTGGGAAAGTGAAAAGGCAGCGCTTGCCCCTTCCTCATTACCACCACTGAGGTGCCCTTGAGCAAGGCCCTGAACCCCAACCGCTCCAGTGGAGCTGCTCAGTGGCCAACAGATCAGACTGTGGTTGTACTGGTCAGCTTCCAGGTATGAATGTGTGTGTGAATGTGAACAGGGCACTCCTGAAAAAGAGAGCATTGCTCTCAGTGAGACTCCCCCTGTATAAAAAAAAAAAAAAAAAAATATCGGCATGAAAACCGATACCGATATTTTCCGATATCGATTTTTTATGCTAATATCGGCCGATAATATCGGTAGGCCGATAATATCGGACATCCCTAATTAATAGTTATGGTAGCAATTAAGATAACTGGCTCTGAGCGATGAGGAAACGGTCAAATGAAGCAGATATCTGAAAGTACAAAGGGAAACGCGGCCACAGGAGAGAAGCTAAACCTCAAACCACAGAGAATCATTTAGGAGTTACAAAAGTACTAAGAGCTAAAACACAAAGATCCGATGAGAAAAATGCATTGTCCATTCAATTTGCAAATATAAAATATATCTTTTGGCAGTCTGACAACATATAATGAAAACAGACAGTACAGTATAAAAACAAGAAAGTACACAGAGCAGACAGACAGTGCACAGCAGCTAAAATACAGTCATACATTTGTAGGAGCAGCAGTGCTCATTGGCTATGGGGGGGGGGGGGGGGGGGGGGGGGTGTATTTTATGATGTCCCTATTTAGGATGGTCCCGGCAGAGGGTACAATGATTTTTTTCTTTGTACCATTTGTTCCTGGCTAGTGGCACCTTAAAGGAACACTCCGCTGATTTTCAACCAGCTTTCCTATCATTGTAATTTGTGCATGAATGACATCACTGTTCCATCAACCTAACTCAAATCAACTCTCAATAACTGTCAATGAATCAATCAATGAATGCCTCCTGCAAACACCAGTTTGGCACAGCTGTGCTCACAGCGCAGCTGAGGGGGAGGAGAGGGGCCGTCGCAGGCTGCCTGCGGTTTGGAGGCTAAACCCGCTTGGAGGCGGGTCCAGCGGCCTTTGGCCCTCGAGATGGAGAAGGTCCATCTCGAGTGCGGCTGGGGAAACATAAGATGTAATGTAAACCAAAATCAGCGGCATGGCTTGGCTGTGGCCAAAGGTGTCCGTGGAAAATGGACTTGGTTATAGGTGGATGGGTGCGGGTGGGTGGGCTGATGATGGTTGTGGCATCACATGTGGCCGTCCCCGTACACACTCTCATCGCTATAGGCAATGTAAAGGAAAAAGTCCTCTTCACGATGCTCCTGGTACAACGCTGCCATGGTAGCTGAGGTGGGTGGAATGACGTCGTCTACAAAGAAGAAGAGCGCGTCCTCAGCTCGCAAGTCGATTCTTTTCCGGAGGAGGAAGTAAAACTGGCCCACCGTCTGATTGGACGGGACAAGGTATTTCTTCTTGTCCAGATCTCCTATTCTGGCTTTGGCGGCTTTCTCCACAATGACCGGTACGCTCTCCGGATACTTCCTCCTTATGTTCTCGCCTTCGGACCGTCTTTCCTCAAAAGGGTGCTTCTCTTTGTACTGGAACTTCATCGTTAAAGATATGATGTGCAACTTCACTTCGGGTGGATGATTGCGGTCGCTCAAGGCACAACTCGATTCGGTGACACTCGACAAGAAGAGATTGCTAGCTCCTACCACCGTCCTGCATAAATAGTCTGCAGGGAAGGAGTTATGACATCACGGATGACGCACAATGTCTATGACATCATCAGTGTCTGTCATAAATCACTAATGATATGACAGTATAGAATTGTGATGTCAACCAGTGATGTCACTCGAGCAATATTTTTTGTTCTAGCTTAAACCGAATCTTTTATGGTCAGTAGGTCACGGGTTGGCTTGGTTCAACCCTTAAAACTCGTTATATAAAGGTTTATCAAAATGTCTATGGAGAAAATGAATGCGGAACTTATTTCCGGGGCAAATGACATCACAAAAAGTCATGTGACTGTTGGGCTCTATTGGGTGGCGTTTACTATAGGGCGCTGTTCTGAGCATGCTCAGTTGATGGATTGTGGGTCGCCACCACTGCGGAATGCCGTTCTATTAGTATAAGATTATTGGTGTTGTTAGTAGTAGTAGTTGTTTTATTAGTAGTAGTAATGTAGCATTAGTAGTAAGGTAGCAGTAGTAGTAGTAGTAGTAGCAGTGTTGGGGGTAACTCATTACAAAAGTAATATATTACATGTAATATATTACTTTTAGCAGTAACTCAGTAATATAACTTATTACTTATAGGATTTCAGTAATATTATACCAGTTACTTTGTCAAGTAGCTCAAGTTACAAATTGAGTTACATTTTTTAAAATGAAAGCACATATTTAAAAAAGATAGAATCATTTCCTTGATGCAAATAACCACTACAGATGACAATAACAAAGGAAAAGAATAGCATTTAGAATTTTGGATGGTTTACACTGACTTCAAGACGGTTGAAATTATTTTTCGGGATGGTGCCGGGTCATCGATGTCATTCTGCTGCTGCTGTTGTTTTCGTGAAAGTAATGCAAAAGTAGTGTAATAAGTAACAAGTTACTCTACACAGACAGTAATATTCTAAAGTAACTTATTACTTTCAAATGAAAGTAACTAGTAATATGTAGTATATTACATTTTGAAAGTAACTTGCCCAACACTGAGTAGTAGTAGTAATGAGCTAATTGATGAATGACTCTTTGTTTGTTTATTGCAGGTCTGGAGAGAAGCGGCAGTATAGTTCGTGTTGAAGCTCACCCGGAGTCCCGGGGGAACAAGCCGGTGGTTAAACCGCCAAGCACCGACGGCAGCGGCTCCTGGCGATTTAAACCACCGGACCAACGAGCATCTCTCCGCCAATCGGGTTTCCCCCTCAACGACCTGAACAGACACACGGACAGCTGCGATTCGCTAAGGGATGGCCTGAACAGACACACGGACAGCTGCGATTCGCTAAGGGACGGGGGGTCGCTGGACGGACGGAGGAGCGTGACAGGGACCGAAACGGAGAGTGACGGAGGAGGAGAGGGTGTTTACGCCAACCACCCACACGTTGTCCACCCGCTGCATCCTTTACACCCCAACAACCCCCAGCACGTCAACTTCAACCCCAACCACCCTAACTATAACCCCAATGCTAACAACCCCGCCTCGCACTTCTCCCCTGGTGCCACCTTTGCGCCTCCCTTCCATCCCCACCCGCAGGCCGTCACCACCATCAGGGTCACCCCAGTGGAGGGAGCGGGCGCTAGCAGTGACGGCGGCTCAGACTGCCAATCGGTGGCGTCGTCCAGCCGTGAGTCCACCCTGAGACGGACAAGCAGCGGCCATGTTGTCCACGTCTCCGACCGAGGGCCCAGCCCCGACCTCCACGGCAACCAGCGTCTCTACGACAACGGCAACCGCCTCGACAATGACTGCGGCAACCGTTTCCAAGACAACCCAGGTGTCCACTTCCAAGAGAATCTGGGCAACCGTTTCCAGGACAACCCTGGCGTCCATTTCCAAGACAACCCTGGTGTCCATTTCCAAGAGAATCTGGGCAACCGTTTCCAAGACAACCCTGGCAACCGTTTCCAAGACAACCCTGGCGTCCATTTCCAAGACAACCCTGGCGTCCATTTCCAAGAAAACCCCGGCAACCGTTTCCAAGACAACCCTGGCGTCCATTTCCAAGACAATCCGGGCAACCGTTTCCAAGAAAACCATGGCAACCGTTTCCAAGAAAACCACGGCAACCGTTTCCAAGAAAACCCTGGCAACCGTTTCCAAGAAAACCATGGCAACCGTTTCCAAGACAACCCTAATCACCCCAACAGGGTTTTTGGCCGGCCGAGCCCAACTCCTCCCCCTACCTTACCGCGCCCCATCCTGACTCACACTCCGCCTCCTACCCTCGGGTTGGCCTATAAAGAATGAGACACTCGGGCCTAAACTCATTCTGTTCCTGTGATTCCAATGTGTCCTCTGACCATTGCAAAACAGTAGAAACGTGTGCCTGGGGCCGACAGCACAGAGTTTCTGCTGCTTTTCAATGAGGGGAAATGCAGCTTCTCCAATCTGCCTGCAATCTGGGAACCCAGAGTCTATTTCGGCACGTAAATGGACTCTGGGACAGCCGTACCTTTTCTTGAGGCTTCCTGTACCACCCGGTATACTTCCTGCCTTTTAAAAAACATACATTGCGTTGCTTTTATTTTGAATCCGAAAACGTCAGAATTCGTATATATTCACTAGCGTTTCGGGACCAGAACTCTTATATTCGCCGGTACAACAAACAGAGTGGCGCCGCGCGGAGGCGGAAGTCCCGGGCGGGAAGATTCGCGCTATTACAGGAAGCCTCAAAAAAAGCTACAGCTGTCCCCCCGAGTCTAGTTACGTGCCGAAATAGACTCTGGGTTCCCAGATTGATCTGCCTGCAACCAAGGGCTGGCCAATAAGGGATGACCATAGACTCTCTAGTCCCGCCCACAGCCTTTCACCTGGCCAATCCGGACGCTACAGGTTCCTAAATCACGCGTCCAACCTTTTACATGGACAATTATGATCCTCCACCCTCCCACCTGGTTCGGGCACCCTCCCACCTGGAAACCAAGGCTTATTCAAACTCATCAGCAATAGGCCTACGGTCCACTTTTGGGGGGCACACACAATCGTTTTTGAAATACAGAACACAGCCTCTTTTATCCCCGCCCCAAATCCTCAACCGGCCAATAAGGAAGGACAATAGCCTTAGCATGAACATATAAAGGGTGAGTTTGATTCAACATCCCCCCCCCCCCATACATTTTTTAATCTTCGAAGACAATTGCTCTCATTTTGTAAATCCAAATTCAGTGCACTCATGTCACATGTCATGTCACATGTCATGTCACATGTCATGTCACATGTCATGTCACATGCACAAGGTGAGTGGGTTCAGTTCACTCTGGACCCTTTGACTTGCTAATGAGGAGAGACCAGCGCCTCCTCTCAGTCTCTCCTTCAGCCCTGCAAATGGGCCCACGACGAGGACCCCGCCCCCTTCCCTCTGACTGCCTGCTCAGCCGTGAGTGGATGGACATAGCCCCGCCCCCTTCCCTCTGACTGCCTGCTCAGCCGTGAGTGGATGGACATGGCCCCGCCCCCTTCCCTCTGACTGCCTGCTCAGCCGTGAGTGGATCAACATTTATATTGTTAACATTTCTACATGATATATTCTCAGCTTTCAATCCTTTTGACGAGCACAGCTGCCCCCGTAATGGACATATCAACTTTCTAGTAGTGTCATCACGTTTGATGGACATTTGCATTGCAAAGCCCATATAACTGTGCTGTGTTGTGTACATAGGAGTGTGGACGTGGCCACCGTGGGAATCAAACCCACAGTCTTAATAGTGTCTGGGTTACAAGGAGTCCCCTTTGGGGTAATAATAGAATCCCTTTGCTTTCAGTGGTGTTGTGTCTGTGCCGGATATGAAACAATAATAGGGGCGTGCGCTGCTTTGAGAGAAGGTACAACAAGCTGTTTCCTTTGACATGTTGTGTTTTTATTGACCTTTCCTAAGTCCCGCCCCTTTATTGCTCTGTGCTCCAATAACAGTCGAGCAAGCTTGTCAGCAGCCTATAGAGACACTGCGGAGCGCGTCATCATTCAGAAACCACGCCCAAAACGGGGGAAAACAGAACCCCCCCCCCCTCCAATCCTAGCGTTCTCCTATGTCGCGTGCATGGTTGCGTGTTGCACAAAAAGATCGTATATACGGAAGATGAACACTCCAACTTACTTTACTGACGGCTAGATCCACATTTTTCTTCTCGCCAATTCTCAATGGCTTCCTTGTTTTGCTCAGGAGTACAAAAAAAGCTTTTAACTATGTTTGATTCAAGGAAAATGACGCTGGTGAATGGGAGTGAACGGAGCGATTTCCCCCGTGATGGGCGTGGCCTATTTCATGCAGTGTCTCTATGGAGCCACAGCCTAGAGTGCGTGGATTTCACAATTCACTCTATAGCAGACTTTCCAGGCTGCACTTTTGTTTTGACTAAAGTCACACATTTTAAAAACAGGGACAAATTCATACATCTTTAACACTCCGTGCATATATTATACATCGACCCCCCCTTCAGCTACTCCTGCTCTCACTCACAGTGTCAACATATAAGCGATACTATGTATAGTTTTTGAGTTGGCACTCTTGTAGGCTAAAGGTTTGACCTACCTAGCAACAATAACTATGGGGGGGGGAGCATTTACGATTGGTCAATTATGTACAGTATGACTAATCTCTAATCCCTACTGTATAGTACCTGTCTTCTACACTGACACGTGTGTGGAAAACATACCAACACGCTCGACGTACCATCCTGACGTCCAAGGACTAGGGATGCACCGATTGTGAGATGCTGTGTCGCTACCCGCTACCGATACCATGTTTAAAAGAACAATTTGGTTTATAGCCAATACTGATGTTTTCTTTTGTTTGTGCATTTTGTTTTGTTGTCGTTATGTACTCCACCTTTTGTGACAGGCAAACGAAGAAATCGTCATTATGAACAAATCATTTCAGAGTTTTAAAGAGTTTTTTAGCCCTTCATCAAATGAATAATGTCAATGAGCACAAATTCAATTCAATGTATGTAACAGCCTTTAATATAACCTTTCACGTGAGAGATCGACATCGCACACTGCCATCTAATAATTAATTATTATTATTATTATTATGAATAATAATAATTAGTGTCATCTAATTTGCCGATAGGCAGGCAACAAGGCGAATATCGACCGGTACTGATGTACGGCCGACAAATCGGTGCATCCCTACCAAAGACTGATGCGAGTCAAGCATGATGTTTTCCATGATTGGTTCATTACACCATGACGTCCTCTCACAACATTGTGGTGTTTTTTATCTACGGTACTAACTTTTGATTCGTTTATTCGATTTAAAAATCCAATTAGACATTTTAAATGGAGGTTAATGATCAGCAGGCAGTACACGCAAACACAAATCATTTGACTTACTTCCCTTTGCCCAGTGTTTACATTCCCTATGTTCCCGAACATAGTGCCAAAGTCAAAATAGCTGTTGGCTAGCGATACGCTGTGTTAGTGCAGGACATCTGATGCTAAGCTAAGCTAACTGTAATCAGTCAGTGTTTTGGATCGTATAGAAATCAAGAAAGCACAGTTAGAGCAGTGAGGTGGCAAAATGTTAGTCTGAGAACAAACCCTGGGTGCTTATTTAAAGATTGTGCTGTGTCTATTTCTAAGATTCCTCTAAAGCGCCCACTACTGGTCAGTGGTCAGATGTCTCTTCACTTACGACAACTATAGGAGCTTATAATGATGAAGATAAGGGTAATGATGATGCTGGCGATGATGGTTAGGTAAAGACGTATTTTTTCACGTTTCAACATGCAGTATATAAAGAGAGTTTCAGTTTAAAGGGATAGTTTGGATTATTTGACGTGGGGTTGTATGGATAGTCGGTGTGTTACCTACACTGACCCTAATAATATGGACAAACCCATCCACTATTGTTTGGGCTCACATTTTGGGGTCGTTGCGCAGCTCACGTGAGATGGGGGGTTTCCCAGAGCCGCAGCTCCACCTGCTATTGGTCCAGTGATCGGCAAGCTGCGCGATCACTGGACAGGTGACCTGTCAATCACCCCCTTTTCTATTGTCTATTTCACTCCAAAAAGGGGGAGTGGTATAAGAAATGATCCCCACAGTTGTTATGAAAGGATGAATTTAGCTATATAGACCAAAACCGTGTTTCGGACTAGGCTGTGAAGATGCTTAATCACTGTTACAAAGTGGGGCATTTTTTTTTATTTATTTTTTTATACTTTATTTTCCATTTTTTATAGAACAATATACAAACAAGACAAACAGGCTCAGACACAGGAAAAGAAAAGGAAAAAAGAAGAAAAAAAACATACATACGTCATTAACATTCAACAATATAACATGCTATCAGCCGCATAAGGTGCTTATGTGTTTATAAAACATATTGTGTACCTGGGATCCCGCCTAAGGGGTCCATTGGATACCAACTGGGCGAGCCATCCATCATCAAAGTGGGGCATTTTAACATGGGGGGTGAACGGGACTTCTGAGTCCTGCCTCAAGTGGCCATTCGAGGAATTACAGCTTTCAGGGTTACTTCCGCGTCCTCGTGGGGAAAACCTCCGAGTTTGACCACTAGTGACCTACAGTAGATGGTGGTCGGCGCGCTCCCAGTTTGGAGAAACAGAGAGGAGCCACGGCACAGGAGCAAAGTACTGCTGTGACTGCGGTCAGCAGCAGCAGCAACACATCATCTTAGCCACCTACACAGTGCGCGCCATGTGCAGGGATACGGAGGTTCTACGGTTGAGAAGACGTAGTGCCAAAGAAAAGCTGCTAATATGCTGTTAAAGCAGCTACGAGCAACTTTTTCGATTGTTATTAAACAGTATAAATTTAATATCAATGCATCACATCTTACCTCTAATAGTCGACGAGACCAACGCAGAGTAGTCTTGCTTGAACCCCGAGTGAATCGGCCAGTGTAGTCTGTCTGTGGCCAGGGAAGATCAGGAAGTGAAATGAAACGGTTTGCAGCAGCCACTTCGGCCATAACCACAAAATAACTTCCAAAAAAACCTGTTAGAATATAACGAGAGATGTTCGCGAGAGTATGCGTGGCTTTCACATTGTTTATGTTATGTTGCTAGGCAGCGCGAACGCGGCAGGCAGACAGCTGCGTTTCACTTCCGGGTTTCACTTCCGCGTTTCACTTCCGGGTAGCCGGGCCGGCGGTAAGGAGAGAGAGAGAGAGAGCCCCCTGTTGACGCGAGTTTAGACAGACACAGACTTAAAAGGGAGCAATCTCCGATTCACACAGCTTTCGTCTCAGCTACTATTATAGGTAAGATGTGATGCATTGATATTAAATTTATACTGTTTAATAACAATCGAAAAAGTTGCTCGTAGCTGCTTTAATATA
This sequence comes from Poromitra crassiceps, assembly GCF_964638095.1. Lineage (NCBI taxonomy): Eukaryota > Metazoa > Chordata > Actinopteri > Beryciformes > Melamphaidae > Poromitra > Poromitra crassiceps. Next base: position 19,914,472 of record NC_139635.1, read on the forward strand.
GCGTACACTAAACTGATATTGATTTCTTTAGCTGGGCTTTTAGCTTTTAGGTGGCTAACATATGTTTTGCTCCTGGATCCACTGACAGCAGGACATTTGCTTCGGGCAGCGGCTACTCTGCTTCTCCAAACGGGGAGAACATCGACCGTCATGTACTGTAGGTAATACACTGTCAGTACTGTAGGTCAGGGATGGGCAACTTTGATGATAGAGAGGGCCACAAAAAAATGTCCTCGCTACCAGAGGGCCAGATTTTGCTGAGGGTTGGGGGCCGAACGGCGCCACCGTGAAAATTTTGGTGCATTTGAAGTCAGGTTTAGAGGAATAACTCATTTTAAATGAACAGTTGTGATGTCATTATTCAGTCTTAACCACCAATATTTGATCCTTTTCTCATTCACTCCTATGTCGCCACCTGCTCTCCCTTGCAGGGCTTGAAATTAACTTTTTTGACCACCTGCCAATATGGCTGCTAGATTTTAAAGTTACCAGCCAATTAGAATTTCCACTAGCCAAAATGTTTTTCTTGAAATAAACCGGAATATGAGTGGGTTCATTTAAGCATAAGTATCAGTAAGTGGCCCGGGATCCTCAAAGCCTGTGTTGAGGGTCACACAAGAACAAAAATGCACTCTTGAAGCTAAATAAATCCAAAACCAGTTAATTATTTAAAATTTTACTTCAATGTAGAACAGTCATTTCTTACACATGAGATTACTTTTAGCCTTTTAGTCATAAAGATTATTGAAAGATATTCCATATTCCAGACTGAAATGTTATAACAGAAGTGGAGTATTGGCCAGAATGACATGAACATTTGGACACAGATATTCAGCGAGTATCTTGCATGTTGCGTTCAGGTGCACTGTAAAAAAAAAAAAAAAAAATTATTTATTTTATTTGTGTGTGTGTGCAATTCCAGCGCGGGCCACACAGGGGGCCACCAGTTGCCCACCCCTGCTGTAGGTAATACACTGTCTACTGTAGGTAATACACTGACTATAGGTAATACACTCACTGACTATTGATAAGTACCTCATACAGCCCCACGTCAAATAAACCAAACTATCCCTTTAAGAGGCAGATATGTCAAGACAAGAGAATGTAGTTGAATGAGACCAGTATCTCAGCAGAATATTGTTTTGCTATGAAACTCATTAAATAAATGCTTTTGCTATATGTTGTGTTTTAGCTATGTTTTAGTTTCAAAGACGCATATATGGATAAAATATTGTCTAAGACATATACTAGATATTTAAGACATATATGTTAGGTTTGGTTTGAGAGAGAGGTTAATGGCATTTGAGTGGAAGTTAAGGATTTTGAGCGGTTGCTCATTAGAGCTAGTTGACTTTGCAAGATTACAAATGTGAAGAAGTGGCCTGGGCCTGCGAACCATGTTGGATGAAAAATAGAACTGCTTTAGTTTCTCTGCTAACTCTCATGTAGTTTATGAGAGTTAGCTTTCTCTGCTAACTCTCATGTAGTTTAGCTTTCTATGCTAACTCTCATGTAGTTTAGCTTTCTATGCTAACTCTCATGTAGTTTAGCTTTCTATGCTAACTCTCATGTAGTTTAGCTTTCTATGCTAACTCTCATGTAGTTTAGCTTTCTATGCTAACTCTCATGTAGTTTAGCTTTCTATGCTAACTCTCATGTAGTTTGCCATCGTTCTTGCCGTCTGCTTTTCGCCCTCTTATTATGTACGCTGCTTCTGGGACGTTTGCGTTATTATTGTATAGATACAGTCAATGTCTCGTCATGGGGTAGCTGGCTGGGGGCGTGGTCAGGGTGGGGTAAATCCCCCCGTTCTCCCCATTCAGCATAGTTAGCTGCTAGCCCAGCCCAGGCAGACAGGATCAGGGATTCAACCACCGCAGTAAACGCACAACTGAACAGACGTCTCAGCCATAGTAACATTTTGTGGGCGTCCCCACACAGACCAACTATATCTATAGAGACACTGCGGAGCGCGTCATCATTCAGAAACCACGCCCAAAAGGGGCGCCCAAAATCCTGGCGTTCTCCTATGCACACAGAGATCATGGGCTCTATTCTCCCACAGGCCATCGGCGCTATTACGGGCCTTAACCGCAAAAAAACGTGCCTTGCGCCTGTTTCGGCAAGATAGCAATAGGCTTTAGGCTGCCAAATGCGCTTTAGGCCGAATGGGCGTGGCGCAGTCCCAAAGTGGGCGTGTCGGCGCTAAATACCAGCCTAGTCATATCTTGGGAGCTGGCCTACATTTAGCGCTTTGCGCTTTTCAAAAGCAGGCCTATTCTTTGCCTTCACTGCTTCTTCTCTGTCACCCTTCTCTCTCTCTCTCTCTGAGTTCCCAGCATGCATTGTGTTTCTTCATTTCGCTACTAAATAGCCACCAAATGAGCCAAAATAGATATAAAAGGTAGTTCTAAATTAATGTGTAATGGTAACACAGCCTGCCATTGTCAACATTTCAATATTGGACCAAATAAAACCTCGAAATGAAAACACCACCCTATGTGAAACATATATGTCCTCCTGGGCATATATATACCCCTTGTCGAGTTAACGTGATTTAGAGAAGTAACAGCGGAACGCGCTTCGGAACGCGCTTCTAATGGCATCTGCTATACTGTGATGTCCGTCCAATAACTTGGCCCTATTTCACATTTAGTTTTACAATAAAAACACATTTATGCAATGACTTGACATAATGTAGGGTATATTTATGTGCATCATCCTTCCTGCAGCAGGCGAGAGAAAATGATATCTTTCTGGACAAACTTTCACCAATCTAATAGGCTATATTTTTCTAGCTGATGCATAGAACATTATTTTCACTTTGATCTTGCTATAGTGTAGCGTATTTACATGCTTGCAGTATTGAAACTGCAGTTAGATTGGTTTGAGAAGCATAATAATATGGAATAATAGCCTATAATGCAGACAGACAGGCTGGATGAAGGGAGGGGGGGGGGGGGGGGGCAGAGCGTTTGGCTTTCGTCTGGTTTTGCGGGATCACTGGAATTGGAGCTAAAAAGGCAAGCGTGCGATTCGTTTATTGCACTTATCCAATGAGCATGACGGTGCATAATTTTACGCCTAAAAGGCGTGGTTGTAATGCTTTGGGCTGCATCTAGCGCCAGCACAACGATATCAAGTGCGCCTTTCCACGCCCACTGCTTTGATCTGCGCCTGCCGCTCGGCCTAGAAACTGCGCCGATGCAACGATAGGGGCCCCTATATACGGAAGTTGAACACTCCAACTTACTTCCTTGACAGCTAGATCCACATTTTTCTTCTCGCCAATTCTCAATTCTCTTCCTTCTGGAAGGAATGGCAAAGAATGCCCCTCAGACTTATTGACCTCAGTGGTAAAGTACCTTGGAGCACTGTTCTGTTGTTCTATTCGCTTTATGCACACAGCAGCAATATTTGATTTTTGTCAAACTCGAGGTGGGAATCGAGAAAGTCAACCAGGCTGGACAAAATATTGAAAGCACACAAGTATTCTTTGATGGCATCAAGAGATGAGTAGTAGAGCGGTCGAAGATTCAAATCAAAGACGACAGTAACTCCGACCGAAGCAACAGCCATGATCACACAGTAGTTTTATCTAGTCATAACGTTAGCTAATGTTAGCAGCCATCTTACCTGATGGCAAATTATATCAAATCTAATAGAGCAGGGATGTCAGAGATACGGCCCGCGGGCCGGATCCGGCCCGCGGGCAGGTTTCATCCGGCCCGCGAGATGTTTTGGAATATCTTTTATTTTTTTTATTTTTTTTATTATTATTATTAAATTCGCACCCCATTATCATGAACTACGTGTGGCTAATAAGCAAGCTAAGAGTTCATTCATAAGTTAATTAACCTGCACTACAAGGAAGTATGTCAGTAGGTCATCAGGTGTAAACAAAGCCGACATGATGCCACGCTGGAATTGAATCGTGCATTCAGCTACCTACCAAAAAACAAAAGAATCAACAAGATCAGGCGCGGACTGCATAATCGGGCACGTCGGGCAAATGCCCGGTGGCCTGGCCTGGCCTGGCCTGGCCTGCAAAAAAAAAAAAAAAAAAAAAATTGTGCCCGCAGTCAGGCCACTCACTGAACAGCAGGCCAGGCGCCGCCTACTGGTTTACTAGTGGTTTTATTACTTTATTCAGGGTTAAAGTGGGTGCATCTCATTGTAAAATTGGACTTGGCCCAAATTGGGCTTCAAACGGCCCAAATTGGGCTTCAAACGGCCCAAATCGGGCTTCAAACAGCCCAAATCTGGCTTTAAACGACCCAAATTGGGCTTCAAACGGCCCAAATCTGGCTTCAAACGGCCCAAATTGAGCTTTAAATGGCCCAAATTTTTCGGACGCCGGCACGCGCGTCGGCCCGTATCGGCCTGGCCTGCTTGGTATCTAATGCCCAGCCTGAATTATGATCCCAGTCCGCCCCTGAACAAGATGCTGTCGAAAAAGAGAAAGGTTGACACGGAATGCAGGCAGTTTCAAGAGAAATGGAAAGAGCAGTATTTCTTTTGTGAAGTAAATGGGTAAATGAGTCGAATTGATTTTAGTAAAAAAAAAATCCGGCCCCCATGAGGTCTCAGTTGAACAAATCCGGCCCTCTACCTAATATGAGTCTGACACCCCTGTAATAGAGCAAATGACCACAGCTGGTATTACACTATTACAAACTCCCTCACAGTCATTAATACTTCCGTACTCATCACTTGTCATTGAGATTTGAAAGATGAACCTAAATACAGACTTGTCTTCAACGACATGAGCTCGTTACATGTAGTGCCGCTGTTACCGAGCATTCAGGGTGACGTGGTTATTAGGAACCCGATGCACATCGTACACTACATGCATCTGACACCCTGACACTACATGCATCTGACACCCTGACACTACATGCATCTGACACCCTGACACTACATGCATCTGACACCCTGACACTACATGCATCTGACACCCTGACACTACATGCATCTGACACCCTGACACTACATGCATCTGACACCCTGACACTACATGCATCTGACACCCTGACACTACATGCATCTGACACCCTGACACTACATGCATCTGACACCCTGACACACTACATGCATCTGACACCCTGACACTACATGCATCTGACACCCTGACACTACATGCATCTGACACCCTGACACACTACATGCATCTGACACCCTGACACTACATGCATCTGACACCCTGACACACTACATGCATCTGACACCCTGACACTACATGCATCTGACACCCTGACACTACATGCATCTGACACCCTGACACTACATGCATCTGACACCCTGACACTACATGCATCTGACACCCTGACACTACATGCATCTGACACCCTGACACTACATGCATCTGACACCCTGACACTACATGCATCTGACACCCTGACATACTACATGCATCTGACACCCTGACACACTACATGCATCTGACACCCTGACATACTACATGCATCTGACACCCTGACACACTACATGCATCTGACACCCTGACACTACATGCATCTGACACCCTGACATACTACATGCATCTGACACCCTGACACACTACATGCATCTGACACCCTGACACACTACATGCATCTGACACCCTGACACACTACATGCATCTGACACCCTGACACTACATGCATCTGACACCCTGACACACTACATGCATCTGACACCCTGACACTACATGCATCTGACACCCTGACACTACATGCATCTGACACCCTGACACTACATGCATCTGACACACTACATGCATCTGACACCCTGACACTACATGCATCTGACACCCTGACACTACATGCATCTGACACCCTGACACACCCTGACACTACATGCATCTGACACCCTGACACTACATGCATCTGACACCCTGACACACCCTGACACTACATGCATCTAACACCCTGACACTACATGCATCTGACACCCTGACACTACATGCATCTGACACCCTGACACTACATGCATCTGACACCCTGACACTACATGCATCTGACACCCTGACACTACATGCATCTGACACCCTGACACTACATGCATCTGACACCCTGACACACCCTGACACCCTGACACTACATGCATCTGACACCCTGACACACCCTGACACTACATGCATCTGACACCCTGACACACTACATGCATCTGCCACCCTGACACACCCTGACACTACATGCATCTGACACCCTGACACTACATGCATCTGACACCCTGACACACTACATGCATCTGACACCCTGACACACTACATGCATCTGACACCCTGACAGATAATGACAGACAATCACTGCTAACACGACCGCAGAGAGAATCAGATGCCAACAAGGAGGTGAGACCCAGATTCACCAAATGTTTTTGCAGGGAAGAATGTGCTGTGTCGCCAAAATGACCGAATCACAATACCATGCTCTTCACTAAATTTGCACAATCAGTGGAAAGCAGCTTAATAACGCTGGTGTAAAAAATATATATATATTAATTATTAATTATATGTAAATCGTATTATTTTTTGCTGAATTCACTGACACGTCGCAGAAGCTACTTGCATGCACCATGCACTTTCCAATGGCTTATTTATTGTGTCACAACTTGATGTGCAGAACCTTCAAGCTCAAGTGCAAAAATGTTAAAATGGCAGAATTACAGAATAACAATATTTAGGAAGGAAGTAGAGCGCGAACCTCAGCTCCGTGGGTCAGGTGCAGGACAAATAAACAATGAAATTGAATGGAATTAAGACATGAAATAGACGTTTCGATCATCGAAACATCGATAAACTGACCGGCAGCTTAATGTTCAGTGCGCAGACTTATTTTCCCATCATTTATCATCATGTACTGTTTGATTCTTGCCAGAATCTCACCCATTATAAAATAAGCCACTATTGTGACTTAACTGTCAAGGACTTGGCTGGATGTGCTGCTCTCCAATATAATCCATTGGGGCAGCTTCAGCAGTCAAAAAAACAAAACATTCAGAAGCACACAATTACGTCATTTACAATACTGAAATTCACAATGGATGCCATCTCAAAAGAAAAAAGTAGCACAAGAAAATATCCTTTTGATTTTTGGTTCAGGCATGGCTTCAAAATATCAATGTTTTCTTCATTGCTGATATGGGGGGGTTTGCTAATGCATGTGGCTAGGCTAAGTCCTATATGTGGATAGAGAAATATTTTGGGCTAGATGGACATATGAGATTGTATGCAGATCGGGACCACTGCTGAACACTAGCTAACGTTACAGGCTGGTCTCACAAAATGTTGTAAGATGAGCACATACAGAAATACATTTGCGCCACAAGGAAAGGATTAGGTCAAGCAGCCACGACTAGAGAGTAGAAACAGTGGATGGGTGTAATACTGGTTTGCCTTCAGTTCCTCGTGCCAAAAAAAACCCCCAACAAAAAAACACTTTGAGTCAAGTTCTCATTTTCAGTGGTGGAATAATGAATCACACAGCACATAATCTGCATTTCAGAGTTCGGGCTCATTTCTTTCAATTTTGTTCGACTGTGTTGAACATACTGTGATACAATGCGACAGGTAGCCAGTCGCGATATTATGTTATTGTGGTGGTTGTATCTGTCCCTGTACAAATAAATCACCCACACTGTGTACGTAGGTGTTCATCCCTCCCTGTGTATAGTCATAGAGACGAAGTCAACGCTTTAGATACTTTGATGAGATGTATATTTTAATTTGACAGATATTGTTGTGAAATATGGTTTGTAATCAAAGACAAGAAATGTAAATCTAGTTTGATATAAAGGGCATGTGAGTGGAGAATAGTTTGAATTGAATACACTATATCAGTAAAAAAACAAAAAAAACATTGGTAATGAAGACAGATGGGAATGTTTTGATTTTGCAGATATTTTACTGAAATGTCTTTGTTTAAAAGATGGCTATATTACTGGAATAGTTTTGCGAGCTGTCGGGAAGGGCAATATGTTTCGGTATGAAAGATAAGTACAATATGGAAATATGTTGAGATTTACAAGAGATATGAGTGTAGAATGATATAATGATATATGGATTGGTGGCAGTGGCATTTATTTTGGATACTAATTAGACAGATATCAGTGCAATATCTTGTGCTTTGGAGGACAACTTTGAAATACGGCTTAGTAAGGAGGGCATAATACAGTCAACAGCCAAAGTTTTGGGAGAGTAAACTTATCTTGGTGATGTATTTAAACGTTTTTAAATACTGATCATCTTTTGCCTTTTTCGGGCATTTTTCAATCGGTCCGTATCAGAAGTTCAATTGTTTTTTAGTTGCAATTTAGTTGCCACTGGGTCAGTTACAGCACAGACATGAGCGAGAGAGAGCAGCATAGCATGGAAGTCAGTGATGCTAATATGATCTATTGTACCATTATGGAGTTGTTAGCCTGGAAATGGTCTTAAGTGACATAACACAAAACAAATGTTATTAGTTTTCCTTTTTGCTCCGAGTCACGTTTTATGGTCACTCATGGTTCATCTGCTAGCTAGTTGGCTTGGTTCCAGGCTTAAAACTCTTTTTATTAGGATTTTTCTAAACGTCTATGGAGAAACTGAACTGGGGGATTCACTTCCAGAGCTGTGACAAAGTCCTTAGCTCCGGGCTAACTGTATACTTTGACTTTGTTAAGCCTAGGCCAGCCTGGCTTTTGTCTGGCTAATCTTGCACACAGGCACACTCGGTGGGCTAACCTTGACATTAGTCCTCGACAAGCAAAACATATTCCTAACTTGCGGCCTCAACAATAGAATTAGAATTGAGCTGGCTGATTTCTATATGAGAAGGAATTGATCTAGCCTTGGATGATCTCTTGACTTAGCTTAAGGCTAATTATAAAAAAAAAAAGAGGTATTGGGAAAAGCACTTCAATGTCCCATTGGTGCTTCATCATCATGGCTTCCCATCACCTGTGGATCTTCTTGACTCCATAGACATAGTTTTGGGGGCTGGTACTGGTGAGAAACTAGTTAAATTGGGCTCGCATTTAGCTAGCCTACTTACATCTAAATTGAACTTGTGTTGGTTTATAGAGGTGTTTGTTGTGCTAGCGGCTAGCTACAGTAGCTAGCCTCCATACTGCCTAGTGTTACACAGTTAACGGCTGCTTACAGCTCATGTTTATAAGCTGGTAAAAGTTGACAATGAAACTGTCAGATAGAACTTGAATGTGAACGATCCGCAGATACCTATTTAATCATTCATATTTATAACCAATCAATGTTATTTTTTCTTTTTCTTTCTTTCATCAAATCTCTATTGATATGATATATAGATATTTTTTGATGACTGTATGTGAAAACTTAAACTTTTTTCTATCTGCTTATCAAATGTGTCGCTAATTGCCATGCAACCATCTGTGCTCATTCCGGTGCATGGTCGGTATGCCCTACAGTCAGTCCTATAGGAATATTGCAGTTGGAATCTGACGTATTCTGCAACCAGTCCTGGTGGATCATATGAAGGCGGTCCAAGGTGATTGTTACTATGCATTCGAAACTGCAAGGAAACCAGCTGCATTCATTTTCCATGAATTGAGACCACGGCAACTTAATTTCCCACGCTGGTCAGCAAGGAAAGTTTAAGACAGATTCTAAGGCTTTTTAGGCCACGTTGCTGTACGGCAGCCAGTCACAGATTAGCCTTGCCGTAAGTCCCGCATATACCGCTCCAATGCCATTAACACCAGAGCTAGCTAGCTATAGCTAATCTCACCTGTATATGATTTATATAAACACTACTGCACTGTAAGAGTCGGACAATGCTATAGACTCTCAAATATGATCCAAAGTGAATGGTTACAGAAGTATCCAGAAACCAATACTGTCAAATTCTCTTATTGGATTCTTGTAGGAAATTTTATGACTAAAAGGGTTGTTTTTCTATCAGATTTATAATCAGTTGAAGACATGAGCTATTAGCTGTTTATAATGGACACCAGTAACACTTAGCTGTTTATATTGCTGTAAATAGACATTTGTATCTTTACACTCATCAGCGTACCCGGTGTGTGTGTGTGTGTGTGTGTGAACCCAAACTGGTGCTTTGGGTTGTTAGCTTTGTGGCCAATGCTAATGTTTAGCAAAGATTAAAATAGCATTTCAGCCAGGCCTGGAGCCAGTTCACCACAGGTCCCTCATTTCATATGAATCTAAATAGACACTGGCATTCATCTGATCTCAGTTATGGATCAGTTAGTTGGACGAGGCTCACGCCAAAAGGTTCCCTGTGATTCAATTAGGAAATAATTCAATTTCTTGGATTAAATGGATTGAGAGGGTATTGAACGCCAGGCCTGTTGTTGAATGCTTGGTACACTGCAAGGCTTCTGTGGTTTGAACAGAAAGTGGGTAACAAATAGCTGATGTCATGTGAAAACCTTAGAGCTCCAGTTTGGCTGTACTTTTCTCAAGTGAACTGCATACTGACAGTCTTTTGGTGTATGGTCCCACGGTCAAATATTATGTGCTAACTATAGTTTCATAACTCTGGGGTTCATGAGATGAACTCAAAACCTGTTGTCTAACTGGTAAGGATGCACAATTGTTAATCTGAAAATACAAGCCAATATTATTTTTTGGGGGAAGTATGAGGTTTTCACCTTATCAGCCAGCAATTTAAACAATGGCTGGGAAGAGTTTTGAGGGTTAATTGGCACCTATTGATTTAATTAGAAATCTGACACAATTACCAAACTTGCTGATAGTTGCAGAGAAAAACGGAGAAATAGCAACCGTGGTTTGAAATTGGATATCACCAGTGTTAGACTCTTGCTGCTACGAAACACATTTGGCGGCCAAGGTAAATTTGGACAACTTTACATGAAAGAGAACTTTTTCTATCTCAGCTTACCACTGGTCCTATTTGTTAACTGCGTTTTTCTGTCAAATGTGCGATTATGTTGCCCCCCCCCCCCGCACAACTTCATCATAGCCATAGTCTCAACCCCCGAGTACCACGCAGCAAGTGGCTTAACAGCAGTAACGGATGGTCTCTAACCACACGTCTCATCATGGGTGTCGTCTGTCAGCGTTCTCTGCGGCTATCAGCATGACCGGTAAGTAACAGCAATACAAAACTAGAAAAAGTCCAAACCTTCTCTTTGAGGGACAAACAAAAGGTGGAGAGGACATTGTCGTCATAGGGAGACAAAATGGATATGGCACAACTCGGATGCAGCATCTTCCTGGCCACTTACATTGGCTACGTTTACATGCACACTGATATTCTCTTGAAAGTCGGGAATACTCAAAGTGCGCCTTTTACGAGCTGGTTCATATAGCAGCACATCCGACGTTGACCCAGAGAAGCTCCTGATATGTTAGGAACACTGTTCATAGAGATACAGCATGCTAGTCTTATTTGCAGTCTGTGCAGTATCGTAACTTGCGTTGCTGGCGAAATAATTGGCAAGGGAACACGGATAATGCAGAAATGCTAATTATTGGTGGGTTAATGCATACATTCGTATTCCGAGTGGAATATTAAGAGCATGTAAACAGCAGATAAAGCCGTGAACACGTAGGATATGAGGCTTTCCAGTTGTTTGTGGTAGCGGGGTGGGGTACCTGTCCAGTGTTGTGTTGCCTCCATGCAGAACGGTGGAGGCTCACAAGTTCGCCCATTAATCTGCGCAGCCATCGCAAATTCAGCCCTAATTACCTCATTAAAAAAAACCTGGCTCCCTTAGGTCACCAGCAGGGGTGCTCTTTAACACTTCCTGAAAGATTCAGCGTGATCGGCACGTAAAATGGCATAGCTGTGGCCGAAACACCATTTGCTCAACCACCACACAGAGACTTTGCATTCGTATTATAGGATGGTGGTTGTGGCAGGATCCGAGCATCTGACATTTTTGGACGTGTTCCTCTGGGCGCTCCTGGTTGAACGTCTCATCATTGTAAGAACAGACTTTGAAACAGGCACTGTAGAAAGAGGTCTTGGACGAAGACGATTCTCCGTTCTATTTAGGAGGACATCATGCACCCACATCCTCCTTTTCAGAATGGATTCATCCTCTTCTTCAAGAGCAAGCAGAGTAACTGCTCTTTTTTCCTTTGGAGCTCTTGGGAGCATCCTGAGCGCCCGTGGGAGCATCGCGCTAGTAACAGAAAGTTGCTAGCGGTGCTCACCACATGCATTTTGCATCAGATCACGGCTTAAGATCTTAATTAGCATACAAGCAAATGCGCTAAATATTGTGTGTGTGTAAATCTAGCTGCTGATATCAGGTCAGTCTCATTCACTGTGTAAAGCACCCCTGTCTTTACATGACAACATAGTCCACTCCACTCCTTCATTCTTCCTGCTCTACAGACTGGACAGATGGCCGGCTAGCTGAACTGTTTTTACTGTGAATTGTGTCTGTTTGAACCTAGGTCATGTTCTGAAGAAACAGTCCGGCACTAAGGTCATCTTAGTCTGCTGACTTGCAGTGGGACTAGGAAGATGTTAGTGTGATGATGCTTTTGGGCTAGCTACTCTGTGCGGCTCGCTAGCTGCGCCGTGCGGCTCGCTAGCTAGCTGCACCGTGCGGCTCGCTAGCTAGCTGCACCGTGCGGCTCGCTAGCTAGCTGCACCGTGCGGCTCGCTAGCTAGGTGCACCGTGCGGCTCGCTAGCTGCGCCGTGCGGCTCGCTAGCTAGCTGCGCCGTGCGGTCGACTGAACTGTGTGACTAATTGAACTGTTTTGTGGCCTATTTGAACTGACTTAGTGAACACGTATAACAGTGTCAGTGTACTGATGACGACAGACATCCTAATGTTTCTGTTTTCCAGTGGTGTCTCTGTAACAAAATAAAGGTTTGATATCAAACTGCCTGCCTGTCTGTCTCTTTATCTCACCCTATCTGCCCATCTGTGTGTCTGGCGGGACAATAACTCTGCTTCTGAAAAGTGCAGCCAAGCAGGTTTAAGGCGGAAGTGCCTTTTAAACCTGCATACTTTTTATTGGCCTGCAGGGGGCGACTCCACTGGCTGCACAAAGAATTACAATTGTATAGAAGTCAATGGGCAAAATGACCCTAATCTCACTTGATTTATGACGTCAGTAAAGACTTTCCTCACAAGTTGATGGTCTCAACCGCTAGTCTCAAGTCTTCAATACAGCATGATGTTAATTTGATCAATTGTGATCCCGTTTTGAGTCAAATAGGGTTAGGGTCTTTTAAGGGGGGGGAAACTATGCTTTTCTGAAATAAAATTAGAAATTGTTCATAATACTGTACTGTAGGTGGATGTTTGCCTCATAATGACGGGTCACTATATTGTACCACCTTTGTATTCATCACCACATCACTGGAGATGGAAAGAGGTTATATAAGGAAGGACAGAGGGAGGAAGAGGAGAGCGATAAAGAAGTAAGGCAATGGGGGGGGGGGGGGCTCTGATCAGCAAGTAGGTCAAAGAACTGATGACCCGAATAGAAAGAAACAGACCAGTCTCACAGGAAATGGTTTAATAGCAACGTTGCAAAACATAGTTTCACAATAACACACCTCTGAAATTGTTAGACTGTTTTGTTTGCATGTTCTCCCCGTGTTTGCGTGCGTTTCCTCCCACAGTCTAAAGATACGCTGTGTTTGTGTAGTATCGCAACATATAATCCAGTCAAATGTCTAGTATGTAGTATATGACCATGTTGTGTTGGTATAGAACTGTGGTGCTGCTGCGTCAACCCAAGCCGAGATGGCCGCCGTGGGGGACGATGTCGAACCCCCAGCATGTCTCGTGCTTCAAGCCGGGGCCGCAGCGCCCCAGGTGATACAGCACCTGGAGCACAATCCAGTAAAGAGCAGCACCCCACCGAAGACAGTGTGTTCCTGCCTGCCGCCTCTTGCTATGTGAAGCCCTGCTTGTGTGATAAGAGGCTATAAACTGAACTGAACGGGTGCAGTGGACGTGGTGCTGCGTAGGGTGCAGTGGATGGGGGGTGCTGCGTAGGGTGCAGTGGACGGGGGTGCTGTGTAGGGTGCTGCGTAGGGTGCAGTGGACGGGGGTGCTGCGTAGGGTGCAGTGGACGGGGGTGCTGTGTAGGGTGCTGCGTAGGGTGCAGTGGACGGGGGTGCTGCATAGGGTGCAGTGGACGGGGGGTGCTGCGTAGGGTGCAGTGGATGGGGGGTGCTGCGTAGGGTGCAGTGGACGGGGGTGCTGTGTAGGGTGCTGCGTAGGGTGCAGTGGACGGGGGTGCTGCGTAGGGTGCAGTGGACGGGGGTGCTGTGTAGGGTGCTGCGTAGGGTGCAGTGGATGGGGGTGCTGCATAGGGTGCAGTGGACGGGGGTGCTGTGTAGGGTGCTGCGTAGGGCGCAGTGGACGGGGGTGCTGCGTAGGGTGCAGTGGACGAGGGGTGCTGCGTAGGGTGCAGTGGATGGGGGGTGCTGCGTAGGGTGCAGTGGACGGGGGGTGCTGCGTAGGGTGCAGTGGACGGGGGGTGCTGCGTAGGGTGCAGTGGATGGGGGTGCTGCGTAGGGTGCAGTGGACGGGGGGTGCTGCGTAGGGTGCAGTGGATGGGGGTGCTGCGTAGGGTGCAGTGGACGGGGTGCTGTGTAGGGTGCAGTGGATGGGGGGTGCTGCGTAGGGTGCAGTGGACGGGGGTGCTGCGTAGGGTGCAGTGGAGGGGGTGCTACGTAGGGTGCAGCGGATGCGGGTGCAGTGGACGGGGTGCTGCGTAGGGTGCAGTGGACGGGGGGTGCTGCGTAGGGTGCAGTGGATGGGGTGCTGCGTAGGGTCCAGTGGAGGGGGGTGCTGTGTAGGGTGCAGTGGACCATAACCATAACCAAGTTTTACTTTTCTCAACACAACCAAAGTTTTATTTGCACATTTTCAAATTAATCAGCATTTGGTTTCAAATTAACCGGCGTTTTATTTTCAAGAACATTACCATCTAACAATTTTAGAGGTGTTATTGTGAAGGGGGAGGGGGGGGGGGGCGTTACCATCACATTGCTGTGAGAAATAAGTGAAGCATGAGAGTGACGGGTAGAAAGAGACGGAGAGGTGGAGAGAGAGAGGGAGGGAGAGTGAAATGAAAGGGATGGAAGGATGTTTAAGCAGGACAAACCTGTCTTTATTTGTCACACACACACACACACACACACACACACACACACGCGCGCGCTTCAGAGGCTCCATCTTCTGCGTTGAACCCATCCTGGCTCCTCGTCCTCCTCCATGGTTCAGGCCAGGAGCGGTGGGGCAGCTGCACTGAAACGCCCGGGGACCAACTTCTTCCAAACGTCGCTGGTCAGATGATGATCTTCTTGCATATTTTTAGTGGGGGGGTTCTTATATGGAGGAAATACCAGGGGCACCGAATGCACGGGGAGACATGCCCCCAGTCCCAACAGCATCCCAGGCGGGAATCGAACCCAGGACCCTCCTTGGTGTGAGGCCACAGCACCACTGTGCCCCTCTAATGATGACATGGGTGATGGGAGAAAAAGAAAACTAACGGCAAGAATGTAACAGCCTTCATATGACATTCTCTCTCTCTCTCTCTCTCTCTCTCTCTCTCTCTCTCTCTCTCTCTCCCTGTTCCCTTCATTCCCTCATCTGCAATATGGCCTTCACTTTGTTGCTCTCTCTCCCTCACACACACACACACACACACGTACGTGCACATTGCTGACTGTAACAATTAAATAGGACACTAGAGTGACTGTGTGTGTGTGTGTGCGTGCAGGATGCTGCTGCAAGCTTGCACTCAGCTGAGTTTCCATGGCAACAACAGAGGGAGAGCTTGCCTGAATTTTGTGAGACGAAAGAGATGGTGCTTCATCACGTCTGCATTTGAGCAAAAGTGTGTGTGTGTGTGTGTGTGTGTGTGTGTGTGTGTGTGTGTGTGTATATATAGGCCTATATATATGTGTCTGTGTGAGTTTTTATGTATGTAGGAATGCACGCTGATATTGGCAGATAAAGTATGAAATGTGTACATTTTGAAAAGCATTGTATTTATCTCTGCATCTGCCAGTGGGGTCATCACCATAACAGTATGCATCATAATGTATTCAGTCCACTACAGGAGAGACTTGATCTCTGAAATTAGGTGGGGGAAAAAAAGTGCAGATATCGGTATTGTCAAGTGACTAAATTGTTGGAAAATACCGACATATCGTCAAAAAATACAATATCTACTGTGTGTGTGTGTGTGTGTGAGTGTGTGAGTGAGAGTGAGAGAGTGAGAGAGTGTATGCACACACAAACACTGCAGAAAAAGCTCTGATTGGCTGGTTAGAAAGTCACCATGGCAACTATGCCAGAGAGCTCAGCAGGAGTTCAACACGCTGGATGGAGCTCACACAGAAATGGAGGTAGAGCATCTGATCCAGTCAGAATGCAGGACAGCTCAGATAGACCGACCAATCAGGGCCGCTGCAACGACCGCTGCCTTCAGGTACGCTCGGAAATATTATAAAATGATCAATATTAAACTACTACACTATAGCCTATCATAATATTAATAAATATATTGTGAGATTAGAGCACATAAACAATTCAAGTGACAAATGTAAAATAAGACATAAATTGTATACAATTTATATCAGCGGAGAAGGGATTACATTATTATATATCGTGTTACTTCCTGCATTTTCGACAGAAAATGGCTGCTTGAGGTGGGATGTGAAATAGGCGCCTGATTTCTAACCCCACATAGGATAAGCAATAACCACGCCCTGTGGCGCTGGGATTGGCCAGGAGCATTGAAGCTTGGGACTAAAGCACCTGGGGTTTTTCATCTTTTAAAATAAAGAGGTTTAAAAAACTATTGCTTGTTACATTTTCAGTGCTGTACCTTTTCTCTGGGTAAGAATTGAGCTTGAAATTAACGATATGATACATTATATTATATGAGCTATGAACGTGAACACAACACCCTTTATATTATTGCATGTTTTTGTAGATTGTGTACATTGTGTAGATTACAATTATTATACTTATTATTATTATTATTATTACTATGCTAAGGAAGGTAGGTGACCATAATTCATTTCAATGTCCGCTCTCGAAATCGCTGTCCGTTCTCAAGAGCTATTCAGTTTGTTCATGAAATCGCTGGGCTGCGTGCCCTCCAGTGTTGCTCCTGGCCAATCCCAGCGCCACAGGGCGTGGTTATTGCTTATCCTATGTGGGGTTAGAAATCACGCGAAATAGGCACATAAACAACTTTGACGTTCAGAGGGTGCAGCAGCATTTCTAAAGCTAGAGTGAAGATATGATATAAGACCTAAGCTCCCAACCAGGTCATTCTAGCTGGTTGGGAAGGAGGCAAAAAAACGCTCCAAAGTTAGGCAAAAAAATTTGACGAGGGAAACCCTTTCTACATCCTTCCTAAATGCCCGACTCGGTGCCACCCTTGCTTGTGTGTGTGCCCCACTGACCTGGGCCACTCCAGTCAAAATGGCCTGGACACGCTCATCACTGACATATCACCGATGACATGACATTTGCTGGAGTGACATCACTGACTTCACTCACTGATGACATAATCACCGATGATGACATCACATGTCATGGGTGCTGTGGTGCAAGAAATGTCCAAGACCGGTCAGAAAATAAACCATTTAACCATTTAAAACCAAAATCTGTATAATCAACTGGATATGGGACTAAGTTTACAGGGTGGGAGAAAATGTTTATTTTCAGATTAAAGGAGAATTTGGTTTTTTTTAACCTGGACCCATCTCCTGGCAATAATTATGATTTGGCCACTCACCCAGCGATATCCGCGGCGTTTCTGGCCGTCCTAGCGTTGTTTTGAGATCAATAGCGTCCAAGTCAGTTGTAAAATGGAGCTGATTTGGGGCCAAGTGTGAGCCTGTCTTTCCTGCATCTAAATAGCTATTTTTATTCCCGTTTTTGCCAAATATCGTCATAATCTGATCCCTCAAGAACCACCAGAGTGATATTTCGCCAAAGGCTGTTTCCTGGAGTCGCACAGGGATCACGAGACTTGGTGACCGAGATCACGTTTGAGGTAATTTGATCCCTGTGCGACTCCAGGAAACAGCCTTTGGCGAAATATCACTCTGGTGGTTCTTGAGGGATCAGATTATGACGATATTTGGCGAAAACGGGAATAAAAATAGCTATTTAGATGCAGGAAAGACAGGCTCACACTTGGCCCCAAATCAGCTCCATTTTACAACTGACTTGGACGCTATTGATCTCAAAACAACGCTAGGACGGCCAGAAACGCCGCGGATATCGCTGGGTGAGTGGCCAAATCATAATTATTGCCAGGAGATGGGTCCAGGTTAAAAAAAACTGAAATTCTCCTTTAAGCACTCACACTGTTGGGACACTGTCACATTGTACGCAACTTATTTGAAGATTATTTTGTTTTGGGTTCTGTCCCGCCTGCAGTTGTGTTGTTTTTTTTGCTTGGGGGTGTACCTACACCCAATTGCTTATGGCTTTAAACTGATGTCTGAAAATGAAACAATAAAAAAATTATATACAAAAACAAAACAAACAAAAAACCAAAATGCTGTTGTGAGTGGATGGATGGTGGTCAGCCCAGGTAGATGATCACCAGGAACATGACGACACAGGTCAGCAGCATGCCTCCGATCACGATGAAGCTGTCCTGAGTCGCTCGCCTCCCTACCAGCCTCATCACTGTGTTGGACAGGCCCAACATGTTCCACACGTCCAGCATCTTCTTGTGGCTTTCCTTCAGCCTCGCCCTCTGACCTCTGAGGCCGTGCAGGATGCTGCTGCCGCTGGCCAGGAGCTCGTCCATGCCTCTGTGTGCGTGGTGCAAGCTGGACCCAAGCTGTGGCCTCTCGTCTATGGGGACGGAGGTATACGAGTCGTTGGTCGTGAAAGTGCGTCTCATGAGTTCCTCCCGGTCTCTGTCCTGGGCCTCTCTGGCGTAGCGTCGGTGCTGGAAACTTTGTAGCGCCGTCTTGAGGTGCTGCCCATCGTATTTGAGCTGCTCCATTCGCAATTTGGTGTTCTGGCGGCGGTGTGGTGGCTCCTTGCCGGCCAGCACCTCGAGGCGTTCGAAATGATTGAAGATCTGTTCGATTCTGCTCTGCAGGTCGTTCTCCACGTGTACCGACAGCCGATCTGTTGTCTCCAGTCTCCGCATATGAGACTGCACCTCCTGAATTTGCTTGTTTGTCTGATGGTAAAGCGCCTCCATTCTTTCCGTTTTGATGTAACGGTCAGGCTACTCTTTGGTTTGTACTTTGTCTTGGTGGTTTGGGCTTCGTCGTTCCCGCAGGTTCAGGCTTTATTGGCTGGACTATGAGCAAGAGTCGTCCAATTTATAACCTCAGCAGGGAAGGAGACATCACTGATGATGTCCCAATGTCTATGAAATCATCAGTGGTTTATGACATCACTGATGACATCATCACGTGATGTGACAACTGCTTGAGTGACATCACTGGTGATAATATGACATCACTACAGTAGTGACCCGTGCACCACTTTTTAATTTACATGTCTAATGTCATCTTCATGCTGCTGCTGCAGTAAAGCAGCTACATGTGCCACTAAAAACATTTTCTTTTAATAGATTTAGCCATTTATGACCAGTGTTGGGCAAGTTACTTTCAAAATGTAATATACTACATATTACTAGTTACTTTCATTTGAAAGTAATAAGTTACTTTACAATAATACTGTCTGTGTAGAGTAACTCGTTACTTATTACACTACTTTTGCATTACTTTCACCAAAACAACAGCAGCAGCAGAATGACATCGCCGCCCCGGCACCATCCCGAAAAATAATTTCAACCATCTTGAAGTCAGTGAAAACGATCCAAAATTCTAAATGTTATTCTTTTCCTTTGTTATTGTCATCTATAGTGGTTATTTGCATAAAAACCCACAGAATTTGATCAGGAAATGATTGTCTTTTTTAAATATGTGCTTTGATTTGATCAAATGTAACTCAACTTGTAACTTGAGTTACTTGACAAAGTAACTGGTATAATATTACTGAAATCCTATAAGTAATAAGTTATATTACTGAGTTACTGCTAAAAGTAATATATTACATGTAATATGTTACTTTTGTAATGAGCTACCCCCAACACTGTTTATGACTAATAGCACTTGAAGGCAGAACCAGAGGCAGTTGCAGCTTCTGAACTTGGGAGGGGTTTACGAGGGACAGCAAGAGATAAACAAACAAACGCAAATCCACAATAGCTGCGAGCAGAGATGCGATGTCAGAGTGAGATGTCATCCACTCCCATCGTATCAGAGAGAGGAAATCTCTGCACAACCGCGGACGTCAGGCGCGTCGGAGAAGCAGGATCAGTTGAAGAGGAGACTCCCTCCCGCACACTGACTTCACTTAAAGAAGACTTTTATTCAATAAATGCAACGTTTCGGTCAAGCGACCTTCATCTGGCATCCACTCCATCGTGAAATTTGCACCCGCGCCCCTTTAGCCTTGGCATGAACACGAACACGAACACACACTTGATCTCCAGGCCAAATTTCAGCCTCCGAGGGCGAAAACTGCCCGCTAAACCATGGCGAACTTCTAGTGGACCAACCGACCAACAGAGTGACCTAATAGTCATTCCATGAATTTAGTTATGCAGTGTCTTATTTCTATTCTTATTTTATTGCTGCTGTAACAGAGGAATTTCCCCTCTGGGATTAAGAAAAGTATAGAGCCACAGCTAATAAATCAATGTTTTGGAGGCTGTGCAACTGCAAATTCTGATCCTGATCTTGAGGTCTTCTCCACATCACCATTTGAAGATCAGTTCTGCAGCAACTTTCAATAACTGTCAAACGAAAGACTGCAAAATCATTCATTATGAACGATACTAGTGTATCTCACATTACATTACATGTGGCAAACAAACAATTGTTAGAATTACTGTACATGTCAGCAAACAAGCGATTGTTAAACTGTACATGCAAGCAGGGGCGGACTGGGATCATAATTCAGGCCGGGCATTAGATACCAAGCAGGCCAGGCTGATACGGGCCGATGTGCGTGCCCGCGTCCGAAGGGCGGCGGCGAAAAATTTGGGCTGTTTGAAGCCCAATTTGAGCCGTTTGAAGCCCAATTTGGGCCGTTTGAAGCCAGATTTGGGCTGTTTGAAGCCAGATTTGGGCCTTTTGAAGCCCGATTTGGGTCGTTTGAAGCCAGATTTGGGCCAGTTGAAGCCAGATTTGGGCCGGTTGAAGCCCAATTTGGGCCGAGTCCAATTTTACAATGAGATGCACCCACTTTAACCCTGAATAAAGTAATAAACCCACTAGTAAACCAGTAGGCAGCGCCTGGCCTGCTGTTCAGTGAGTGGCCTGACAGTGCCCTCAGTCACATGATGCCCTATGCAGTCTGCGTACTCTGCGTATAGGGTGCGGCGGCCCTGAGCGCAGGGTTCCCACACATTTTCATGGATACAATTTCATAACTTTTCCATGACTTTTTAGCTGCGGCCAGCAGCTCCATAAGTCACTCTGTTGTGTTGGTCGGTCCACAAAAAGTTCACCACGCTTTAGCGGGCAGTTTTCACCCTAGGAGACTGGAATTTGGCCTGGAGGTCAAGTGTGAAGGTGTGTTTGTGTTCCTGCCATTTGGCTAAAAGGGGGACGGTGTTGGAGGCAAATTCCACAAAGGAGTGGATGACCCCTGCATTTAGGAAATTCACATTATCTGGTCAGAGCTTGTGCAAAATCACGCTTGTATTATTACTACATAATACACTATTATTACTACACTGTAAACACTATTATTACTACACTGTAAACACTATTATTACTACACTGTAAACACTATTATTACTACACTGTAAACACTATTACTACACTGTAAACACTATTATTACTACACTGTAAGCACTATTATTACTACACTGTAAACACTATTACTACACTGTAAGCACTATTATTACTACACTGTAAACACTACACTATTATTACTACACTGTAAACACTATTATTACTACACTGTAAACACTATTATTACTACACTGGACAAACGAGACAGCTTATATTGGATTTGAGTGCTTTAGAGTCACTGCATCACATTACATGAGTTAAAACATGACTTTCCATCAAAAATAGTAAGATACAAGAAGCACTAAAAACCAATATAAAGAGGCGTGTCCTATTTATCCAATGTAACCGTTCCTGATATTGCTTTGGAGTCCCTGGGTCACATTACATGGTGTGTATGTATATATACACATACACAGTATATACACTATATAGTGTATATATATATATATGTGTATTATATACTGTACATGTGTAAAATGAATTACACAATGAAAATAAGTCCTACATGAATTTACAATATATTTTTAATCCTTTTTTTTTTTTACTAATATTGGCAGCATATTGAGTTTGTTTTTGTGTCAAATAAATGGTCCCAAAGTCAGCCCCCCAGCGGTTAAAGTGCTGCCAACTGCAGGGTGAAACTGGCTGGGACAAAATGCTACGACTTTCCCTGAACACTTTACAGGATTTGACTAATTCCACGACTTTTTGCAGGCCTGAAAAACACAATTTTGAAATTCCATGACTTTTCCAGGTTTTCCATGACGTGGGCAGGGAACTCTCACAATTCAACTCTGTGAAGAGTAAAAGAACAGAAAAGCTACAGGAGGGTAGTGGAGAGAAAGAAGCGAGAGCAGAGAGAGGAGTGAACAGAGTGATAGAGAAGTTTATTCAAAAGACAGATCACAGATGGGAGCAGAGGTCTGGCAACACACACACACAACACACACACAAACAAACCATCAAACATGGACTTGTCGGTAGAAAAGACATTTTTAATTTGTGCCAATCTGAACTCTTGTCACAAAAGAACGTGAAATCAAATAGAAAATATACAACAATGTCTCAAAACAAGAAAATCTAACTGTCGCTGCAGTAAGAACCAGATGTGTGTAAGAAAAGAAAAAACGCTGTTTGCAGTTGGCCTCTGTTTGAAACGGCAAAACAGCTTTTTGTGCATCTTGGTAAATGACCAAATTAGCTTATTTTATGATAGAAACAGAGGACTGGTATGAAGCAGATCTTGTCAACAGGAAGAAAAGAAAAAAAGGTTGAGAAACAGCTAAATAACCCGTTACTACAGGGTTCAAATGATACATTCTACAAGAGATAAACAATGTCAGTAAAATAATGTCTAGGGGGGAAACCATTGTAAAGTCAGACTAAAGGCACATGCACTTTGGTCCCAACAGGTCTCCTCTCGAAGCCAATCAGATGCCAAGACCATAACCACATGACCATAACCACATGTTCAAACCTTGTCCAAATAAACGTCATATAAGCATTCTGTGTGTTTGTACAGGTTTGTGAGAGCAGTGGTTTCAAAGACTGGCTAGGGATGCAAATGGGATTAAACAGCACCGCCTACAGATTTTCTTAAAGGCACCCCCACCTCCCATACTCTTACACTGACGTACATCAACAACCTGCACTTTACAATGCATTCCAGGGCTTATTTTGTGATCGAGTGTGGGCATTCACTTTCTCTTTTGTACCTCAACCACTCTCCTAGCTCAGTTAGTGACTTACTATGCTTCCCACAATTCAACAACCCCCAGAGAAGGAGCATCAACTTGCTATCAAAGGTGGGTGTATGGGTTTCTAAACCGCTTGAGAGTGTGATCGTTCAGCCAGTGGGTGAAACAGTATGTGTCGGCAGAGAGAGCGTTCGCACGGGAAGAACAAGAAAGCGTTAACGGGTGACCAAAAGCCAAAGTGGTCTGCGTGCGTTCCAACTGATTCGTTATAAATGTAGATTATATCCAGTGTTGGGGGTTTACTAAGGCTTACTAGAGGTTGAGTTTCATTGTGACTCATTGTACTAATAAAATTGATTGAAAGCAGCAGCTTGTTGTCGATGTTGTGGGTTCTATATCTTGATTATTGTACACCATTTATTGGGGTGGGGGGGGCGGGGCATGTGGGTTTTTTCGACATATACTCTGGATATCAATCGAACTTTCATTGCATTGTTTTTCAGACGCCTATTTTTTGTTTTGATTAAAAAACAAAGCATAAAAATTCTTCTAATTTTGAGCTCGGCTTAACATTTTGAGACGGGAGGGGGAAAAAGGTTTTCTAGGCCTCCCCCAAGGAGGCTCCAGTGTTTCTCCTGTTCCACTGGAAATCTGTTGACATTAAATTAAGTGTATCAGTTGCTTTGTTACACTTATGTATACAAGAGTTGGTACATATACAGTACAACTATTTGGTTCTGGAAATTACTTGATTTATTCAAATATTTGTATGAAGGTTATCATAAATCAGAGTAATTTGGTGGGAGTTTAAGTGTCTCAGAGACAGGTTTCCCTGACGTTTATTTCACATTTATGTTGTTCTTTCTGTCATAAATTCACGATTATTTGAGTTAAAAACAATAAAAAATAATGTAATAAGATGTCAAAAATGTAACTGATAATTGCCTAAAATATATCACCTTGAAATAGCCCGGTTGGTTAACAAATATATATATATATATATATATATATATACACATATATAAATATATATATATATACATATATAAATATATATACATACATACATAAATCTATATCCCACTTTTTATTTTTGCTCCGAGTCCAATGTTTTATGGTGACTCACGATTCCTCTGCTAGCTGGTTTTCTTGCTTCCAGGCTTAAAACTCTTTATATAAGGATTTTCCAAAACATCTATGGAGAAAATTTATGAAGGAACGGAACTGAAGCCATGAAAAAGTGGGCGGTCACTGATTTTTCCGTTTTGGAGTACGTCTTTTTGTGGTTTATGTTGAAAGGTCAAATGGGTTCCCAGGAAAGCTCTGGCCACCACTGCTCCACAGAGTGACAACAACAACATGAACACAAACAGTATCCACAGTGACAGAATGTGCCGGGCCGACGAGCAAGGCACACATTCTGACCATGAGGAGACGACGATGGGAATGCCCAGGTCCACCTTGAGGTGTCGGCACCATCCTCTCCTTTCTCCTCGTAGCTTGGAGGTAAGAAACATCAGAGTTCAGAGTGTTCTTAAACGAGACGTGAGGACAGAACATTAACAAGGGAGTGAATCAACAACACAGTATAAGAGAAGGCGGGGTTTTGTGTCAAATGTGAATTTTAACTGACCCGGGAGTGTGTGTCCCCAAATAATAACGTTTCAATTCTGATACGGTCCTGCACCGGTTTGGAAGGAATTTGTGGTTTTCCAGAAGAGACACAAAAGGGGGCATGGAAACAACTGAGAATTATGGCTGCTACTAATCAAGAGAGTCCACAAAGCTAAATCAACACGACATTTTGGAGGGCGTTTGGAGAGTTACAAAATGAATTAGACTTCCTTGGATTTAAAGTAATAATGCGCAAAATGGTCATATAGATCTCTATGTTGCTCCTCTCTATATGACTGCTAGAACACAACAGCGATTTCAAGCTACAGCCGCTTCATGAAAGCCTTTACATTTAGCGGGACTACACATGGGGGGGGGGGGGGGGGGGGAATAGGAGAAATGATCTGGCACACAGGAAGTGAGCAGCAGCAACAGCTGACAGTTTGTGCCTCTGGGAGGAGGAAGTGGGTAGTGAGCACGAGCGGCGATGGTCACCACGGCTAAAACAAACAAAGAAGAGAAGGATCAACTACGACAGAAAAAATCCAATTAAAACTACGTTACAGTCCCGCTCACACGCTCTTGCATTGACAGGTGAACTCTGGGACATGCAGTGCAGAAACACCACAGCAATGAGCGCCGAGCAACAAAGACAGGCTAAAGAAAAACACTACCACAGCATCAAACATGGAGGCAAAAGGGGGGGGGGGGGGGGGGGAGTAGAGATGCACGATATATATCGAACCAATAAATTATCGGGCCGATAATGGGAAATCTATCCTTATCGGCTATATATAGCCAATATATATATAGATCGGCTATAATATCTATACAAAACAAGTCGTTTACAAGGAAAACCCCTTTGGATACCTTTAAGCATAAAATGCCATAGAGGCCAGTCTACTGTATGCCTTCTTTTGTCATTGTGTTTTATCTGCAGACTAAGCAGCCATGCGCTTTCGGTTCTATGAAAGCCTTTATTCTTGTATTGGCTGATGCACTTTAATTGACTTTAATTTAACTTTAACTAATAACCTGTATTCAATGCATTTACAAGGCTGAATTGACAGATCATGTCAAAGCATTTCATTTGGATTCTGAGGAGAAATGCTCTTTACGAGAAAAAAAAAAAATAAAAAAAATCAACATTTGAGTCTCAAGTGTTCGTTTCTTTTCGTGTTCACAATAGTGGTCAGATTTGTTTAGGTCAGAGAGCTATGGAATATTACATCATCTTTGCTCACTACATCTTAAGCCTTTCTCACCCTCAGCTGTGCATACACTACAGGTTATTATGAACTTCTTTTTTTTAAATACAAAAAGTATCCGTTATCGTATCGGCCATGAGAAACAGATCATTATCGGTCATTGTTATCGGCTGAAGAGAATCCATATCGTGCATCCTAAAAAGAGATTACTACTTTAAGAAAGTCATATTTCTGGGGAAATAGGTTTTTGTAATATTTGAATTTGCAAAGCCAAATTGGAATCTTGTACTTTCAAGTTAAATGTTCAATCACTGAAGCAAGTTTCATAAGAAAATGTGGCTGTTTTGGATACTACAATATTAACTTAAGGTGGGGGGAATACACTAGGGATTATGGAAGAAAACGGTAGATTTAGAAAAGGTAGTCACATCCTCCCATGTGGTAGATGTTTGGGTGTGAGGGTTAGATGGTAGACTTGGAAAAGGAGACTTTAAGATGGTGATTCCCTCCCATGTCATAGTTGTGGAGATCGATCAGGCCCTGGATCGCCTCTTCTACTGACGTCATCTGGATCAGCGCCATCTTGTGGTCTCTGATGGAGGGAAGAATGGGAGAGAAACAGTTGATTGGCTGTACTTGTGGACTCAGAAATCACAGCAGTTTAATGTTGTGGATCAGGTGTCTATCGTCCGTGATTTTCTCCAATATATAATTGGGGTAATATTTATTTTGCGATAATCAATCATAATGTATATATTAGGGCTGTCAAAGTTAACGCGATAATAACGCGTTAACGCAAATTCCTTTCAACGCCACTATTTTCTTTTACGTGCGATTAACGCATGCACTTTCTGTAATGTTTGAGCCTTGGTCCGACCCGTAGTTTGGGAAATCAGGAAGCAGTAACGTTGATAGCAAGCAGAAACAAACCTCCGTGAGCAGAAAAGGAGGAAGAAAATGGGTATAATGGCAAGTTCAGCTTAAAATTGAGAAGATGTCCCGCATTTTCGGTGAGAGAGAGAAAGAGAGCGCGTCAGCGCGATCAGACCGTTGCAGAGAGAGAGAGAGAGACAGACGGAGAGCGGGGGGTTGAGGGAGAGAGAGAGGCAGAGAAAGCGAGCGAAACAGACAGTGAGAAAGACCAGAGTCAGAGAGAGACCAACGGAGAGCGGGAGAGAGAGACCGAGAGGGAGAGAGAAAGCGAGAGGGGGGAGAGAGAGAGCAGGCACGCAGCTGCTCCTGGATAGCACGGTTAACTTCACACAGTGCAGCCTGAGAGATGTGTATTCCCAACAATATACCAATGGCCAAATACTTACCCATACTAATGATAATAGCTACTACCCATATTAATACAACAGTGCATCTTTGCACAAAGCTCCCAAGTTTAAGGTACCTCGGTTTAAGGTAGATTTAGAACAGATA
The DNA here is from genome assembly GCF_964638095.1 of Poromitra crassiceps. Classification (NCBI taxonomy): domain Eukaryota; kingdom Metazoa; phylum Chordata; class Actinopteri; order Beryciformes; family Melamphaidae; genus Poromitra; species Poromitra crassiceps. The sequence continues at coordinate 19,942,187 of NC_139635.1, forward strand.
AACAAAATTGTGCGATTAATCGTGATTAACTATGGACAATCATGCGATTAATCACGATTAAATATTTTAAATCGATTGACAGCCCTAGTATATATGTATTATAACATTGTAACCTTAAACCTTAGGTATCAATCACTATATTCACATCTCAGTCAGCAGTGGAGTGTTCTTCCCCCCCGCACACGCGCGCACATACAGCCCACACGCGCGCACATACAGCCCGCCCACCCACCCACCCACCCACCCACCCACCCACCCACCCACCCACACACACACACACACACACACACACACACACACACACACACACACACACACACACACACACACACACCATGGATTCTGTGCATAATTCTAAACAAATTTCTGTCACTCAAACTTCTCGGAGCGTAAGGTCTGTTTTCCAATTTCCGTGTGTCAATTATGTTTTTATCACCACTCAATCAAAGGTTGCCATTTGAAATGTAACTGTCAGATTTCTGCGGCGGCGGCACCACGCTGGTTTTTAGACTTGTCAGGAGCTGCAGACACCTTGGGAGCGAGTGGCAGGTCGCTGGGTAACAGTCATCATTTATATACAGAGCTTCACAGCAAAGTCTTTCTTACTGGAAGAACTTGAAGGCCTTGACGGCTCCTCCGTTGTTGGAGAAGAGAAGACGGAGATCCTCCTCGCTGACTCCCTCCCTGGACGTCCAAAGACAAAGTCGTATTATTGGTTTGAAGCAGAAGCAAATTCTCTACACCAATAAAACAATATGCTCGACTGAGAGAAGAGAAGAAGAGACAGCATTTGTATAAAACGGAGAATCTAATCTATAATAGACGGAATGTGTGACTTACGGTACGTTAGAGAGGTGAAGTGTTGCTGAGGGAGGAAAGATGTTCTGAAAGTTCTTGGATCCTGGCTTCTTAAAGCGATGGAGTGGTGAGCCAGAGAAATCTGTCCAATAATGACAAGAATAAATTCATTGCTGTAGCATCTTTGACATCGTATTAGCGCAAATGTGTGAAAGTGATGTAACAATAAGTGAACATGTGCAAGGTCCAATTATTTTCAAGATTCACGATTCATTTTAAAAGCCATAGTGAGTGAATCAGATTACAAACTATGAATTTGACTTGGTGCAGTATGCAGCGCAGCGATCAGATCAATAGCAGAAGATGGAGCAAAACTTATCCTTTAAAAGAACACTCCGCCCATTTTCAACCAGCTTTGTATCATTAGAACATCAGTAGTATATCAGAAAACTGTAAACTGTTTTGAAGTCTGTCATTTAATTTGACAGTTATTGAGTGTATTTTAGTGTGGACCAGTGACATCACTGGTCCACACTAACTCAAATTAATAACTCATTAACTCAAATCAACTCTCAAACTGTAAACGGTTTTGAAGTCATTCATCTAGTTTGACAGTTATTGAGAGTTGATTTGAGTTAATGAGTTATTAATTTGAGTTAGTGTGGACCAGTGATGTCACTGGTCCACACTTTAACACTCAATAACTGTCAACTTAAATGACAGACTTCAAAACAGTTTACAGTTTTCTGATATACTACTGATGTTCTAATGATACAAAGCTGGTTGAAAATGGACAGTGTTCCTTTAAGTCCTTTAAAGTGACACATTTATGAACATGCTATGATCTTGGAGGCCAAATTCAAGAGTTTAAGAGCGTTTCAGTGCTACATGGAATTTAATTTTAGAACAATTTAATAACCAAAATAAAGAAGCAAAGCAGATATATAATATTTCTGATGAAAGCTGTGAAATTGGAAATTAATTGTTAAGGGACATGAAGTCCAACTGTGTTTGATCTTTTAATACTTTTCAAGGCCCTATACAAGTTAAGATTTTCTTAAGGATAATCTGGCCTTGCCTTTCAAATAATGTAAATGACTAACATAACAATCTAACAGGCAACATATCTCAACTTCGGTGCATTATAAGTGATTTCTAAGAGACCAAGTAGTTACCTTTAGGTAGGCCCTGGACCAGACATGTGACGACACTTCACAAAAGCCTTTACACAATATAGCAGCATGCACAGTAGCAGGTTATCCCGGCTCACCTTTAGTGAGAAGCTGGTCGTCCAGACCTTCTCTAGGCAGAGCAACAGTTTGGTGTTTAGACAGCGTCACTCTCATCACTTTCGCAAACACCTTCTGACCGTTCAGATGGCTCATAGCTAGAGAGAGAGAGAGAGAGAGAGATAGGGTAATGGCAGGTCAGAAGTCTACAAGACCAACAACATTAAATAACTACACTATTCTAAATGATATACTGTAGGGACGCAGGAACGAGAGACCAGTCACTTCTCTATTTGATCCAGCACAAGCATGGATCCTTTATTCCTTATCCGCAGTACAATAACACAGCAGCAACGAAGCGTGGCTAACTAACATGGTCGATGCTAGCTAATGTAGCATGTACAGCAATGATAACTGTGCGGGGTCGGGCTCACTGCGCGGGGTCGGGCTCACTGCGCAGACTGAATGGCTAGGAAGGTAACTTATTGCATATTCCATATTCCATAATCAAGCCATGTGACTGTGGCTCTGATGGCCCTAACCTGCAATTGTGATTTATGCCCATTATAGTTGGCTTGTAGTCCACAGTAGGGGTGGGCGATATGGCAAAAATATCACATCACGATTTGTTCAGGCAGGATCACGATGCACGATCTTATCACGATTCTTTTTATCTTGGTTTTTAAGACTAGTTTGCAAGTTACTGAACAGTACTACATCCAAACTAATTTCAGGGGTCGTGCGGTCATGAAAAACCCGGAAAAGTCAAATTTTGTCGCCCGGCTCAAACAGACACCGTCGTAACTCACCCAGCTGAGCCTGGTTGCCATCTGACAACTGGATCAGAGCGCTGTCCTTCTTGTTGAAGAGGATCTTCACCCTCTGGACATCACCATAGACCCCTGAAGATAGAGAGAGAGAGGGAGAGAGAGAGAGAGGGAGGGAGAGAGAGGCAGAGCAGGGTGGAGGAGGAGATGAGGAGGAGGAGGAGGACAGACAGAGCAGGACAGAGAGAGGCAGAGCAGGGTGGAGGAGGAGGACAGACAGAGCAGGAGAGATGGAGCCGACGGAGAAGAAAAGAGGTGTGAAGGATGGAAAGAACAAAGTTAGTGCTGGAGAGACAAACGAAAGGAAAAGATGGAACCGTCCCGTGTGACTTTGACTACAAACTGAAGCAGCGTCTTCTCTGGGGCCGAGTAGCTTTGTGCTGTGAGAAATCTACAGACAGCCTAGCTTCAGCTGAGACCTCAAACTGGCTGACCTACTGACAAACTGAACATCTGTCTGTGTCTGGCTGAATGGTTGGTGTTTTGTGCATGGCATTTCAGAAAGCCAAATGTAAGACTTTTTAACACTACTAAGAGATTCATTCAAAACCAAAATAAACCATTTCTAATCCTGGTGGCACAGAATAATAAAAAGCAACACTAGGGAATGAATTGTTGAGTAAAGTAGTATAGTAGCAAAGTCCATGATACCCTGGACTGGTTAACCCATTGATACCTGATGCAGCATTTGTGCGTGTATCCCTTTAAGACCGCGGTCTTAAAGGGATACACGCACAAATGCTGCATCAGGTATCGATGGGTTAACACTCTGACTAGTCTAAATGACTGGGCTGACTGTCTGACTTGACTCTTGCTGCTAGTTTGTTGAATGACTGAAAGGCAAGTAACCTAAACTGGACATCTCTAACCATTTGAACTTGTCTATGAAATGAATGGGTGTGCTTTGGCTGCACTGGACATTTACACGTCTAGAGAGAGATAGAAGGAGAAAGAGAGAGAGATATATATAGAGAGAGAGAGCCTAAGAATTCATTGAGTTTTGGGTAGATTGTCCTGTTGGCAAACATTGCTGTTAAGTAATGACAATGTAGACACCGCAATCCTCCATGGGTCAATAGTCGAGTCAATGATGAATGCTAATGCTTTAGCATACATGCTAATGCTTTAGCATACATGATGTCAAATGGTAGCAGGCCACTAGCAGCATCTAAAAAGAGAGGACGTGGGAACTTGTAGCAGCTCTGAAGAAACGATAAGGCACGATAATGGAACCTACTATCACTCAACAAAGTGTATGCTAAAGTGTTAGCATGGAACCTACTATCACTCAACAAAGTGTATGCTAAAGTGTTAGCATGGAGCCTACTATCACTCAACATAGTGTATGCTAAAGTGTTAGCATGGGGCTACTATCACTCAACATAGTGTATGCTAAAGTGTTAGCATGGAACCTACTACCACTCAACATAGTGTATGCTAAAGTGTTAGCATGGAGCCTACTATCACTCAACATAGTGTATGCTAAAGTGTTAGCATGGAACCTACTATCACTCAACAAAGTGTATGCTAAAGTGTTAGCATGGAGCCTACTATCACTCAACATAGTGTATGCTAAAGTGTTAGCATGGGGCTACTATCACTCAACATAGTGTATGCTAAAGTGTTAGCATGGAACCTACTACCACTCAACATAGTGTATGCTAAAGTGTTAGCATGGAGCCTACTATCACTCAACATAGTGTATGCTAAAGTGTTAGCATGGAACCTACTATCACTCAACATAGTGTATGCTAAAGTGTTAGCGTGGAACCTACTACCACTCAACATAGTGTATGCTAAAGTGTTAGCGTGGAACCTACTACCACTCAACATAGTGTATGCTAAAGTGTTAGCATGGAGCCTACTATCACTCTGCATAGTGTATGCTAAAGTGTTAGCGTGGAACCTACTACCACTCAACATAGTGTATGCTAAAGTGTTAGCGTGGAACCTACTACCACTCAACATAGTGTATGCTAAAGTGTTAGCATGGAACCTACTATCACTCAACAAAGTGTATGCTAAAGTGTTAGCATGGAGCCTACTATCACTCAACATAGTGTATGCTAAAGTGTTAGCATAGGGTCTACTATCACTCAACATAGTGTATGCTAAAGTGTTAGCATGGAACCTACTACCACTCAACATAGTGTATGCTAAAGTGTTAGCGTGGAACCTATGACCACTCAACATAGTGTATGCTAAAGTGTTAGCATGGGGTCTACTATCACTCAACATAGTGTATGCTAAAGTGTTAGCATGGAACCTACTACCACTCAACATAGTGTATGCTAAAGTGTTAGCGTGGAACCTACTACCACTCAACATAGTGTATGCTAAAGTGTTAGCGTGGAACCTACTACCACTCAACATAGTGTATGCTAAAGTGTTAGCATGGAACCTACTATCACTCAACAAAGTGTATGCTAAAGTGTTAGCATGGAGCCTACTATCACTCAACATAGTGTATGCTAAAGTGTTAGCATGGAGCCTACTATCACTCAACATAGTGTATGCTAAAGTGTTAGCATGGAACCTACTATCACTCAACATAGTGTATGCTAAAGTGTCAGCATGGAGCCTATCACTCAACATAGTCATAGTGTATGCTAAAGTGTTTGCATGGGGTCTACTATCACTCAACATAGTAATGTATGCTCAAGTGTTAGTATGGAGCCTACTATCACTCAACATAGTGTATGCTAAAGTGTCAGCGTGGAGCCTACTATCACTCAACATAGTGTATGCTAAAGTGTTAGCATGGAGCCTACTATCACTCAACATAGTGTATGCTAAAGTGTTAGCATGGAGCCTACTATCACTCAACATAGTGTATGCTAAAGTGTTAGCATGGAACCTACTATCACTCAACATAGTGTATGCTAAAGTGTTAGCATGGAACCTACTATCACTCAACATAGTGTATGCTAAAGTGTTAGCATGGGGTCTACTATCAATCAACATAGTGTATGCTAAAGTGTTAGCGTGGAACCTACTACCACTCAACATAGTGTATGCTAAAGTGTTAGCGTGGAACCTACTACCACTCAACATAGTGTATGCTAAAATGTTAGCGTGGAACCTACTACCACTCAACATAGTGTATGCTAAAGTGTTAGCATGGAACCTACTATCACTCAACAAAGTGTATGCTAAAGTGTTAGCATGGCGCCTACTATCACTCAACATAGTGTATGCTAAAGTCAAAGTTTTAGCAAGGGACACCTGGTGATTCTGGTGTCTATGTCCTCATCACTTGATCGCTCACCAAAGTTCACCAACTGGACTATCGACCAAAAGACTGGTGGCCTTCATTGAAGGAGGGAGAGCTGGTAGAGGCGTAAACCATGATAGAGAGAGAGGCATAGAGAGAGAGAGACTGAGAGGTACTGAGAGCTCGACGACACTGTGGAGAGCTGGGTACACAGATAGAGGTAGAGTAGAATAGTAGAGGTTGAACATACCGAAGAGGGTAAAGAGACTTTGAGGCGTGACCATCTTTAGAGAGAGAGACCGCAGAGCAGAGGAGGACAGGAAGAGGAGCAGAGGAGCAGAGGAGCAAGAGGAGGAGAGACGGAGGTAGAGATCAGACCGCCCGGCAACGGAGAGGGGGAGGTGGTGGTTTCCGTGACGATGGAGGGACGGAGCAAAGATGGAGGGTGTGGGGGCGAGGGGGGGGGAAGGGGTCAAAACGGCAGAGCCAAATGTCAGGTTAGACCAAGAGGAGAGAGGTACAGGAGGGTTGGATGATATTTGGGAAAGGAGTTCCGACATTACAGGATCGTATACAGGGAGACAGGGAGGGGTAGTACATGGGAGAAGGGAGGAGCAGAGGAGGGAAGGAAGGGAGAAAGGAGGACAAAAACCAAAGCAGAGGTCAGTAAACAGAGCATCAGTGGAACATTAACGGAGTCTTGAGTCGTCGGGGAGAGACTCGCCCTACCCTCGCGGCCCGAAGCAGGCCGAGCTCGCGTCGGGGATGACGGAGAAACGCCACGAAACTCTTCAAACATATTTCATTACATTTTCGTTTTTGTTTTAAGGATGCCGGTTGTTGTGGTTTGAGTGAGGCAAGTAAAACGCCAAGGGTTTGGTGCAGGGGACTAGGTGTTTGCCTGCAATGCTGGAGACTGTGGTTTGATTCGCGGGTAAGCAACATAACAATTTTTTAACATGCTCAATTACGTCCCAAAGGTTGGCTATGGCGGTTATGGTAATCTCTCTCCAGACACAGTTTCCATTTGCATGAAAATCTGTCGGCATGGTCGAAGAAAATACGGATAATAGTGGATCCTAGCAACTTGTGAAAGAACGCTGTGAAATAGCTTGTGTGTGTGTGTGTGTGTGTGTGTGTGTGTGTGTGTGTGTTAGCTCCACGTTTCTTTGTAGTGCCGTCGCTAGTCGGACTGTAAACGGCAAGAACCGGGTATAGCAGCAGTTGGCCGGTAGAATTAGCATAAATGGGCACTAGGGATGTTCATCAATTATCGAAAATCGATAATCGATCGTTAAGGATTGGAATCGATCCTGTGGCATTTGGATCGATTTTTTAATTATTAAAAAAAAAAAAAAAAAAATTTTTTTTTTTTTTTTTTGGACTAGGTTTGGGTGGAATTCGTTACTCCTCGCCCCACTCCATTGCACAGCCGACTAACGTGAGGTGGAGCTTCATATAGTCTCTAGTTTTCTGGCTGGGCACGGGCCTTTGTGCCAACAAAACTGTTTTAAACATGGGAAATTCACACCGGCATGCGCCGGGGACAGCAGTGTTGGAGAGGAGACACATTGAAATAAAGAGTTCATTGAGGAGAACACGTTGTCTTTCGTATTTTCTGCCATAGGCATTCATTTTGTAAAAAAAAAAAAAAAAAAAAAAAAAAAAAAAATGAAAATATTGAAAATTTTCTAAGTATTAATAAAATCGATAATCGATAATTGATCGTTAATTCTCACCGATTATCGATTTTGGAAATTTTTCAAAATGAACATCCCTAATGGGCACGGTCGAGAGCCTCAGCATTGACTTCCGGTTGTTCAGGTATTTTAATGAGCTTGTGGAGTTTTGATTTTTTTTAATGGATTCCCAGATGTTAGGGTTAGGCAAAAAAACAAAAAACAAAACAACAACACTTGTTTAAGGTTAGGGTTTGGTCATGCTTAAATAAGAAAACCATAACCTTAACCAAATTGTTTTACCGTGACAAGCAAAATCCTGAAAATAAAAAATAAAAATACAATGAAATATGTTTGGTCTTCTTCAGACCACAAGGCATTCTGGATATGCAGGCCACAAGGGTAGGGCTAGTCTCGCACCTGAATGATCGTTGGTTCGTTCGATTCCCCCAACACACACACACACACACACACACCTCCTCCAGTCCTGTTAACACACACACACACTCACACCCCCTGCTGGATGCATGTATCAATGAAGGAAGGATGGGAGGAGGGCAGAAAAGAAGAATATAAAGAATGACAAAATTAAATGAATGGAAAAATAAAAAAATAAAAATAAATGAGTGAATAAAAGAGTGAGTGGTAATTGACCTCAAACCAGGAGGGGTGGTACCATCATGCAGCAGATGGCCAATCAGATCAGAGAACATGATAGCAGGCCAATCAGATCAGAGAACATGATAGCAGGCCAATCAGATCAGAGAACATGAGAGCAGGCGCCGGGGTTAGAGACAGTTTATGGTCAGGTGAGATAACTGTTGCCAAAATGACCACTCAATAATTTAGGCCGGTCAGACTTGTAGTCTCACTTGCCAGACTTCCCTCCCTTCCCGGAGAGTCTGGCAGTGTAGATTTCCACTCTGGACTTGCGGGGGGGAAACATGCTCTGTTTGGTTTAGCCTAGTTTCGCTTGCCAGACTCTCTCCCTAGAACGGGGGATCCAATCGTTTTCAGCGTGTAGCAACAAAGTAGCATTGTTGATGTTGTTTCACAGCGGCGCAGGCATTTAAAGTCGAACTGAACCCGTGCGTCGGAGTCCGTTTCAGACTGAAAACATAACAGAGATGACGGGTCATAGTAGCATGTCGATGATTTTATTTGACAATTCTGGGGATTGGATTGGGCTTTGGCCAATCCTGGCGTGTTCCGCCTCCAAAACGAGTGGGATTCAGCGTGTTGTGGCACTCTCCTCGGGAAGAGCCTGCTGACGCGAGGTTAGTGGCTGAGTGGAGCTCAGCGAGCTGCAGGCAGCCAGCTGCCTTCGTGTTGCCGAGCGGAGAGTGCAGCACGTCGGCCTGGAATCTCTGAGGGGCGACCCCTGACAACCAGGCTCTCTGAGGCACGCGCCATTATCGCTATTGCGGTAAATAATATTCCTGGAATGCGAGTTTTAACGAGCCAGTTACATTTCTTTGCATTCTTAGACATTACCGTTTGATTTAGTTTGAATAATTGCTCAAGTTAGTAGTTAGTTTATGGGTTTATGAAAAGTTAGTTTATTCTGCCAGATGACAGGCACTAGGTGCCATTTTCCCCTTCATTTGGAAGAGAAAATTATCCTGAAATTAAGATTTGATTGACAGCTGCCATGTCGTGATACGATTGGTTGAAATGGGGTAGAAATTTGATACTACTAGGTGACGTCAGCAAACTGTAGATTACTGTTATGAATGAAATCTTGAAAAATGAACTTGAAGTGAAAAAGTGTGAAAAACTAAAAAGAAAATAGATTTTTGTGATTTCTTTTGGGCATACATTATTAAATAGGTGTACTGAATACCCACCCAGGTATTTGAACTAAAATAAATAAGTCATTTTTGGGTTCAGCTCGACTTTAAGATTGACAGATTAGACACCCACAGCGGCAGAGGCATTTGAGATAAGACAGATTTGTCATGGAGAGAGTGGAAAGGAAATCCAGCCAGACTAGACTTATTTATACAGAAACAGAGGCGATGTATTTAAACAAGAGCCTGAGAGGGCTTGGACTTGAAGTTTGACTGCTTTAATTCTTTTTTTCCAGCAGGGGGAAGAAACCCCTGGGGAGCACAGGGAGAACATGCAAACTCCACACAGAAAGGTCCTTTTTGACTAGATAGGCCACTTGGGCCGTAGGGCACTGAGGACATGGGAATGGGGACACACCCTCAGGCGGGATTCCCAGGTGGGAATCGAACCCAGGACCTTCTTGCTGTGAGGCGACAGTGCTACCACTGCACCACCGTGCCCCCTTCAGATTTCTTTTTATACAAGAATGTCATTCTTCAATCTTCAGTTCAATATTCACAGTGGGCTGAAAGATACGTACACACGTACACACAATACATTGCCAATGTGTTGTGAGCGCCATCTGCCGTTTCTTTTTTTTACACCAGACACGATCAAATCAAGGCTTCATAGTTGAGCGGTTGATGGCGTTGCGGTCAGGTGTCTGGTTTTAGAATCTTTTGGATTTTTATTTTATTTATGTTTATCATGATTGTATAGCTTGCGCCATGTTGAATATGTATGCAGTCACTAGGATAGTGTTATCGTGTGTGTCTGGAGGACAGTTGCTTTCACTGGAGGTTTAACAGTTGAGTATCCCTCTTGTCATTTTGTAACCACGGTGATCATACAGCATTATCCTCGGAAGAACTGAATGCTTTCAAGAGGAACAAACTCATTTCGGGTGGGGGAATACTAACTTCTCCTCAGTTGGGACATTCGACGCCATGTTGGCCAAATGTTAATAGGCGTCCCGGTAGACGTGAAGACAGCATGAAGCCACACAGAAAGCTAACAGACACTAGGGCTGTGAATCTTCACTGGCCTCACGATTCGATTATGATTCGTAGGGCTACGATTCGATTTACGATTATCGATGCATCACTTTTTTTCCCAATACATGATTTCTTTTTTCTCACTGTGTGGCTACTTTTAAAATAAAAGTGCATTTGGAATTGCATTGTATTATGATCCAAATAAACAACTGCATGTACTTCCCATTATATTTTATTTGATTGTAAAAAAAGAAGAAAAAGAAAAAAAATTATAATCAATTTTTTACATTTGTGAATCGATGCAGAATCGTGCACGTCCGCATCGCGATGCATCTTATAATGGATTATTTTTGACACCCCTAACAGACACTCTGATGTACAGTATTATATTATGTATTAGTATTATATATATGGAAACGATACACCGTCTCGTCTCATTGGTGTAAACTGGCAGGTTGTAGAGCGCATTCTTTTGCAAGTAGTTGCAAGTTTTAACTCGTCTCGTCATGAATCTTCAATGTAAACCCCCCCAAGAATACCTCAAAGGCGGAGGGGAGGGGCTCTAGCCTAGAGCAACACCGGATCTCTCATCAAGATCTGTTAAGTGGGCGGGACAGATTCAGGAATCTGTGACCTGAGTGACCGACAAAACAAACAAACAAACAAACTTCCCTCAGACACCCTTTTAGGATGTAACGCAACCCTGACTATTTTATTTCCATTTTTTACTCCTGACAGAACTAAGCTCTGTGCGTTTGGCTTGTTAACCACTGGATGATATGTTTTAACTTCTTCTGACAGAACTAAGCTCTGTGCGTTAGGCTTGTTAACCACTGGATGATATGTTTTAACTTCTTCTGACAGAACTAAGCTCTGTGCGTTTGGCTTGTTAACCACTGGATGATATGTTTTAACTTCTTCTGACAGAACTAAGCTCTGTGCGTTTGGCTTGTTAACCACTGGATGATATGTTTTAACTTCTTCTGACAGAACTAAGCTCTGTGCGTTTGGCTTGTTAACCACTGGATGATATGTTTTAATGTCTTCTGACAGAACTAAGCTCTGTGCGTTTGGCTTGTTAACCACTGGATGATATGTTTTAATGTCTTCTGACAGAACTAAGCTCTGTGCGTTTGGCTTGTTAACCACTGGATGATATGTTTTAACTTCTTCTGACAGAACTAAGCTCTGTGCGTTTGGCTTGTTAACCACTGGATGATATGTTTTAACTTCTTCTGACAGAACTAAGCTCTGTGCGTTTGGCTTGTTAACCACTGGATGATATGTTTTAATGTCTTCTGACAGAACTAAGCTCTGTGCGTTTGGCTTGTTAACCACTGGATGATATGTTTTAATGTCTTCTGACAGAACTAAGCTCTGTGCGTTTGGCTTGTTAACCACTGGATGATATGTTTTAACTTCTTCTGACAGAAACTAAGTTCTGTGCGTTTGGCTTGTTAACCACTGGATGATACTGCAGCATCCTCCCAAGGAGATGGAGGGGACTGCTGTGTGTCATGTGGCAGCCAGGTTTCAGCTGTAAAAGCAAGAGATCACCACAAGGGGGCAGAGCCGTGAAAACCACCACTACACTATGGAGGCCATCTCAGAGAGGGAGAGAGAGACACAGACAGACAGAGAGAGAGAGGGAGAGAGGCACTGATACATACAGAAATACAGACGATAGAATAGATTTGACACATGTAGCTTCAATAGAAAGACAACAGAACACACAGATTCAGTCAGATTATGGTAAAAAGGTGTAGAAACACACTCACAAAACACATGCCAGAGTAGATACAGGTCTGAGAATTTACAACCAACATAGTCATATTATATTAACAGAAAGCTGTAGGACAGAGATTTAAAAAACTGCAGAGTTTAAGACCTGTGACAGTCCATACACACACAAACACACACACAGAGACACAGACAGACAGACACAGACAGACACACACACACACACAGAGACACAGACACACACAGACACACACAGGCTTCAGGTATTCACTTACTTCACTTTCCGTTCAATAAATTCAAATGAAGCACCTTTTCTACTTACTTAGAGCTCATTTATGCTCCATTTTGTGTCCGATTCAAACCCTGTAACCGTCACTGCCCACATACTGTACTTCCACGCCTCTTTCACGTTGGTATAATGTTAAGCACTAGTGGGCAGTAGAGAGTGTATGTGTGGTGCTGCTCCGTTTCATCCGTATCCATAAGGTTTCAGAAAACGCGCTCAATTACGCACAAAATAAACGCAGAGTACGGACAGACGTATGCGTATTTAAGGTTGAGCATAATTGGGCCTTTATTTGAACCGAGTGAGTGAATGTAAGTGAGCTGAGACACTGGCACACAGCTGGGTTCTGCTTAGGGTTCTGGTTGTAGTTGTGGTTAGTGTACCTCGTCATTAAGGTTGGATGCCAGCAGGACTCCTGAGACTCCAGACCCGGACAGAGCGACACGACCGGCGTGCGCCGCCGCTGCTGCCGCCGCACTCAGGGGGCTGATGGCTCCTGTGAAGACGGGATAAGATAAGAACCACATCAGGATCAGATCAACAATAACACAACAGAAATCTACATCACATCAGGATCCGATCAACAATAACACAACAGAAATCTACATCAGTTTACAAGCACAACACTCAGGACTGATGATGGCTTTTCTATCAATGTCATCAGGGCTGCCACAATTCATCCACATCACTCATCACATACATTGATTAGTTTAAGTTTTGCATAATGATTCAACAAACCCAAAACCAAGTGTTTAAAGTCGAGGCGAACCCGTTCGTCACGTGCATCTGAGTCCGTTTCAGACTGAAAACAAATTGAGAGGCGGACCATATACGGTGTCGATGATTTGATTTGACAATTCTGAGGACTGGCTTTGGCATTGGCCAATCCTGGCGTGTTCCACCCCCAAATCGGGTGGGATTCAGCGTGTTGTCGTGCTACGCGAGTGGGATCCGCGGAGTACCAGGCAGCCAGGCTGCTTCGTGCGGAGCGAGCGGACAATCCGATGCATGGGTGCTGCCCGCCCGCCTGGAAACTCCGAGAGACGACCCCTGACAGGCAGGGAGGCTGTCAGGCTCGGAGGCGCGCGTCATTATCGTTATAAATGTAAATAATATCCCTGGAATGTGTGTTTTAACGAGCCAGTTACATTTCTTTGCATTCTTATAGATTATAGTTTTTGTTTTTTGTTCATGTTTCTAACAATTGGCCAAGTTAGTAGTTAGTTTATGGGATATGAATTCTGCCAGATGACAGGCACTAGGCGCCATTTTCTCTTTCTTTTGGGAGAGAAAATTATCCTGAAAGGAAGATTTGATTGACAGCTGCATGTCATGATATGATTGGTTGAAATGGGGTAGAAATTTGATAGTACTACTAGGTGACGTCAGCAAACCGTACATTACTGTTATCAATGAAATCTTTTGTGATTTGTTTTGCATACATTATTACATAGGTGCACTGCATACCCAGGTATTTGAACTAAAAGAAAAGAAAAGTCATTTTTGGGTTCAGCTCGACTTTAAGAAGAAGAAAAACAAGACTGGGTGGAACCTAGTATATAGGGGTGGGGGGGGGAATCGATACAGCATAGTATCGTGATATTTTGTGGGCAATATATCGTATCGAATGCTAAGTATCGTGATGTTTTATTATACAAAATGTCAAGTGCATCATGCAACATTTATGACAGCTTTTTATGACAGTGTTGGTCACTCTGTCTGCTTCACAATCCCATTTCTTTCCAATCAAAATGATTGAAGTGAGATGAACAGACTGGAAACTTTATCTGATTAGATAAAACAGATGTTGACAAAGTTTTTACATTTGGGACAAAAAAAAGGTAATAAATCACAATATATCGCAATATTGCAATACTCAATATATCACAATACTAGCATATCGCAATACTATCGGATCGTGACTTAAGTATCGTGATAATATCGTATCAGTGATTCCCACCCCTACTAGTATATAGCTGGACGGTTTGTGATGTGTTTATACTCTTATATTATACTTTCATACTTCTTTAAACATTTATGTTGCTCTGCACAGCCCAATTATTCAAAACATTTTCTCAAAAGTGTCACAGTCTAGGCTTTAACTCTGAAGACAAAACCGCCCCACTTCCTGTCTCAGCAATAAAACTACTTCCCACATGTAATTTTGCCATCACGAAAAGTAAGTGTGTGTGTGTGTGTGTGTCGAGACTCCTGTCAGCTAGCGATCTGGAGCTAACGGCTAGCAGCGACGCTGATGCTAGCCCTAAATCTTGTCCGCTGCTGTTGAATGTAGTTTTGTCTCCGGCGTCCGAAACCATCATCTGACTGACACATTTTAATCCCATTTATTTATGTGACGCTTGCCATGGCTTTTTAGCCAGCTAGCTAGCTAGCTGCAGGCTACAAGCCAGACAGCACTGTCTGAGGCTGGATAGCGAACTAAGTTCTGCCCTGTCCGCATCCTACTTGTAATTACCACTAGGAGATCGATGTGGATGTTGGTTTGTTCCCCCCCATTCAGCAGCTCATATACTGATGTGATTATTTACCAAATTATGGGAATACTTTGTAAAATACTATAGAGAATAGGGATGTTCATCAATTATCGAAAATCGATAATCGATCGTTAAGGATTGGAATCGATCCTGTGGCATTTGGATCGATTTTTTAATTATAAAAAAAAAAAAAAAAAATTGGACTAGGTTTGGGTGGAATTCGTTACTCCTCGCCCCACTCCATTGCACAGCCGACTAACGTGAGGTGGAGCTTCATATAGTCTCTAGTTTTCTGGCTGGGCACGGGCCTTTGTGCCAACAAAACTGTTTTAAACATGGGAAATTCACACCGGCATGCGCCGGGGACAGCAGTGTTGGAGAGGAGACACATTGAAATAAAGAGTTCATTGAGGAGAACACGTTGTCTTTCGTATTTTCTGCCATAGGCATTCATTTTGTAAAAAAAAAAAAAAAAAAAAGAAAAAAAAATTGAAAATATTGAAAATTTTCTAAGTATTAATAAAATCGATGATCGATAATTGATCGTTAATTTTCACCGATTATCGATTTTGGAAAATTTTCAAAATGAACATCCCTAATAGAGAACCAATAACAATGGTGCTTTGCTCCCTGTTCCAAAGTTACCGTGGCAAATCACAGCAGGAACGGGCGTGCATGAAAACTCAAAACACACACCACAACTCCCAATCACGCATGCTGATGTGCTTGACAGCACAGTAATAAGGCAGGTGTTATTTAGGTTAGCGTAGCCCACTAGCTAGAGAGTTGGCTAGCTTTTCGGCATCATTTTTGCAAAGAAACCCTAAGCTATTGTGACTTTAGCAACACAAATGACTGTTTACAGACATAATGTACATATTCAAACAAAAAGGGATCCAGAAGCTGCTTCAGTAATGAAAATGTCACATACAACGCAGCGTTATAGTTCAGAACTGGACTGACAAATACAACTCCTGTTAACTTCCTCTCATATCTAAACCTGCACCTTCTACTGCCTCAGTCATTTAGACCAGGCACCTTCTACTGCCTCAGAGTCATTTAGACCAGGCACCTTCTACTGCCTCAAGAGTCATTTAGACCAGGCACCTTCTACTGCCTCAGTCATTTAGACCAGGCACCTTCTACTGCCCCAGAGTCATTTAGACCAGGCACCTTCTACTGCCTCAAGAGTCATTTAGACCAGGCACCTTCTACTGCCTCAGTCATTTAGACCAGGCACCTTCTACTGCCTCAGTCATTTAGACCAGGCACCTTCTAGTGCCCCAGAGTCATTTAGACCAGGCACCTTCTACTGCCTCAGTCATTTAGACCAGGCACCTTCTACTGCCTCAGAGTCATTTAGACCAGGCACCTTCTACTGCCTCAGTCATTTAGACCAGGCACCTTCTAGTGCCCCAGAGTCATTTAGACCAGGCACCTTCTACTGCCTCAGTCATTTAGACCAGGCACCTTCTACTGCCTCAGAGTCATTTAGACCAGGCACCTTCTACTGCCTCAGTCATTTAGACCAGGCACCTTCTAGTGCATCAGAGTCATTTAGACCAGGCACCTTCTACTGCCTCAGTCATTTAGACCAGGCACCTTCTAGTGCATCAGAGTCATTTAGACCAGGCACCTTCTAGTGCCCCAGAGTCATTTAGACCAGGCACCTTCTACTGCCTCAGTCATTTAGACCAGGCACCTTCTAGTGCATCAGAGTCATTTAGACCAGGCACCTTCTACTGCCTCAGAGTCATTTAGACCAGGCACCTTCTACTGCCTCAGAGTCATTTAGACCAGGCACCTTCTACTGCCTCAGTCATTTAGACCAGGCACCTTCTAGTGCATCAGAGTCATTTAGACCAGGCACCTTCTACTGCCTCAGAGTCATCTAGACCAGGCACCTTCTACTGCCTCAGAGTCATTTAGACCAGGCACCTTCTACTGCCTCAGAGTCATTTAGACCAGGCACATTCTACTGCCTCAGTCATTTAGACCAGGCACCTTCTACTGCCTCAGAGTCATTTAGACCAGGCACCTTCTACTGCCTCAGTCATTTAGACCAGGCGCCTTCTACTGCCTCAGTCATTTAGACCAGGCACCTTCTACTGCCTCAGAGTCATTTAGACCAGGCACCTTCTAATGCCTCAGTCATTTAGACCAGGCGCCTTCTACTGCCTCAGTCATTTAGACCAGGCACCTTCTACTGCCTCAAGAGTCATTTAGACCAGGCACCTTCTACTGCCTCAGTCATTTAGACCAGGCGCCTTCTACTGCCTCAGAGTCATTTAGACCAGGCACCTTCTACTGCCTCAGAATCGTTTAGACCAGGCACCTTCTACTGCCTCAGAGTAATTTAGA
Organism: Poromitra crassiceps; assembly: GCF_964638095.1. Classification (NCBI taxonomy): domain Eukaryota; kingdom Metazoa; phylum Chordata; class Actinopteri; order Beryciformes; family Melamphaidae; genus Poromitra; species Poromitra crassiceps. The sequence continues at coordinate 19,959,641 of NC_139635.1, forward strand.
CCAGGCGCCTTCTACTGCCTCAGAGTCATTTAGACCAGGCACCTTCTACTGCCTCAGTCATTTAGACCAGGCGCCTTCTACTGCCTCAGAGTCATTTAGACCAGGCACCTTCTACTGCCTCAGAGTCATTTAGACCAGGCACCTTCTACTGCCTCAGAGTCATTTAGACCAGGCACCTTCTACTGCCTCAGAGTCATTTAGACCAGCCAATGTCCCAGCTGAATAACAATCACATGACATATTGAAATGGGCAAGAGCCAGGCGACTTTTGAGGACTTTCAGATATCTAGTATTAGTCATTGCAGTGTGATAATTTGACATTTCTTTCGAGAGAGGAGAGGTTCCTCACGACATGGGCTTCACAATTCGATACAAGCACAATATGATGTAATAAGTAAAAGTGAAATGACAACAAAGCACAACTGTGTGGGCAGACGTTCATATCTGATCAGACGTTCATATCTGATCTGAGCAGACGTTCATATCTGATCTGAGCAGACGTTCATATCTGATGTGAGCAGACGTTCATATCTGATCTGAGCAGACGTTCATATCTGATCTGAGCAGACGTTCATATCTGATCTGAGCAGACGTTCATATCTGATGTGAGCAGACGTTCATATCTGATGTGAGCAGACGTTCATATCTGATCTGAGCAGACGTTCATATCTGATCTGAGCAGACGTTCATATCTGATGTGAGCAGACGTTCATATCTGATGTGAGCAGACGTTCATATCTGATCAGACGTTCATATCTGATGTGAGCAGACGTTCATATCTGATGTGAGCAGACGTTCATATCTGATGTGAGCAGACGTTCATATCTGATGTGAGCAGACGTTCATATCTGATGTGAGCAGACGTTCATATCTGATCAGAGCAGACGTTCATATCTGATCTGAGCAGACGTTCATATCTGATCTGAGCAGACGTTCATATCTGATGTGAGCAGACGTTCATATCTGATCTGAGCAGACGTTCATATCTGATCTGAGCAGACGTTCATATCTGATCTGAGCAGACGTTCATATCTGATGTGAGCAGACGTTCATATCTGATCTGAGCAGACGTTCATATCTGATCTGAGCAGACGTTCATATCTGATCTGAGCAGACGTTCATATCTGATCTGAGCAGACGTTCATATCTGATCTGAGCCGCCAATCTTTCTAGCAATGCCAGTGGCTTGCTAGAATCAAATGTAAACAAAAGAAACCTAAAGTGTCATGACAAAGTGCAGATCATCTCATTTTGAGTGCGAGCTTGTGTGAAAGTGTGATGGGCAAACCGTGTCATGTGTTTCCTACAGCAGAGTGTTTGTTTGGCTGATGAAGGTCTGATGACCGAAACAGATCCACTTATCATGCAAGTGAAGACGGTGAGCGGGACTACAGCAGAATAAGATATTGCTTGATTGTGGTCACTGGCTGGTAAATGTACCCACTGAAAAACCCAACTGCTTTACAGGCTATTTCAAGGCCTATGCAGGCACCGGATATTTATAAATGTCATAGTTTTCATGCCAAAAACAATTCCAACAATTCAAGTAGTCGAGTGTTTCCAAGAATGTGAGCCTTGTCAGGATGAAAAAGCCTCTATGTTTAGAGTAGACCATGGGACATACTGACGTTAATAAATACGACTCACGGTATGCAACAGATTGAAGCGTATTTGTGGAATCCGATCAAGGTGTTTCATTAGAAATTTGAATCAATCCAGGTGAAGGACTTCCTATAGACCAGAGGTTCTCAAATGTTTTTCAGCCAAGGACCCCTTACAAGATAGAAAATATACCGGGGACCCCCTCATTCTGATTTGTGATTTTGGCCTAAGCTTAATTGTTTCCACGGTAACGTGCTTGACTTTTAATTTGATAGGTTTGTTATTAGAATGTAATCCATGAACCATTTTAGATTTAAAGCATAAACTATTTTCGTTGAACTATGAAGATTTTGCAAAAAAAAATATATATATTTTTGACCGAGGGAGGGAGTTCGTTCCACCATGTCGGTGCCAGGGACGAAAAAAGTCTCGAATGGGACGCGCGACTATTGACTACATGTAGTGGTGGAGGGGCGAGGCATCCAGCACGAGTGGAGGGGTGAATCTAGGGAGCGGTGTGAGGGCTGGAATCTGACGGATGCATCAGATGAATATGCCATATCTTTTGGCCAAAAAGATATATATATAAAAAATAAAAAAATAAATATATATATATTTTTATTACATTACATTTACATTACGTCATTTAGCAGACACTTTTGTTTTGTCCAAAGCGACTTACAATATCACAATTTGTCAACAGTACAGAAAACCACTATGCAACACAATCAATGACAGCCAAGATATTTTGATAGACTAGCACCATGTAGGAAGTAGTTTGAGAAGGAATAAGTAACATGTAGCATTTTTTTTTTTACTTGCAAACTTTTCGCGGACCCCCTGGCAAAGTGCCACGGACCCCTGGGGGTCCGCGGACCCCCATTTGAGAACCACTGCTATAGACAACCAGTGCAATATTGATCACCTCCTGTATAATATAAATGATATGTAATCAAAGAAACTCATATACATACATTGTATCGGAGATGGGCGACACTGACTGGTCGATTAATGAAAGTATGCCGTAAAGTATTATGAGCAGAGTAGTATATAGTAATAGTAATAGTATCGCAATATTTTGCATGGCAATATTGTATCAATACACGGATGCCGAGTATCGAACTTTTAAAATCGCAATAATTTATCATGAGTTAAGTATTGTGATAATATCTTATTGTGGGGCCTCTGGTGATTCCCACGCCTACGTCCTACCTAATAAGTTTTCCATTGGGAACATAATTTACAGTTGAACAAAGGTAATAAATCACAATATGTTATCGCAATACTCAACATAGCACAAAATGTTTAAAATCGCAATAATATCGTATCATGACTTAAGTATCTTGATAATTTTGTATTGTGGAGCCTCTGGTGATTCCCACCCCTACCAACCATGGTATCAACCTCTGAGGCTGGGTGATGGAAGGTTAGATTCTAGCCCTGGTGCATTCAGATAACCTCTGAGGCTGGGTGATGGAAGGTTAGATTCTAGCCCTGGTGCATTCAGATAACCTCTGAGGCTGGGTGATGGAAGGTTAGATTCTAGCCCTGGTGCATTCAGATAACCTCTGAGGCTGGGTGAAGGAAGGTCAGATTCTAGCCCTGGTGCATTCAGGTAACAGCCTCTGAGGCTGGGTGAAGGAAGGTTAGATTCTAGCCCTGGTGCATTCAGATAACCTCTGAGGCTGGGTGATGGAAGGTTAGATTCTAACCCTGGTGCATTCAGGTAACAGCCTCTGAGGCTGGGTGATGGAAGGTTAGATTCTAACCCTGGTGCATTCAGGTAACAGTCTCTGAGGCTGGGTGATGGAAGGTTAGATTCTAGCCCTGGTGCATTCAGATAACCTCTGAGGCTGGGTGATGGAAGGTTAGATTCTAGCCCTGGTGCATTCAGATAACCTCTGAGGCTGGGTGATGGAAGGTTAGATTCTAGCCCTGGTGCATTCAGATAACCTCTGAGGCTGGGTGATGGAAGGTTAGATTCTAGCCCTGGTGCATTCAGATAACCTCTGAGGCTGGGTGATGGAAGGTTAGATTCTAGCCCTGGTGCATTCAGGTAACAGCCTCTGAGGCTGGGTGATGGAAGGTTAGATTCTAACCCTGGTGCATTCAGGTAACAGCCTCTGAGGCTGGGTGATGGAAGGTTAGATTCTAGCCCTGGTGCATTCAGATAACAGCCTCTGAGGCTGGGTGATGGAAGGTTAGATTCTAGCCCTGGTGCATTCAGATAACCTCTGAGGCTGGGTGATGGAAGGTTAGATTCTAACCCTGGTGCATTCAGATAACAGCCTCTGAGGCTGGGTGATGGAAGGTTAGATTCTAGCCCTGGTGCATTCAGATAACCTCTGAGGCTGGGTGATGGAAGGTCAGATTCTAGCCCTGGTGCATTCAGATAACAGCCTCTGAGGCTGGGTGATGGAAGGTTAGATTCTAGCCCTGGTGCATTCAGATAACCTCTGAGGCTGGGTGATGGAAGGTTAGATTCTAGCCCTGGTGCATTCAGATAACAGCCTCTGAGGCTGGGTGATGGAAGGTTAGATTCTAGCCCTGGTGCATTCAGATAACAGCCTCTGAGGCTGGGTGATGGAAGGTTAGATTCTAGCCCTGGTGCATTCAGATAACAGCCTCTGAGGCTGGGTGATGGAAGGTTAGATTCTAGCCCTGGTGCATTCAGATAACCTCTGAGGCTGGGTGATGGAAGGTCAGATTCTAGCCCTGGTGCATTCAGATAACATCTGAGGCTGGGTGATGGAAGGTTAGATTCTAGCCCTGGTGCATTCAGATAACAGCCTCTGAGGCTGGGTGATGGAAGGTTAGATTCTAGCCCTGGTGCATTCAGGTAACAGCCTCTGAGGCTGGGTGATGGAAGGTTAGATTCTAGCCCTGGTGCATTCAGATAACCTCTGAGGCTGGGTGATGGAAGGTCAGATTCTAGCCCTGGTGCATTCAGATAACATCTGAGGCTGGGTGATGGAAGGTTAGATTCTAACCCTGGTGCATTCAGGTAACAGCCTCTGAGGCTGTGTGATGAAAGGTTAGATTCTAGCCCTGGTGCATTCAGATAACCTCTGAGGCTGGGTGATGGAAGGTTAGATTCTAGCCCTGGTGCATTCAGATAACCTCTGAGGCTGGGTGATGGAAGGTTAGATTCTAGCCCTGGTGCACTCAGATAACCTCTGAGGCTGGGTGATGGAAGGCTAGATTCTAGCCCTGGTGCATTCAGATAACAGACAGCCATATCAGGACAAGACAAGAGACAGGACAGAAAGAGGCAGAGAGAGACAGAGTGAAGGGACAAAAAGAAAGAAGAAAAAGGGAAGGATAGGTACCTCCACCCTGCGAGAGGGAGAGAGAAGACGAGTAACCTCCTCCACTAGAGTAGGAACCTAGCGATCCGGATGGACAGGTACCTATAAGACAATATAACAACTAGATTTATTCCACAGAATGCTAAACTCAACTAGCTCCAAAAAGCGCAAGTATCACAGGAAAACCAAACCAGACTGAATGTTAAATCTTAAAACCGTACGATGCTCGCAATCAAGACGGGGCTAAACACTGTCAATACTTGTCAAATATCAGTCTAAACTACACTTATGTATGAAGCTGGCATTATAGAGCGGGGGGTAGCAGAGAGATACTCATTTAAACCGAGTTCAACTAATCAACTGACGCTCTACATGCTACCAGCCAATTATTAGATTAGATTAGACTATGTAACGAGGAAAACTAGGTGATAATTGGACATAAATGCCCTAATGGGACCAAATCTAATGAAAACATTAGCATTGTCATGTGGAGACCCATGATCCATATTGATTCTCAACACATCGTTTAAGAAAGCCGGCACTGGACTACGTAGCTAGAAGAAAAGGTGTGGCTTCAACGCGAGGAGGAACACACAACCTGTTCACACTACTGCACCCGATATGAAAGAAGTGATCTGGACTGGACTCGGGTGGGACTTGGCCAGAGATGAACAGAATTAGGGATGTCAATGGTTACGATTTTTTTTTTTTACCGCATTTCCATTGCCATGCTTTTTTTGGACCGCATTTCCATTAACGTTACTGCACTTGTGTGAACACTTTAGTGTCATGTTAAAGTAGGGATGCACCGATGTGAAAATTTTGGCCGATGCCGATAGCCGATATTAACATTGCTGTTATGGCCGATAACCGATATTTACCGATGTCGATATGATCTGTATAAAACCACATTTTTATGATCATCACATATTGTACATACTGAAAAACACATGTTAACACTGAATTTGAAAAAGTTATGCATTTCTTTATTTGCAAAGCCTTTGGAAAAGCCCATAAATCATAGATTTACTGCATTATTTCATATCAATGTGAAGAATTTGGCTGATAATGATAACCGATATTAACATTGCAACATCTGACCGATACCGATATGACCGATATGTTAAAAAATGACCAACATCGGCCGATACCGATATGACTGCCGATATATCGTGCATCCCTACGTTAAAGTTATCTGTAGTTTACGGGCAGCATTATCACCACTAGCGTTAGTTTATTTTTGATGAGAAATGAAACACAGTAAGACAGACTCACCCGCCTGCTACCGATGTTGACGGAAAACAATCCGCTTTTACATTCTGTTGAGCAGCAAAATGTCCAGGCAGCAGTGTGAAACAGTCTGCATATTAGGAGCGGGTCCGAGAGTACGAAGAATCCGCTGTCCCTCGTTGGCCAGATTGTGTATCAGCAGGGTTTTCTTCCTTTCAACGTTAGCATCAGCTAGCCCTAGTATGAACGTTTCAAAGGATCCATGCCAGCCAACCCAGGGGATAAGCGGCTCGCCAGGCAGGGCGAGGAACGGGGAGCGAGGCGAGGGCAGAGATAATCCATCATCCTCGTCGCCAATGTTATGTTTAATAACTTGTGGACCACGACGTAACTGTTAAAACGTTTTATTTTCATGCGGTCACACTGGCTCCATGTTTACAATTACAACCACGCCACTTTCCAGCAGGGCAGACTGTCGTAAAGCAGCCTGTCTTAAAGGTACAGCCACAGCTGATGTGACGCAGACATGTAGTCGGTTATTGTTTTTTCTAAACGGTTATGATTTAATATCTGGTTAGCCGTGTACACGGTGACATCCCTAATCGCGATACAGCACATACGTAAGTTGCCTCAAACTGCAAAGTTAGTTAGCTTATTATAGGCTATTTTTTCATAGCTTCCTGACATTAGACCCCGGTATACGGTATTATGACGGTATTAGTTTAATCAGCGACTTTCTTGAAACTCCCAGTTGTTCACGCGCTTTTCAGATCTGCTAGTCACTTAACTTAGCAGTTAGCGATAGTTTTGCAGTTAGCGATGGTTTCTCCCTCTCTCCCTTCTCAGTTTAATCGATAATTAACTGTTAATGTTTACGTTAAGGTTACACATATATTTGCGGGAGTGGGAGAAATCTTACGCTACTGTTGATGTCCAGCGTGATGACGGGGGGGAAACGAGTTTATTTGCTACGTCGCATGTAGTTCTGTTGATGTCCAGCGTGATGACGGGGGTAAACGAGTTTATTTGCTACGTCGCATGTAGTTCCAATGGCCAGTTCAAAACAGGGCCTTGGTATTATTCATGTCCTGATGTCAAATGCAGTGTTTAGAGCCCGACCGATACTGGATTTTTGAGGCCGATACCGATATTAGGGAGTAAAAAAAATCCGATATCGATATATCGGCCGATATTCTTATATTGTATATACACATTATATTACTTTTTTTTTTTTGCAGTGATCCCTCAAATATCAAACACTTGACAAAGATATGACTTGACATGACTTGAGATATGTCATGTAGGCAGGATATTTTACAGCTGCTTATCAATAAACTTTATTGTCCAAAATTACATCAATGCAATGAAACAGTAAACTTCACTGGGAATTTAATAATTATAAATAACTAGAAAAACAAAAACACAAAAAGAACAAATATAAATAGAACAAATCTAAAATAATATTTTATAGTATTTTATAAGTTATATTATAACTTGAGTTAATAAAAAGATCAAATATACACAACATGTTGTCTATAACAAAAAAAATCTGCAATATATGCAAACATATCGACCGATACCGATATATCGGTTATCGGCCGATAATATCGGTGGACCGATATATCGTTCGGGCTCTAGCGTTGAGGCCGGTAAAAGCGGACAATCTTCTCGGTAATTGTTCACATTGTTTACGCTAATTATATTAATGTCTAAACGTTAATGTCCTAATTTGATGGCACCTTAAAGTTTAGTTTTGCCTACTCTCAGCCACCATTAGTCCCAATGGAAGAGCTAATATTAGTATTCTAAAACAATGTTTGAGAGATTAATGGTCTGCCTCTTCGTTGCCAGCCATGGATCACGCATTTCAAGCAAGCTGTTCATCTCTGCCAGTTATTTTTGATTCTGCTAGAAATATAATGAGAAGCGACGATGGAAGACGTGCAGAAACAGAGACAGTATGATCAAAGAACCCCATGCTTCTCTGTGTAAAGTGATGTCAGTAATGAGCTAAAGGCAGACGTGCAATCACAGGAGGAACCCATGCAAAAGACTTGTTGGTTGTGTTCTGCAGTCACAGGGAAAACGGGCCGACTAGAGGCCAGTCCAGTCTGGATTGGTTTGGTTCATTTCTGTACTGTGAACAGGGGAATAAAGAGGAAAAGATTGAAGCACATGCAGATAGAGATGAAGGGATGAATAGAGGAGTAGTACCCAAGAAGAAAAAAAGGGGGGGGGGGATCCAGTTGGTTAATCTGATCTGGCCTAACCAGTTTTGAGTTTGACTGAGGTCTAAACTAATGAATCCAGTACTAACTGACTGCCTCCTGACTAGAGATGTAACGGTATGGAAATTTCACATCACGATTATCGTGACCAAAATGATCACGGTTATCGTATTATCACGGCATTCATAGAAAATTTATGAAAATGTTCAAAAAGTACCGAGAGACTCACTGAAATCATTTGACAATGTTTTATATTGAAAACTCAGACCCAAAAAGGATTGATACACTCACTCAAATCATTTCTCCGGGGCTGCACGTTTGCATCTGGGAGACTGTTGCCAGCCTTGGTTGATGATTGACAGAATTTACCGTGTTTTTCAAAGCAGTGTAATCATGGTACCACGGTAATCACGGTTCCCACGGTTTTAATAATGAACATTTTAATATGGTACGGTTATCATAAGGACTTTTATCACGGTTATCATTAAAAGCGGTTATCGTTACATCCCTACTGCTGACCCAGTGGAGGAGGAAAGAGAGGGATAGAGAGGAAGCAAGGGAAGAATGGAGAGATAAAAGAATAGACAAGAGTTATTTTTAGCTAATAAAGGAGAAGAGCTGTTGTTGCCAGTGTCCGGCCGGTCAATCAGGTTTGATGTCATGTATGTCTCGTACGCATGTTTTATTACACCGCTTTGTTGATTCCTCAATTCTGATTGGCTGAAGAAGGCATCGTGCGGTCTGTTAATTTCCGAATAATAGACCACCGTTTCACATTTAATCACAGAGCTTGAATGGGCACAACGGTCTTTACAGTTTATCCTGGTAATTTGGCTAGTGCAGCACCAAATCTGACCGTTATATTAAAGGTTAGTTGCTATGGTTTGAGAACTGTGCAGACGAGTCTGTTGCACGAGTGCTCAGCAAACGGTCGAACCTGAACTGAAGCTGACTGGCGTTAGCGACACGGTTGACATAGCATTCTTACCCAGTAAAGAATTATGGTCCTTGTTGGACTGGTCTCCGTCGCCAGCTGGCAGGTCAGGCCTGGTGTAATCTCGGCTCTTGTCGTTGTTGTACTTGACGTTGAGGCTGACCAGTTTACTGAAGTCTATCCGCAGAGTACAGCACGAGTTATAGATGTTCTGCCCGTCCAGCGACTGAGGAGAGAAGCAAAATGGTGTTTTTCATATTGTTTTATTATGCAAGGAAAGTTGAAAGCTTTAGTGCGTAACTTTTCAGAGCTGCGACGATTCATCGATTAGTCCAGTGATCCTCACTATTTCTTCGATGAGAGCCGCACTGGCAGGACAAAGTCAATAGGAGAGCCACTTTTACCGCAAAACACCAAAAGCCACCCCAACCAAGCACATCTGCCTACAATTTTTTTGTGTTTTATTGTTTTCCACACACACACACAAACACACATATATACCAGTTTCCCCTAGAAAATCTTTCAGGCCTGGAGGGATTTCGAAACGTACCCCGACCGCAACGGTGGGGGCCATCGCTGGCGACGCTAAAGTTTTAGCTAATCTGTTCACATCTATGTTCGCAATGGCATCCCAAGTATCATCATACTATTATGGGATGCGATGCGAACAGTTGTATTATGGGATGTGCGTTTCCCATGCAACGACACACGTTGACATGTTTTGGAACAGCGCTGCACGCTGGCACAATACTCCTAAAAGCAAAATGCTTATTGTTTTGAATGATTTGGCACCTTCTATTACTGTCAACACCAGTATTGTTGTATTGTAATAATATGCCATAAAGGTTAATTGAAATTTTGGGGAGAGCAGGGGAAGCGGGATCAAAAAAAAAAAAAAAAAAAAAAAAATGCAATTTCTTAGAGCCGCCAACTAAAGCTTCGAGAGCCGCCAGCGTCTCGCGAGCCGCGCAATGAGGAACTAGGGATTAGTCGATCGACAGAAAATGAAATCGACAACTATTTTGATCATCGATCAACCGAGAAAATAATCGACAGATTAATCGATTATGAAAATAATCGTTCGTTGCAGCCCTATAACTTTTACACATAAACGAGCGTCCGTTACATTCAAGCTCTGGCCTGACGAGGTCCCACAATGTTAATTGAACGCTACCAGTGCCAGAGAACTCTCTCTGTATTCCGTAAGAGGAGGATACCAGAGCTTTCAATCTGCTGTGTGTGGCCACATTCCCTCGCTGGCCTGGCTGGAGGACGCGCACCAGACTTCCACCGACCGAGCCGGTGCTAATTCCCGGTTAGCCCTCTGCTAGCTTGAATAGGGATAAATGATGAAGTCGTGCGGCTCTCTCGTAGACTTTCCAAACGGACCGAATGGAAGAAGAAGACGCGTTGTATTTTCAGTAAAGAAACAACACATGTGGAGGGGGAGACAAAAGTTACACACTATAGCGCACTATATTTCAATTAAATATTTTAGTTCATGTGTTTTCACTCATATGAGTGTTGTGAAACAAACTATACTGTATACTGTATACGGTAAATGTATAAGAGGGTAAAGGAAATTAAATCTTTAGGGTCTTTAATACATTTCAGACATAAGTGATCCTACCAGTTTAGCTTGCTGTGCATTGACGGGGTCACTGAACTGCAGCAGAGCCTGGAACTGGTTGTTCTTGGTGAAGGTGATGATCTTCATCACCGTCCCAAACTTACTGAAGATCTGTGAGAGTTCGGTGAATAGGGACAGATCGAAACATCTCAGTCAAGTTACCAAATATAGTTCACCAATCCTAACTTTAACATCTAAAGACATAGGTCAGTATGGTTATGCGATGACGACGCCATGCTTGCCCAAAATCTATGTATCAGACATTTCTACTATATATACAATGTGACACAGTAGACGAGTAGAGCATATTGATAATGATTGCATGTGTCTTTGAGTAGCTTGAAGGTAACTCATACTCAACCCGCCAATCTGCACATCTTCATCTCCCTAAATTTCTTTCCTCTAGAGGCCAATTCTCCATTAAATTTAGAGGAGTAAAACTATGGAATGAATTTTTCTTTCTAGCTGAAAAACCTTCTCTAAGAATTTATAAAAAAGCCCTTAAGGAACTCTTAATTACTTCTGAAAATACATAAAAAATCTTTCTTCTTCTGTATCTTGCTCTATTTCTCTTACTTCTTTTTAATTTGTTATTGTGTATGTATAAACATTTGAACTGTTAAATGAGGTGGAGTGCGCCTTATAAGCCCTCTGGGTTTTCTTTGCCTCCTCCTGCACAGTACTCCTGTCTGTATTTTAGCTCTGTAAATATCTCATCTGACTTGTCATTTGAACTGTCATAATAATGCCTTTGTTTTGTTTCTACTGTGCGAATAAATAAAACCTAAACTAGGAAGGCATGTTGTCAATGATACCAGAATTTTGACCAATACTACGTTTAATATCTAAAAATTCAATGTGGCGACTGGAGTGCAAACAAGGAAAAACATCAAGCAATGTCACAGAACAGCCACTTGTGTTACCAATTGACTTGCACATCTTTGTAGCAACTTTTACACATTGATATTGGTTTGTCATCTTTGTTGGCTCTGTAAGTGAAACATTTCCATATTTGGCTACCAGTGACACCAGTTTCTCACACCAGTTTAGGTGGACCGGGATCCAGGTCAAGACGTGGTGGACTTGTTTGACTCCACTGCGGGACTACTTGAACCTACTTCTTCCAATCTGATGGGTGGATTTCTGAATGAGCCGTTCCAGGTTTTACCTGTTGCAGCACGTCCAGTGTCACGGGGTAGAACATGTTGTCGATTATAATGCGCAAGACGGGGCTGGGGGGCGGCGCCAAGTCCAGAACTCCGGTGTCGGAGGAGGGAGAGCTTCCATCCTGGACCGCAGACACCGCCTGCAGTACTGCCTGGGCCCTCTGGGAGGAGAGAGCAAATGCACCAAATCCATCATAGGGAAGAGCAAATAATGAGAGTGAGAACTTAAAGAATTTGGTTGGAAATGACTCTCAATGGGGAAAACCTTTATACTGTATAATCTAGATCCTGTTGAGTTTTCCATCCTTGCAAATTCTGAATACTTACTTTTTTATTAATACATATTGCTTTGGCCTTCAAAAACCCATATAACTCTGACGCTAGTTGGGGGTGAAGTGTGGTGTTTGGCGCATCTGTGTCTATACCTGGTTCAGAGCAGAGTCGGTCTTCAGTTCCTTATGGTTGGAGTACTGGATGAAGACGGGAGTGTTTCTGACCTGAGGATTGAGATCCGTAAATACTCTGTTCCTTTACTAACACACTCAACAAACACGGAAATATTTAGAAGATGAAATAAAGAAGATGAAACTGGAGTGTTTCAAACCTGTGGTGTGACAGCTGCGTAGTAGTTCACCATAGTAATGGCTGCTTCCTCCGTGCCCAACTCCAGAAATGCCTGCAAAAATATACTCAACATTTCAAATTCCTCTAATGCATCCCCCATCACTCTTTTTTCTTAAATTATGATCATTTAAGACTTTCTCAGACTTCAAGGACCCACAGATTTTCTGCCAGGCCCACTTTTATATTATCGGAACATTTAGCGCCCCCGAGAGTCAGAGAGAGAGAGAGATAGCCTCAACAGAGACTAAGCATGATTCTCAATGAATGCTCGTGCGGCAGCTAAATCCACTGACTCCTCCATTATATATATCGAGCCTACTTTTCCATACATGTAGCAATCACAAAACAAAAAACAGGACTTTGCATTAAAGCCACAGTTGCTTGTGTTCTTAAATATCGTGTAGTTTTCGATACAGAGGGGTTTTGTCATGTCCGAGCCAGCCATCTCTCTCACCACTGGGGTGTAGTTCCAGGGTTCAACCAATAGCTACAGCACAGACAGGCTTGTTTCAAGGCTGTGGATTTTCAGAGATAGTGCTTTGCTCAAAAACCCCTCTGGATTGAAAACAACGCAATATTTAAGAACAAAAAAATAGCCCGTCATGAAGGACAACAAGTGTAGTATTGTTTTTGTGTGTGTGTGTGTGATTACTACATGTATGGAAATATGAAAAGTAGGCTCAACATTAAGGGAGGTGTCAGTGGATTTTGCCGCCACACAAGCGAGACTAAGCACTGAGAATCATCTTTATGCTCTACTGAGGCGAGACTAAGCACTGACTGAGAATCATCTTTATGCTCTGCTGAGGCTTGACTAAGCACTGAGAATCATCTTTATGCTCTGCTGAGGCTAGGGGAGAGACAGACGGAGAGGAAATCGGGGGGAAAATCCTACATATCAAACAATGACTGATGTGGGCTTAGTGTCGTCAAAAACACACATCCTTCCTTATTTTGACCTTTTTATGTCATTCTAGTCGCGACACATCGGCTGCATTCACATTGCGTGGGGAAAAGTGGTTTCCGGCTGAAATCCGCCGCAAACAGTTGAAAATCGTTCAACTTGAGCAGACAAGATCTGTGCGGAATGCGTCACTGCTCCACTTGGTTTCTGACACTATTTACAGCGGGAGGTGGGTTGCGGATTTCAGGCAGAAACCGATATACGATGTACCCCCCCCCACACACACACACACACGGGAACCACTGCTTTGACTGTTTACCTGGTTCTTCCCCTTCAGCATCAGTATGTTGGTGACTTTTCCGAAGGGCAGGCCCAGAGCGATGACCTCAGTCTCTGACACTTCGCTGGGAAGTTTCCTGATGTGCAGAACTCTGGAGGGAGGAGACTCGTCCAGACGCTGCTTCTTACTGTCGCTGCCGTTCGCTGACCACGCACACACACAAAGCATATTAGCATACGGTGCCAAATTTGAACATTCTTCCATTCATCTTTCTTTTGAATGTGTGGTGTGTGCCAGTGTGAAGCTGAACTCACCAGTCATGGAGTTGGGGCTGCTACCGTACATGTTGAGCTCATCTGAGCCTCTCTGAAAAACAAAACAGAAAAGGGACAAGACATTCAATTTGATCTTTCACCTCGCAAAAATCTACAGTTACCAAACATGACCCTGTATATGGTAGCAAGACAAAAACCTTGACATGTCACCGTTCAGAATAACATTTGCAAACAGTTTGTTGCTTGGTTTTCAAGCAACAAATTTATTTATTTTTAATAACTTAAAAATAGCTCACTTTTAGTTCACTGGGATTTCACCAATACAGTATGTTGTGGCACACTGTTTCTACTATCACACTGTTATTATTGCCATGTAGAAGTTGCCATGTAGAAGTTAAGACTGCTTACCTTCACACCGACCGCAACATCACTGCCAATGAAAATAATAGAGAAAAGAGAGAAAATACAAGGAAAACAAAAATAAATTACTATTAATCAACTTACAATTGGGATTGAGATTTTTTTTTATTGCAATACTGCCTACTGCAGATTCCATATTGCAAGGAACTGCCATTATTTTACTCAGATGTAAAAACATAAAAAAAGAAAAGCCTAAATGTTGCAAATTACTTATTCAAGTGATATGCAGCATAATAGATAAGCATAATTTATTTTGTAAATCCATTACTGCAATTAGGTGCATAGGTGCAATTGTTGCTGCCAGCTACTGAACAGGTGGGTTATTCAATATAATAATAATTATGTATGTTTACATCAGATTATGTTGTGTATTCAGTACAAGCATCAAGGATAACTTCCAACAGGGAGATGGGGTCCCAGGAGTTAGAATGTAATCTTAACATTTATTGATAATAAATGATTGATAAGATAAGAACATATTCAAAATAAAAAGATGCACTTGAGCTGCCATAAATAATATTAAACATAATCACCAGTTGTGCAAATGAGTGCATCAATTAAGATATCATCAATTAGAAAATATTTCAAATTCCTTTCTTTGGTTCTGAATGGGCTCCTTCTGCCTTCTGTTATTTTTGAAAATGTGCATCAAATCAAATATCTGCACAGTAATCAAGGGCATTTGGCCACCTGGAGAGAATGGCAGTGCCAGAGTTTATGCAATTATTATATTACATTACGTTTTACGTTACCCCGTTCACTTGCCGTTTGCGCATTTTCGTACGCCATGTCTGGTAAAGCTGCGTTGAGCGCTCACGACACGTTAGCATGTAAACCAGTGCGTTATGAAAGGCCAGTTAGCATGTAGCTTTGCCAGATCTCGCGAGAGAAACAAGCAACCAGCATACCAGCTGCTTGTTTCTCTCGCGAGATCTGCCAATTGCTTCAGTTCTGAGTCGGACAAAAGAACCTTGCAAGTGGCTACAGTCACGTCGTTAGCATTTTAGCAATCAATAGCATTAACAAAATATGTAACAGATGGGCTGTGGATAGCGGACAGGTTTAGCAGGAGTGTGGTAGGATAGCATGCAGTTATTAATTGTGCATGCACGGTGTATTAGTACTTATAAGCAGAAGACCCTAACGATTCGTATGTTCTGCCAGGTAAAGAGTTTAACGTTACATACAAGCAAGTCAACCCTTTCACTGCCAGATTTCTGAATGGAGTTCGATCTGCTCTCCATTACAAATATCTCATTTGGGCTAACAGTTAGCTTAGCATGAATCAATGATGAGCACTGCAGCCGCTCAAACGAGGTCCGTTAGCAGACGCCTGGTTATTTTTACAGACACAATTGTAGCAAATGCACCCAGCAGCATCATAAAATTAGCACAATAATAATTTACCCGTCCATTGCAACTCTTTGTCCACTTCTGTCTCTGTTGTTATCTGAGCACAGCTCGCTTCGACAGTCTGAGCAAGATGGGCGGAATCTCTTTTTGTGCCGTTTCCTTTCTTCCACCTGGAATCCAATGTTAACATGCAATAGCGCCACCTACTGCTTCGGAGTGTGAACTGTAGGCGATGGCCTAAGTTGACACTTCTCGAACTTTTTCACGTCAAGGACCCCTAAAGGCTAAAACTGTCACAAATGCAGGAGAGTGGGGTCGTGTTCCTGTAATAAGTTTAACATACTGTATTTACAAACCTATGACCAACATAAAGATGCTTTTCAGGGTGTTTACCACTAATGAGACAAACAAACCTGTTTACAATTACTTTTTTACATTAGGTGCAACAGTTGAACTTAACTGAATAACTCAAGCCTTATTCCCTCAACACAAGGGGACTGCTGGAAAGAAAGTCAAACTGATATTTTGTCAAACGTGACAAATTGTCTTTCTTTGTAGCAATTATAGGTTACAATTTTCAATCAACACAAGATTGCTATGCCACCTGCTGGAGAAATATGGTAGCATCCATGGAGAGGATAAGTACTTCACTTGTAGATTAAATTGTTGCTGCGCCACCTGTTATTATTGCAGTTTGGTGCATTGTTTTACCTACATTCTTCTTCTTTGCCTGTCAGCATTTATCTGTGTCTATAGTGGACAATATACTATTAGACGTAGTACAAGTAGGCCTATATGGACTCATGGATTATTTACCACTATAAGTAAATAAAAGGTTGATATTGCTTACCATTCTTTTCTACACTCTCCCCCTCCTATACAAGTGTATTTAAGAAATAGTCTGTGCTTTGGAACTTCCTTGCAGTTAATAATACCTGTATCTGATTATTACAGGAATCATGTCAGTCCATTTGTCTTCCAGAGTTAAGGACACACATGGCTTGTGCTTCAGAAAACATTTATTTAAATCACAGACCATAGAGATGCTTTGTCTTTCACAATAATCAGTCCACCATAAAATGCCATTTTAATAATATGTATCATTCATATTGAATGATGAATCGTGTACACACAAGGCATAATCCACAATTAAAATCCCAATGTGAAACAGACCTACACTTACAGCCATGTTTTTTGGCATTTAGGTTGCAGCTTATATATTTTTTTACATCTGACTTTAATTTTGTCTTCATATTGAGCTTCCCATTCCAGCCATTGCACTACTACCACATGATGTAGATTTGGCCCCTAGTGACAAACGGGGGCAAACTTCTGGGAAAATTTACTGTTTAGTATCTTTAATAACAATAGTAATAAACTATAAGAATTATATAAAAATCAATTTGATCATTATTTTAGCAAAATTTCATATTCATATATCCAAATCCCCCCTGGCTCTGATGTTGTTTTGTATGTATTAATATCTTTGTCTGTATGTGATTATTTTGTCTGTATTAATTATTTCTCTGTTTCTGTGTGACTTCTATTGTCAATAAAGATGTAGGGAAGATTTGGGTGAATCATATTTAGCACGTGGAAGATGAGGGAAACGGCAATGCAGCGTTAATCTGGACTAACACGTAACGTCAACAGGTGAAGGCGGGTTTTGATTGGACAGTTTCCTCTAGCAGACGGGGTTGATGGGCACGCCCCTCTTGGGTTGATAGGGCGTCGTCCTGGTAACCATGGTGATGCAGTCAATGATGGGACAGACGCTGAGGCACAGAGTGCAGCCGGTGCAGCTGTCAGTCACTAGAGGAAGGTGGGTCTCTGGGTCGAAACTTATAGCCTGGAAAGCATAGAGAGACCAAGTCGCATTACAGCACTGAGATGAAGGAGATGGTCGATGCTAGAATGGATCGGGCCATAGGGAAACGAGTAGTGATTGGTCGGGTTTAGATGTTGGGGTTAGGCATGGGGAGTGATGATTGGTTAGGGGTTGGGGGGTTAGGGCCAGAGACGGGGTTAGGTCCCTCCGGCCGATCCATTCTAGTATCCACCAATGGAGATGGTCACAGAGAGCAAACTAATTGTTCTAATAATTCTAAGAATAAGAATAAGAAGCCACAAGACAGATATAGATAGATACATAGACAGACAGACTGACAGACAGGCAGGCAGACAGACAGGCAGACAGACAGACAGACAGACAGACAGGCAGGCAGACAGACAAACACAGACAGACAGGCAGGCAGACAGACAGACAGACAGACAGGCAGGCAGACAGACAGACAGGCAGGCAGACGTACCTGATATCCAGAGTCATTACATGTCATGTAACATTTACCACAGTTGATACACATCTCCTCATCTATCAGAGCCTGGACCTGAACACAGAGGAAGGCCAAGGTCAGAATCACTTATTGAATTCTAAGTAACAGTCTGTGACATTTTCATACAGATAAATATCCACTTCGTTACACTGTATATCTGATTACTATAGCACATATGGCCATTAAGCTTTTCCATTTGCTGTTGTAAACCGCCGGTGTCTGGTAGATCTGTCGTGGGAGAGAGAGGAAAACAACTCTGCCAAACAGGAAGTGATTTTAACAGTAGGGTGGGTGATGATGATGTACCAACACGACCCCCATTAGACAAAAGTATTAATAAACATGGAGAATCGCTAATTGAGTTTTTGTGAGAGACTCAACATTTTGTATCGTTAACGGAAGAATCTGCCCCCTTAAAGATAACTACAGTCTACATCTGTATCAACTAAACTAAGGGAAAGCCGTGGTCGATTACATACTGGTACCACATGACTGTCTGCAGCCTTGTATTTCTTTTGAAGTGATCACTCCAACTCAACTGGCAGATCATGCAGATTGTGTCGATTTAACAGGAGAGTAAGTAAGTACCGTAAATTCCGGACTATAAGGCGCACAGGAGTATAAGCCGCAGCAGCAAAATTGCCTGTTTGTTACATATATAAGCCGCACCGGACTATAAGCCGCGGGTGTTTTAATGTTTTTTTTTTTTTTTTTTGTGTTTTAATGTTTAATTACCATATGTAAGGGTTCGTGCACAGAGGGGATTGTCGGGAAAGAGATGGCTGTTTGAGGAAGCTCCCATTTATTAACATTTCAACAAAACAACATAACACAACACCACCTGTGTTTTTTTTTACAGTGCACACAGTGTCCGCGGTGTGGTGAAAAGAGGGCAAGAGAGGAAATTAAAACAGAAGTGGATTTATAGTTAGAAAGAGTGCTAAAGAAGAGAGAATTCCGTTTTTTTTTTTTTTTTTTCTGAAAAAATCCATAGATAAGCCGCACCGTTATATAAGCCGCAGGGGCCAATAAGCCGCGGCTTATAGTCCGGAATTTACGGTAAGTAAATAATTTATTTCGGTCAATTTTTCAGTTTCACATAAATGCATTACAGTAATAATGTGCGCTTACATATAGGAGACCGAAAAGGTGTAGGCTGAAGCCGCAGCTTATAAATGCCTACCCTTTTTTACATTTCATTACATCAAAATTCAAAAACAAAAAAAATAAGATAGTTGCAAGAATCAGTTGACAGCGAGAAGGAAAGTTTTCAATAGATCTTAGAAATAATAATAATGATAGCTTTTAAGTACTTGATTGTACTAGGGTTTTGTATTTGTTAAGTACTCTTAGTTTAAACATTTTTTTGAATTTACATATAGAATTGCACAATTTTAACTCATCGCAGAGACTATTCCATAGTTGTACACCTTTGACAGAGATGCATCTACTTTTGAGAGTGGAGTAGACTTCCTGATCATTCGATGTTGTATCTAGAATCCCATACAGGCCATGTGACTGATCAGTCTGAGGCAGCTCCTCAAGTGGTCCAGCCGTGTCCCAGGGCGAGGGTGTGCAGGAAACTGCCCCAAGGCTCCAAAGCTTTTTAGGCTCAGAGACAAGTCAATGCAACATCTTACCGTCAGAACTTATTGATCAACTGGGTTGCATTAAAGGTAACCAAGGGCTTTTGGATGCCTGGTATAGAGACGCTGTGTGAAATAGGCCACGCCCATCACGGGGGAAAGCTCTCCATTCACTCCCATACACCAGCGTCATTTTCCTTGAATTAAACATAGCTAAAAGCTGTTGTGTGGTGGGGCTGCGCAGACAACACATGTAAAAAATCCCCAATGAAAGTCTTTTTGTACTCCCGAGCAAAACAAGGAAGATATTGAGAATTGGCGAGAAGAAAAATGTGGATCTAGCGGTCAAGGAAGTAAGTTGGAGTGTTCATCTTCCGTATATATGATCTTTGTGTGCAACACGCGACCATGCATAGGAGAACGCCAGGATTGGGGGGGCAGGGGGGGGGGTTGTTTCCCCCCGTTTTGGCCGTGGTTTCTGAATGATGACGCCCTCTCTATAATAAATTATGAGACTGTATTCACTCATCACTGAAGACATGTGCTAAGAAAAAATGTAATAGTCTTCATGGTTTCAGAAAATCTTATAAGCCTTACTGGAACCCTGAACTGCAATCCCTGTGTGTTAATGTGAAGACAAGAATGTGTGGGAGGAGCTGAGAATACATTTGAAGGAAAATCAAAACAGATATGACAAGAGATTACGCACTGTGAAACGCAAGGAGTATTGTCCTGTGATTTAGTTGTATTATTATAGCTAGCTTATGTTCTACTGTATATCTTGTGTGTCTTGTAAGCCCATGTGGGCTGGGCACAGTCAAGTGCATGACACAATGAATACAAACAAATCAATCATGTTTTATGTTTCCCATTTGGAACAAACAGAAGAAGAACCGGCTTGTTAGCATGAGCAGTGATAGCCACAGTGGCTGTACAAAGGAAAGAGAGACTCATTCAAAGAAAATCCCAGGACAAAGACGTGACAGTACTGGTCACCAACCACCAGGGTGGGCCAGGGTTACTTGACCCATGTGCCCTTCAAGCCAGTCCACACGACCCGTGTCGCCAAGCCGAGTCGGGGCAACTTAACCCTTTCAAACACAAGATCAATAACCCTGGTCGGACCCATTGGTCGGACCGCGGTGTGAAAGCTGTATTAGAAGTCTGCTTCTATGACTTTTAGGCTACAAAATCATAGAAAAAAGAGAGAGAACGCCATCTGTACCTGCTCCTGGTTGTCAAGTTCCTGGTACGCTCCAATGTGGCGCAGCGCTCTGGCTATCACTTCCTACACACACAGGAAAACACATTGACTTGAGTCGGAAGTAAAGATTCTTATTATTATTTTTTTCTTTTACAATTTTCAGAACAAAAACAGGCTCAGACAAAACAGAACAAAACAAAACAAAAACAAAAATATATATATATCAACATTTCAATGTTACGGCGTTGTGCTATCAGCCACATCAAGTGCTTATTGTGCTTGTAAGAGATGTGCGTGGGATCCCATGCGAGGCCTCCATGGAAAGTCAGCTGGGAAAGTTACTTGTTGCTTGTCAACCTCGTCTAAGTAGGCCAGAAATGGGTCCCAAAAATAGCAGAGAATTTCACAAGAGAATTGGTCCTCAGGAACCGGAGTCTCTCCATACGAATAACCGAAAACATAAAGATTCTTATTCTTAACTCGACATAATGTATCCTTTCGAAACAATCAAAATATATGAGTGTGCGTGTGCGTGTGCGTGTGTGTGCGCGTGCGAGTGTGTGCGAGTGTGAGTGTGTGTGCCACACCTTGACAGCTGGAACAGGTTTCTTGGGCGTGCCGACCCTGGCGCCGTTGGCTTCCATGACATAGTTGGCGCCGGCGTCTCTCAGGCGTTTCTTGTACTTGGCGATGGCGTCCGTCTTCTCCTGGAGGAAGGGGCCGAAGCTAGGGAGGCTCTACACACACACACACACGCGCACGCGCACACACACACACACACACACACACACACACGTGGGCGCACACGCACAGAAAAGCATTGGTGCACACAAATTAATACTTTATCAGTTGCACAAAATGTTTATTTCTGTTGAAACTTTAAATTGAATATGGTGTTTTCAGTGATACAAAATAGCAGCAGCACCTTTCCCACTAGATCCTCCAGTCTGGGAACTGGTTTTCCTTTCTGGTGTTTCTCTGTTGGAGGAGACTGGCCATCCCAGCCGTTCAACTCCAGGCTCTTCAGATACAACAAGGCCTTCAGACCTGAACACATACACAGTGGACACAAGGTTAAAGGGATAGTTCACTTCTTTTTTTTTAAGTCTCTAGCCCTATTTGCTACTTACCAATGATGATGTTGATTGGTAGAGTTATTTTTCAGCACAACCCATGCTGTTCCTCATAGTAGCTCTGGAACGTTGGGCGAGAACGAATGCAATGTGAATGGGATCACGCTGCTGTATGTACACGCTGACTGAAGGTCACTCAAATGTCCTCCACAGTCAACTTTTGTGAGCCTCAGTCAGCTTGTACAGACAGGAGTGTGACCCCATTCACCTTGCATTGTTTCTGCTCAAGTGTCCCCCCCCCCCCCCCCCCCCCCAAAATAGAGGCGCGGCCGTTTTGCGAAGTACCCAGATTTTGCCGGTCCGGTCTATCGTATATATTAACACATTGAGTGCCAAGGACGTCTGTGCACGTCCTAAAAAAAAGTAACGAGGAGTGCCAAGGACGTCTGTGGACGTCCTAAAATCATAATTCATATTATTCCATAATTCTGAGCATGAATCCCTTCAAGGGATCACACGGCGCCACCTTAAACATCGTCACGGAAGCTGCGCCACCCACCTCAGATCCTTTACTTTGTGCAGGAGAAAGCGGAGAAAGCCGTGATCAAAGAGGAAACCGATGCATGCTTCAGCCAGAGCCGTATATATTGCTCTGTCTGCAGCGGAGAGTGGGCTCGGCTGCATCCGCGCTCACAACTGAGCTCTTATGCTTCTATCTATCTCCACACGATTTCCTGCCAGAAAGCCAGCATCCGAAGCCGAACGGCCAAGCCTTTTCGTTCAGTCGCGTTTGCCAGCGCGCATCATTTCCTTGATGGGCGCTGGGATCCGTCCGGGGCAAAAACGGAGTCGAGAAAACAAACTCTGTGCGTGTGGGAGGAGCCCGCAGGGGGGGGGGGGGGGGTGCAGGCTGCACAGAAACCACACTACGCCACCACATCAGAAAACACCAGCCAGAGTCAGTGAATGTGCTCGAAATTAGAGTGCAAAAGGTATTCATAAAAGTGACTATATCTTGGAAAGTAAAAAAAAACGACAGAAAACCCTTGAAAGTGCACTTTTTTCAGAGGGTGTCATTTCATAATGGAACTGTCTAGAAACAAAATTTCTTCTTTGGAAGAAGCAGGAGTGTTCAATGTTTAATTAAAGTCCAGCCCCGTCAATATAGCCATAATAGAAAAAATTCTATAGCTGTTTTCAACTGAATGGAAGTGAATCTGGCACAGGCTGCAGACAATTTTACTGAAGCGCTGTGGCACTCAATGTGTTAATGATATTATCCATCGTATTACCCTTAGAAGCTTTTTTTTTTAGATTCTTTTTTGGGCATTTTTGCCTTTATTTAGATAGGACAGTAGGCAGACAGGAAAGGTGGGGAGAGAGAGGGGATGACATGTGGCAAAAGGACCTCTGCGTATACTACTAGGTGAGCCAGGACGCACACCCTTAGAAGCTCTTTAAATAGAGAGGTCCAGTAACGAGTCCGGAAATCATCGATGCTAACAGCCCTGGTTCTTCACAGTTTTCGCCTATGGGAGTTTTGAATGGGTTTTTGGCGCGATGCTTCTAATAATCTCTCTGGGCAACGCTGGCTTAATCAAACGCGAACCAGTGTTTAGTAACATCATCTTCACACATGAAGACCACTTTTATGAGTTTTGAAGCTTTTACATGCCGTTAAACGGGCGGCTAGCTAGCAAACGGCTAAATGAGACTACACTTTTGAGTCGATGTGGATATATACGTCAATAACGTCACCGCTTCAAACGACGAACACGGAAATTCTCTTTCCCTCGCCTGGTTCAGCCCCGTTCAGCCCGAGGTAATCAGTGCACACATCCAACAACAGTCCAGGTTGACTGCTGACGTGACATGAAGCCTATGCGACAGTGTGTAGTTCTGGATTAGCTTAGCACAAGCTTTTTACTTCTAGGGCTCGCATTTACGCTACAAAACTCATGAAAGTGGTCCTCATGTGTGAAGATTATCCCGCTGAACCTTGGTTCGCGTTTGATTAAACTTGCGTTGCCCACAGACATTATTTGAAGCATCACGCCAAAAACCCATTCAAAAATCCCATAGACAGAAACAGTGAAGAACCAGGAAGTTCGGGACTTCCGCATTCAGCCTACAAAAATACGTCATCCCTGGACCTCTCTATAGTGTCTCTAATTTATAGAGACACTGCATGAAATAGGCCACGCCCATCACGGGGGAAAAGCTCCGTTCATTTCCACACACCAGCGTAATTTTCCTTGAATTAAACATAGCTAAAAGCTGTTGCGTGGTGGGGCTGCGCAGACAACAAATGTAAAAAATCACCAGTTAAAGTTTTTTTTGTACTCCTGAGCAAAACAAGGAAGCCATTGGGAATTGGCGAGAAGAAAAATGTGGATCTAGCTGTCAAGGAAGTAAGTTGGAGTGTTCATCTTCCGTATATACGATCTTTTTGTGCAACACGCAACCATGCACGTGACATAGGAGGACGCCAGGATTGGAGGGGGGGTTTCTGTTTTCCCCCGTCTTGGGCGTGGTTTCTGAATGATGACGCGTTACGCAGTGTCTCTATTGGTTAAGTTTAGGGTTGAGATTATGGGATATACAGGGTAATGTTTAGGGCATGGAGAATGCCTTCCAACAATGCAGATAGACAGGGAGGGTTAGAAAGGCCTGTTTAGCTGAACAGGTTGGTAGTTAGTAGTCTGTTAACTTTAGTGTACATTATATAGTCTACTGATCGGATTTGGCCCAAACTTGTGGGAACGAAGCATCTCACCACTAACCTTGCTTGCAAGATGGATAACCTCGCGAGATCAAAAGAGATTCTCTCGACGTAATCCTGGTTTAGTGAAATGCAATGTGGAGCTAAACCGTCCATCTGGCAGCGTTATCTCACCATTGGTCGATGTGGTTCATTAATTTTCTTAAATGTATCCAGCGAGTTTTGTGACGATTGGACCGACAGTCATTGATTTAGACTTTGGGTTTGTAGAAACGCACATTGAGGGACACATACCCACGCAGTAATCCTCAATCACAGTGAAGTCCTGGTTCTGTACCGCACTGCACACCTAGAGCAGAGACACAGACACAGAGACAGAGACAACACCAACCAATCAGAGACAGCCCACTGGTTCAATATGTAATATGTATGTTATATTGTTGTCCAAAAATTCAGCTTGTTGCTGCATCTGATGGTTCAATGAATGATGTTTGACATAACTGCATCATTCTCATGTACTGTAGCTGTGTTCAAGTCTGTGGTAATCAGAAGCCCTTCTTTCTTCTTGTTTAACCTGACACACTGATCAACTTCAACTGAGTCATGACCATGTCGTAGTAGTAGTAGTAGTAGTCGTAGTAGTAGTCGTAGTAGTAGTAGTAGTAGTCGTAGTCGTAGTCGTCGTCGTAGTAGTAGTAGTCGTAGTAGTAGTCGTCGTCGTCGTAGTAGTCGTAGTCGTAGTCGTAGTAGTAGTAGTAGTCGTAGTAGTAGTAGTCGTAGTAGTAGTAGTGGTCATAGTAGTAGTAGTCGTAGTAGTAGTCGTAGTAGTAGTCGTAGTAGTAGTAGTAGTAGTAGTAGTAGTCGTAGTAGTTAGTAGTAGTAGTAGTAGTCGTAGTAGTAGCAGTAGCAGTAGTAGTAGTAGTAGTCGTAGTAGTAGTAGTCGTAGTCGTAGTAGTAGTAGTAGTAGTAGTAGTAGTCGTAGTCGTAGTAGTAGTAGTAGTAGTCGTAGTAGTACTAGTAGTCGTAGTAGTAGTAGTAGTAGTAGTAGTAGTAGTCGTAGTAGTTAGTAGTAGTAGTAGTAGTAGTAGTAGTCGTAGTAGTAGTAGTAGTCGTAGTAGTCGTAGTAGTAGTATTAGTCGTAGTAGTAGTAGTAGTAGTAGTAGTAGTAGTAGGAGTAGTCGTAGTAGTAGTAGTAGTCGTAGTAGTAGTAGTAGTTAGTAGTAGTAGTAGTAGTAGTAGTAGCAGCAGTAGCAGTAGTAGTAGTAGCAGCAGTAGCAGTAGTAGTAGTAGTAGTCGTCGTCGTCGTAGTAGTCGTAGTAGTAGTAGTAGTAGTCGTAGTAGTAGTCGTAGTAGTAGTAGTAGTCGTAGTAGTAGTAGTAGTCGTAGTAGTAGCAGTAGTAGTAGTAGTAGTAGTCGTAGTAGTAGTCGTAGTAGTAGTCGTAGTAGTAGTCGTCGTAGTCGTCGTAGTAGTAGTAGTAGTCGTAGTCGTAGTAGTAGTAGTAGTCGTAGTAATAGTCGTAGTCGTAGTAGTAGTAGTAGTAGTAGTAGTCGTAGTAGTAGTAGTAGTAGTAGTAGTAGTGTTTGACTGAATGTGATATGGGTCCTTGAATGATGGTATGAATGGCGATACTTTTGGCTTGAAGCAATCAATATGTTTGAGCCAATATTCAATTATGTTGAAAATGGACTTTGACTTAGGCCTGCACGATATGAGGAAAATCTGCGATGTGCGATAACATTGTTCAATATAGCGATGACGATACGACTTGCGATAAATAAACAAATATTAAAGTATGCATATGAGCTATACAGTTCCTATGTCTTTCTGCTTTAATAATGCTAACATAGACCCCAAACATAGCCTGTGCCCACTGAATAAAGAAATGAAATACACACCGACTCTAGCTGAAACTACACACAGCGTGTTTGGGCTTTGGCAGAGGGGCGGAGCGCACTGTTGCAAGGGAAAGGTGTACGCTGGATTTACAACACAAGACAAAATTATCAGATGCTGAGTGGGAATGCATGACGCATGTAAATAAAACCATTTCAGGCAGTCTTTGCGATGTGTTTATTGTGCATGTTCATATTGCGATGACGATGAAAATACGATTCATTGTGCAGCCCTACTTTGACTTTTATTTTATTTATTTATTTGTAAATTATTATTAGTATTTGGTGTTTCCAGCAGAATTGTATCCCCCGCCCCCCCGCCCCCTGAATTGTACTACTACTACTACTACTACTACTGCTAATAAACAAACCGCGTCACTGGGTGGCAACGGAACCCTATGGAGCGTGAGCTTTGGGAGGCTTGAGTGTCTGACTCTAGCCGGCTGACTCTGTTGACATTTTAAAAACTGCGACAGTTCACACAACTTTAACACAACATGCATATATTATACATAAAAACTCTTGAGCTACTTCTGCTCTCACTCAGAATGTCGAAATATAAGCGATGTGATGTGTAGTTTTTGAGATATTAACGTTTGTTTGGCACAACTCGTACTAATAACTGCCGCGGGGTTCCGCATTTCTGGGCGGCAAGTGACGTCACGCTGATCCCTCATATTGGAGTGGAATCCAATCAAAATCTCACAGTTGTATTGAACAATTATAGATATATTATTGTATAGAATAAGACCAACTGCATGCATCATATCAACACTGACTGGCTAGTGGCTGATATCAGATTTTGTTTTTTACAAAATGGCCCCATACTGTATATCGGCCAACACCATTACATGATCAGTCTGGCCCCAATACATTGTGCACAATACATTAGTAGTATTTTTTTGTAGTAATAGTAGTAGTATTTTTGTAGTAATAGTAGTATTCTTAGTAGTAATCGTAGTATTTTTGTCACCTGTAAAACCGAGGCTCCGGCATGAAGGAACTGCAGTCCGGTCTCTGCTGAGTCGATGCCTCCAGTGGCCAGAATAGGAAAACCGGGCAGCGCTCTGCCGATGGCCGACACTGCTCTAAGAGCAATGGGTCTGATGGCGTTACCTGCACAGATAAATCATGTTGTTATTTGTATCAGTAGTGTGGGAGGAGTCGTACTGGTAGGGCGGGGTGTCAGTAGTGTGGGAGGAGTCGTACTGGTAGGACAGGGTGTCAGTAGTGTGGGAGGAGTCATACTGGTAGGGCAGGGTGTCAGTAGTGTGGGAGGAGTCGTACTGGTAGGGCAGGGTGTCAGTAGTGTGGGAGGAGTCGTACTGGTAGGGCAGGGTGTCAGTAGTGTGGGAGGAGTCGTACTGGTAGGGCAGGGTGTCAGTAGTGTGGGAGGAGTCGTACTGGTAGGGCGGGGTGTCAGTAGTGTGGGAGGAGTCGTACTGGTAGGGCGGGTGTCAGTAGTGTGGGAGGAGTCATACTGGTAGGGCAGGGTGTCAGTAGTGTGGGAGGAGTCGTACAGGTAGGGCAGGTGTCAGTAGTGTGGGAGGAGTCGTACAGATAGGGCGGGTGTCAGTAGTGTGGGAGGAGTCATACTGGTAGGGCAGGGTGTCAGTAGTGTGGGAGGAGTCCTACTGGTAGGGCAGGGTGTCAGTAGTGTGGGAGGAGTCGTACTGGCAGGGCAGGGTGTCAGTAGTGTGGGAGGAGTCGTACTGGTAGGGCAGGGTGTCAGTAGTGTGGGAGGAGTCGTACTGGTAAGGCAGGGTGTCAGTAGTGTGGGAGGAGTCATACTGGTAGGGCGGGTGTCAGTAGTGTGGGAGGAGTCATACTGGTAGGGTGGGTGTCAGTAGTGTGGGATGAGTCATACTGGTAGGGCGGGTGTCAGTAGTGTGGGAGGAGTCATACTGGTAGGGCGGGTGTCAGTAGTGTGGGAGGAGTCGTACTGGTAGGGCGGGTGTCAGTAGTGTGGGAGGAGTCGTACTGGTAGGGCAGGGTGTCAGTAGTGTGGGAGGAGTCGTACAGGTACAATTTAATGTGACGTGTGATTGGCCCTCTACCGCAGCAGCTCCAACCCATCCAGTCTGTGGCGGTGAAGTCGAGCATACTGTACAGTATGTGACGGAGTTGAATTAATGAATTAGAAAATGAATGAATGGCTGAATGAATGAATGAATGAATGAATGAATGAATGAATGAATGAATGCATAAAAAATTTATCAAATTAAGTACTCTATCGGTATCAGTATCACTTTAAGGGTACTGGTACAGTATTGCATTTTTTTTTATGATGTCCAGCCCTAAGTAGTAGCAGTAATCAGGAAAAAGTAGTTGATTTTCTGTCCCATTGTCAGTTATCTACCTGCCAAAACATAATTAAAGCTTGTGTGTGTGTGTGTGTGTGTGTGTGTGTGTGTGTGTGTGTGTGTGTGTGTGTGTGTGTGTGTGTGTGTGTGCATGTGCATGTGTGTGTGTACTGACCAGACACCCCTCCGTATGTGGTGAGTTTGCCCTTGCCCACGCCCGGCCAGGGCGAGCCGTCGGCCTTCAGTCCCATCATGCCGGACACCGTGTTGGTGGCTGTGACTCCATCTGCCCCGCCTACAACACAACACAACAACATCAGAAACAACAACAACAACAACAACAACAACAGGAACAATAACTACAACAACATCAGTGTGGTGTGGTTTCAAAAATGACTTGGGATAGTTTCATATGATGGCTTCAAAACGGAGCATGCTGCAGCCTCTGAAAGTCAGTAACATGAGAAACTATCATTCAGGAGCACAGAGGGAGAAAGGGTTAAACATAGGGAGACTCCTGTGAAAATCCGGTTGGCAGGTATGATTTTATGTAAAGAATTATGGTACAACGCCAAGAGTAGGACATAATGTAACTGTGGAGGTGTGGGGGGAAAACACACCTCACATACAGAATTCATTCACAATCGTGCATAATTTAAGATATAAGTATGCATATGAATTCAGTCACAAAGTAAAGAATATGCTGATTATTTGGCGCGTACCTTCATAAGCAGTCATGTCCAGAGGAGGTGTGTGTACCTTCATAAGCAGTAATGTCCAGAGGAGGTGTGCGTACCTTCATAAGCAGTAATGTCCAGAGGAGGTGTGCTTACCTTCATAAGCAGTCATGTCTAGAGGAGGTGTGCGTACCTTCATAAGCAGTCATGTCTAGAGGAGGTGTGCGTACCTTCATAAGCAGTAATGTCCAGAGGAGGTGTGCGTACCTTCATAAGCAGTAATGTCCAGAGGAGGTGTGCGTACCTTCATAAGCAGTAATGTCCAGAGGAGGTGTGCGTACCTTCATAAGCAGTAATGTCCAGAGGAGGTGTGCTTACCTTCATAAGCAGTCATGTCTAGAGGAGGTGTGCGTACCTTCATAAGCAGTCATGTCTAGAGGAGGTGTGCGTACCTTCATAAGCAGT